>NW_006297142.1:1543406-1545494 GCF_000327345.1 Myotis davidii | reverse complement strand
AGAGGTCCGTGGGCCCCAGGAAAGCCGGGTGGGGCCATATTGGACGCTTTCCGGCTCTGGCCCTCTAGCTGGGCTCACAGACAGAGTTCCCTAAACCAGCAGGGTCTCTGGGCCCCACAGTCTCATAAAGGAGAAGTGTCAGTGATGGTGGATGGTCAGCTAGACGATGTCCCTTCATACAAGGGAGCACAATCGCAGCCACTGACCATCAGAATGTTCATTAGATTAAAAAGTATTCACAACTCATTATGTAAAATTATTCACAGCTCATTAAGTAAAAGAGTAAAATCCATGAAACCTCTAATTATATTGGTGAAGGGACAGGCACCAAGGCTCAATAATATCATCCCCTGGCCCTTCTCCCCTGTCTTGTGTCTTCTCTCTCCCTCCTGGGCCTCCCCCTGCAGTTCCTGATACTCCTGTGTCTGATTCCAGGGGAGAACTCTGAGGCTGGCGCCCCCACCGGCTTAGGGGTGGTGAGATGGCAGCTCCTGGTGGAAGTGGTGGGAAACTGCTCCTATAAGGTCAACAACCACTTGGACCACCTGTACAAACCACGGCCCATAGAGGAGATGCTCAGATCTGGGAAGGAGATGGTTGGTAAGGAGATGGAGTACAGTGCTCTGAGCAGGAACAGTGAGCACTTTGTCACTGATCTGAGGTACGGCAAGGCCCGCAGCCGGAAGGTAAGGCCCTCTGTGGGGGGCTCCCTCTCCCTTCTGGGGTTCTGCTTGGGGTGGGGATGAGAGGCCTGTGCATCCACATGAAAAAATTACCCTGAATGATGGAAAATTATACTCTCTGCTTCCTGCTGGCTGGGAGTCAGGTTGTCTGAGAAGAAAACACTGGTTTGTTCCTGATCCATTCAGAGTCTTTGAACAGGTCCCTTCCTCACTAGCCTCAGTTTCCCCAAGTGCACAAAGAGTGGATGTTTGGATGACCTCTGGAGCTCTGGCCACCTCTATCCCTTTAGGATCCTTCGCCTCTAAGACCCACCCTAAAGGCAGCTCCTGATGCCCTGTGTGCTGTCAGGGAAAGTCTGGGCCGACCCAGGACCATGACAGGTCTCCTAAGGCCCCAGAGAGCCCTCGGGCAAGAGATGCTCAAGGTCTGTGGCCCATGTAAGAGCTGGAGGACATGTTCTGTGAGGTCTGGGCACATCCTACCGCTCCCTCTTCCCTCTTAGCAAATCCAGGGCTCACAGCCCCTGTGATTGGGTGATGGGCAGTCAGGATGGAGGAGAGGAGGGGAGGAGGGAGCAGGATGGGAGGGGAATTAAGGATTTGATGCCAGGTGGAGTGTTGAGGTGACCATTTTGACATCAAGGTGGACCTGTTGAGTAGCCGTTCAATATGTGCGCTCAGGTGGGGTGTTGAGGTGACCAGTTAGACATCCAGGTGGACCTGTTGAGTAACCGTTCAATATGTGAGTCTGGAGTTCAGATATGAGTTGGGGCTGGAGATAGAAGTTTCCAGGCTGCACTTGGGAACAGTACACAGACACAGTGATCCCTGAGGCCTTGGTTTCCCACCCTCTCCCCTCAGCTCTGCCACCACCTCCCTCTGCAGAGCTGGAGCCCAGGTAGAGCAGGAACCACAAAGCAATTCCCACTTTCACACCTAGAGATCTGGCCCCAGGGTCTCATGCAGAAAGCCCCTCCTCTGTAATCCCAGTCAGGACCAAATGGCCCCACCATGGAAGTTCACATTGGATAAGTAATTGTAGGAACAGAAGTCTGGGGGTTGGTCAGGAAAACATGGGGCAGCATAATTGGGAACAGGATGGCCCATGAAGTCAAGGGGGAAAGATGAACAAAGAAGTGAATTTCAGAGAAGCTTCCAGGCTAAATGACCACTGTTGGATGTTGGCATGGAATGAGGGCAAAGGGAAGCTGGCCCCTGGTCTCAGATTGGGCGGCCTGGGGTGAGAGCGCTGCAGGAGGTTAGCTGAGGTCAGACACAAACAGAAGATAAACTGAAAAATTCTCAAATCAGGAAGCTGTGGTGCCCTGGGCAGGGACACTGAGGAGCAGGGAGGAGGTCATAAGACAGGAAGGGATGCAAGAGGAAGGTGGCGGGGCAGGGAAGC
>NW_006297142.1:1542498-1543396 GCF_000327345.1 Myotis davidii | reverse complement strand
GCTGGGGGACTGTGAGTCCTGTGGCCAGGGCAGGAGGCTGGGCAACAACAGGAGGGCCTTCTCCAATGCTCAGGTGCCCTCAGGGTGCTGCCACCTGCTGTCTGTCAGCTCAGCACCTTCAAGGGTCCGTGTGCCGGGGCTGGGAGGGCAGAGTGTGAGGTGGTGGGTGTTGGGCCCATGCACAGCCAGGAAAACACGGGATGGAGACATGAGGGTCAGAGTGTGAGAGCAGAGAAGCTCAGACTCACCTGGACAATGTTGTGGGGGATGGGCCTGGGCCCCAGCCTCAGGGAAGGGGGTTTACATACAGGCTGTTGTGTTATTACCCTGCAGACACGTACACGATATACCTGCACATGCATGTCTGCATCCTAGTGTGTGAAAATACATGCAACACAGCATATTCATGCACAATAAATACATACACACATGTATTACACACACATTCTGGACAAATCTTTATACTCCCAATTCCAAGGTCATTTTTCCAAGTTTCTGTTACTCACAAGGACACCTCTTGAAGC
Source organism: Myotis davidii (assembly GCF_000327345.1). Taxonomy (NCBI): domain Eukaryota; kingdom Metazoa; phylum Chordata; class Mammalia; order Chiroptera; family Vespertilionidae; genus Myotis; species Myotis davidii. The sequence continues at coordinate 1,542,872 of NW_006297142.1, read as the reverse complement.
TACAGCAGGCTCAAGACCTCAGAGGGGACTAGAGTCCTCCACAACACACACTCTTCCCATGGTGTGAGCCTCAGTAAGCAAATCCCAGGCAGCTCCCAGCCCAGGCCTCTGCAGCTCCCTGAAATCTGTCTCACCTTCCTGGCTGTTTCCTTGCAGTTTCGTGAAGGCCCAAGCCTGGAGACCTGATTGAGATTTCCCGCATCGGCTCCTCACACTGGGCCCTCTATGTGGGCAATGGTTATGTGATCCACCTGGCTCCCTCAGGTAAGGGGGGATTGAAAGTGTAACTTTCCAAAGATTTGTTAACATGATGAGAACAATTCAAAGCCAAACGCCACCCTGGAACCCGAGTTGGTTTCTCCCTGGGCCCGGCT
>NW_006297142.1:1539335-1541933 GCF_000327345.1 Myotis davidii | reverse complement strand
GGGGCACCCACACCTCGGACAGCAAGCGTTTGCCTTCTCGCTGGACAGAAACCGTCTCCCGATCAGAAGAATCTGCTGGTCACTGACCAGGTTCTGTGCGCTGTCACCTACACTGACAGAGTGGAAAACTGTCAGAATGGACGGCCAATAGTCAGCGAAACCCACCTAATGCAGACGACACTTAGGAGGCTGGGAACAGGGAGCGTGAGTGTGAGGACCGGGTCCTGCTGTGTGAGTGCAGGTGGTGTTTCCTCAAGGACGGGTGCTGAGTGCAGCCTCAGTCTGGAGACTCAGCACATAAAGGGAGCCCGCTGGTTTGCCTGCTCGTTTTTTAAAAAATTTTTATTGATTAAGTTATTACCATTTGTGTCTTTATCCCCATGTTACCCCCCTCTACCTCCCACTTATGCCCTCAACTCCCTGTTTTCTGTGTCCATTGGTTAGGCCTATATGCCTGTATATAAGTCCTTTGGTTCATCTCTCCGCCCCTACCTTCCTTCTGAGGTTTCACGGTCTGATTGATGCTTCTCTGTCTCTGGAACTGTTTTCATTCATCAGTTTATGTTGTTCATTATATTCCATAAATGAGTGAGATCATGGGGTATTTATCTTTCTCTGACTAGTTTATTTCAGTTAGCATAATGCTCTCCAGCTCCATCCATGCTGTTGGAAATGGTAAGAATTCCTTCCTTTTTACAGCAGCATAGTATTCCGTTGTGTAGATGTGCCAAAGTTTTTTAATCCACTCACCAGCTGATAGGCACTTAGGCTGATTCCAAATCTTAGCTATTGTAAATTGTGCTACTATGAACATAGGGGAGCATATATCCTTTCCGATTGGTGTTTCTGTTTTCTTGGGGTATATTCCTAGAAGTGAGATTACTGGGTCAAAGTAAATGTTGGAGATTAAACCCTTATCGGTGATAACATTGGCAAATATGTTCTCCCAAGCAGTGGGCTTTCTTGTTGTTTTGTTGATGGTTTCCTTTGCTGTACAGAAGCTTTTTATTTTGATGTAGACCCATTTGTTTATTTTCCCTTTAGTTTCCATTGCCCTAAGGGTAGTATCCTGCTCCTTAGTTCCCTCCTCTTAGAGAGCAAAACCCGGCCCCAGGCTCAATGGGATTTGGACGCCACCAGCTGGAAGCGCTGTGTAGACTCTCCATGTGGCCAGAGCTGGGCCAGAAAAGCCTGATGATGCCTCAGGGTCCAATATCGGTTGTTGAACAGAAATGAGAGTATTTACCATGAAATTCAGAAGGAGAATAAGTGAGGGAATATATGAAATTTGCACAGCAGACTCTGAAACACAGTGGGAGTAGAACAACTTTGATCTCTTTCTGAAACACAAAAGTGCAAAGATGAACAAATACAATTTACTACAATTTGTTTACAGTGGATAAGATATGGGCCAGCCAATAATAGGGATTTGGTCAACTAGATGATGTCCATTCATACAGTGGAATACAGTGGCAGCCACTGACCATCAAACATTGATTAACATGAAAAGTATTCACAGCTCGTTAAGAAAAACAGCAAAATCATTGAATTCTCCAATCACGTTGGTGAAGGGAGAGACACCAAAGCTCAATAGCATAAACCCCTGGCCCTTCTTCCCTGTCTTGTGTCCTCTCTTCCTCCCTGGCCTCCCCTGCAGTTCCTGATACTCCTGTGTCTGATTCCAGGGGAGAACTCTGAGGCTGGTTCCCCCACCGGCTTAGGGGAGGTGAAAAGAGAACTCCTGGTGGAAGTGGTGGGAAACTGCTCCTATAAGGTCATCAACCACTTGGACCACCTGTACAAACCACGGCCCATAGAGGAGATGCTCAGATCTGGGAAGGAGCTGGTTGGTAAGGAGATGGAGTACAGTGATCTGAGCAGGAACTGTGAGCGCTTTGTCACCGATCTGAGATACGGCAAGGCCCGCAGCCGGCAGGTAAGGCCTTCTCTGGGGGCTCCCTCTCCCTCTGGAGGTCTGCTTGGGGTGAGGGTAATGGGTCTGACTACCCAGAGAAAAATTCCTCTGAATGATGCAAACATGGGCTCTTGGGGTTCCACTGGCTGGGAGTTAGCTGTTGAGAGCAAAATTCAGGTCTGCTTCTAACCTACGCAGGGTTTTTGGACAGCACACTTTCTCTCTGGGCCTCAGTTTCCCCATGTGGAGAAGGAGGGGATGTTTGGAGAAACTCTGGGACTCTGGCCACCTCTATCCCTTTAGGATCCTTTGCCTCTAAGATCCACCCTAAAGGCAGCTCCTCAAGCCCCTGTGTGCTGTCAGGAAAAGTCTGGGCCAACCTGGGACCATGACACGTCAGCTAAGGCTCCAGGAAGCCCTCCAAGGGGCGATGCTCAAGGTCTGTGGCCTCTGTAAGGGTTCAAGAGGGTTCTTATGAGAAGACGTTGTCCAGCCAATTCCGGCGGAGTGTTCTTGGGCAAGTCTCCCTATCTCTCTAATCCTCACTGCCTATGTGAAGAAATGGGTGCTTTCTCCTCCTCTATCCAACCCAATAATGTAAGATCTGGGCACAGCTTTAACCCCTTCCTCCTTGCCCTTTTATCAACACAAGGTAGTAGGGATTCAAACCCCAGTGGTCCCTG
>NW_006297142.1:1536474-1539278 GCF_000327345.1 Myotis davidii | reverse complement strand
AGCACCTACAGGGCTGGAGGCCCAGTGATTGGGTCTTAGGGGTACCAAGAAGGGGGAGAATAAGAGGAGGAGAAGCAGTTTGGGATAGAAATTAGGGATTTGATGCTCATGTGGGGTGTTTGAGGTGATCATTTAGATAATCAGGTAGCAGTTGGACCTGTGAGTCTGGAGTTAAGGGCTGAGGTAGGGCTGAAGATAGAAGTTTCCTGGAGGCACTTGGGAACAGTACACAGAGCACAGTGATCCCTGAGGCCATGGTTTCCCATCTTCTCCCCTCAGCTCTGCCACTGCCTCCATCTGCAGCGGTAGAGCCCAGGTAGAGCATGAGCAACAGAGCCATTCCCACTTTCACCCCCACAGCTCTGGCCCCAGCAGCACAGGAGGGTAGCCCCCTCCCCTATCAACCCCAGTCCCCACCTAATGGCCCGACCATGGAGGCTCATACAGGCCCTGGAGTGGGGGGACAGAGTCTGGGGGTTGGTAAAAAAAACCTGGGGTCACATAATTGGGAACAGGATGGCCCTGAATAATGTCATAGAAGAAAAATGAACAAAGAAGTGAATTCCAGAGAAGCTTCCAGGCTGAAGGAACACTGTTGGATGTTGGCATGGAATGAGGGCAAAGGGAAGCTGGCTCCTGGTCTCAGATTGGGCGGCCTGGGGTGAGCGCTGCAGGAGGTTAGCTGAGGTGAGGCACAAACAATCTTCAAGGGTCCGTGTGCCGGGGCTGGGAGGACAGAGGGTGAGGTGGTGGGTGTTGGGGCCATGCACAGCCAGGGCAAACACAGGATGGAGGCATGAGGGTCAGAGTGTGAGAGCAGAGAAGCTCAGACTCACCTGGACAGTGTTGCGGGGGATGGGCCTGGCCCCAGCCTCAGGGAAGGGGGTTACATACAGGCTGCTGTGTTATCACCCTCCTGACATATACAATACACCTGCATATGCAAGTCTGCATTCTAGTGTGAGTGTATGTACATGAAACACACAAAATATCCATGCAGAATACACACAGACACACATACAGTACACACACATTCTGTACACATCTTCACTCTCCGAATGCACAAGGACATTTTTCCAGGTTTCCAGTTACTCACAGGGCAACCTCTAGAAGCTACAGCAGGCTGAGGATCCCAAAGGGGACTAGATTCCTCACACACACACATTCTTCCCATGGGGTCAGCATCAGTAAGCAAATCCCCAGGCGGAGCTGCAGCTCTCAGCCGGGGCCTCTGCAGTTGCTCTGAAATCTGTCTCACTCTCCTGGCTGTTTCCTTGCAGATTCGTGCAGAGCCCAAGCCTGGAGACCTGATTGAGATTTCCCGCATCGGCTCCTCGCACTGGGCCCTCTATGAGGGCAATGGTTATGTGATCCACCTGGCTCCCCCAGGTAAGGGGGTTTGAAAGTATAACTTCCAGAGGTTTGTTACCATGAAGAGAACAATTCAAAGCCAAATGCCACCCTGGGAACCCGTGTTGGTTTCTGCCTGGGCAGGGCTTGTGCTCACTGCACGTCCGTGTCCCTGGAGGCATCTCAGTGGTTCACAGCCCCTCAGGCAGCACGGAAAGTGGTCCGTGGTCCCCAGTGAAGTGGAGCTACGTCAGCATTAGGAGCTCTTCTGCTCCGTGCTCTTTGCTGGGCATGCAGAGAGATTTCATTAAAAAAGCCGCATCTCTGGGCCCCACAGTCTCATATAGAAGAAGGATCAGTGACAGTGGATGGTCAACTGGATGATGTCCATTCATGTAAGGAAGCACAATCGCAGCCACTGACCATCACAATATTCATTACCTTAAAAAGTATTCACAGCTCATTAAGTAAAAGATTAAAATCCGTGAATCCTCTAATCTAGCGGTTCTCAACCTATGTGTCACAAACAATGAAAATACATCCTGCATATCAGATATTTACACTACAATTCATAACAGTAGCAAAATTACAGTTGTAATGTAGCAACAAAAATAATTTTATGGTTGTGGGTCACCACAACATGAGGAACTGTATTAAAGGGTCGCAACATTAGGAAGGTTGAGAACCACTGCATCACATTGGTGAAGGGACAGACAGCAAAGGTCAATAGTGTCATCCCCTGGCCCTTCTTCCCTGTCTTGTGTCTTCTCTCTCCCTCCCTGGCCTCCCCTGCAGTTCCTGATACTCCTGTGTCTGATTCCAGGGGAGAACTCTGAGGCTGGCGCCCCCACCGGCTTAGGGGAGGTGAAAAGGCAGCTCCTGGTGGAAGTGGTAGGCAACTGCTTCTATAAGGTCAACAACCACTTGGACCACCTGTACAAACCACGGCCCATAAAGGAGATGCTCAGATCTGGGAAGGAGATGGTTGGCAAGGAGATGGAGTACAGTGATCTGAGCAGGAACTGTGAGCGCTTGGTCATCAATATGAGATACGGGAAGTCCCGCAGCCGGCAGGTACGACCCTCTGTGGGGGGCTCCTTCTCACTCCTAGACATCTGCTTGGGGGATAGGGGAGGAGAGGCCTGTGCATCCAGAAGAAAAACTTACCAGAAATGAGACAAAATTATGCTCCCTGCTTCCTGCTGGCTGGGAGTTAGGATGTCTGAGAGCAAATCTCAGAACTATTCCTGATCCACTCGGGGTCTTTGAACAGGTCACTTCCTCTCTGGCCTCAGTTTCCCCAAGTGCAGAAGGAGGGATGTTGGAGGACCTCTGGGGCTCTGGCCACCTCTATCCCTTTAGGATTCTTTGCCTCTAAGACCCACCCTACAGGCAGCTCCTGATGCCCTGTGTGTTGTCAGGAAAGGGTGGGCCAACCCGGGACCATGACAGGA
>NW_006297142.1:1534046-1536278 GCF_000327345.1 Myotis davidii | reverse complement strand
AGAAAGCCTCTTTCCCCTCTTGCCAAAACACAGCTAGTGAGAGGCAGAGGCAGGATTCAATCCCGTGAACACTGCTCTTTCTACTGAACCACAGCACCTCCAGGGCTCACAGCCCCTGTGACTGGGTGACGGGCAGCCCGGATGGAGGAGATGAGGGAGGAGGAGGAGCAGGTTTGGGAGGGGAATTAAGGATTTGATGCTCAGGTGGGGTGTTGAGGTGACCATTAGACATCCAGGTGGACCTGTTGAGTAGCAGCTGGACGTGTGAGTCTGGAGTTCAGGGCTGGGTGGGCTGGACATAGAAGTTTCCAAGCTGCACTTGGGAACACCACAAAGAGCACAGTGATCCCTGAGGCCATGGTTTCCCATTGTCTCCCCTCAGCTCTGCCACCACCTCCCTCTGCAGAGCTGGAGCCAGGTAGAGCCCAGACCACGGAGCCATTCCCACTTTTACCCCCACAACTCTGCCCCCACGAGCCCAGGCACCAAGCCCCCTCCCCTATCCTTTCCCTTCAGGACCAAATGGCCCCACCATGGAGGCTCACACAGGCCCTGGAGTGGGTGGGACAGAAGTCTGGGGGTTAGTCAGAAAGACATGGGGTCACATAATCGGGAACAAGATGGCCCTGAATGAAGTCATGGAGGAAAGATGGACAAAGAAGTGAATTCCAGAGAAGCTTCCAGCTAAATGACCCACTGTTGGATGTTGGCATGGATGAGGGCAAAGGAAAGCTGGCCCCTGGTCTCAGATTGGGCGGCCTGGGGTGAGCGCTGCAGAAGGTTAGCTGAGGTCAGACACAAACAGGAAGATAAACTGAAAAATTCTCAAATCAGGAAGCTGTGGTGCCCTGGGCAGGGACAATGAGGAGCAGAGAGGAGGTGGTAAGGCAGGGAGGGAGGGAGGAAAGGGACCAGGAAGGGTTGGGGCAGAGTGCAGCCACTGCCAGCTGAGTGTCCCTGGGCAAGTCCCTCTACCTCTCTGATCCTCAGTTTCCCCAGCTGAGCACGTGGGTGCTGCTTCCTTCTCCTGGGCTTGGGAGGGTGGCAGTTATGTGGGAAATGTGCCCGCAGAGCCTGCTGGGGGACTGTGAGCCTGTGTCCAGGGCAGGAAGCTGGGCAACAACAGGAGGGCCTTCTCCAATGCTCAGGTGCCCTCAGGGTGCTGCCACCTGCTGTCTGTCAGCTCAGCACCTTCAAGGGTCCGTGTGCCGGGGCTGGGAGGGCAGAGTGTGAGGTGGTGGGTGTTGGGGCCATGCACAGCCAGGAAAACACAGGATGGAGACATGAGGGTCAGAGTGTGAGAACAGAGAAGCTCAGACTCATCTGGACAATGTTGTGGGGATGGGACTGGGCCCCAGCCTCAGGGAAGGGGGTTACATACAGGTTCTTGTGTTACCACCCTCCAGACACATACACAATACACCTGCATATGCATGTCTGCATCCTAGTGTGTGTGTATGTACATGCAACACACAACATATCCATGCTCAATACACACAGACACACATACATTACATACACATTCTGTGCACATCTTCACTCTCCCAATGCACAAGGACATTTTTCCAGGCTTCCAGTTACTCACAGGGCATCCTCTAGAACAGGGGTGGGCAAACTTTTTGACTCAAGGGCCACAATGGGTTCTTAAACTGGACCGGAGGGCCGGAACAAAAGCATGGATGGAGTGTTTGTGTGAACTAATATAAATTCAAAGTAAACATCATTCCATAAAAGGGTACGGTCTTTTTTTTTTAGTTTTATTCATTTCAAACGGCCGGATCTGGCCCGCGGGGCCGTAGTATGCCCACGGCTGCTCTAGAAGCTACAGCAGGCTGCGTACCTCACAGGGGAAATGAGTTCCCCAAAAACACACACTCTTCCCATGGGGTTGGCATCAGTAAGCAATTCCCTAGGTGGAGTGGCAGCTCCAGCCCGGGCCTCTGCAGCTCCCTGAAATCTGTCTCACTTTCCTGGCTGTTTCCTTGCAGTTTCGTGAAGAGCCCAAGCCTGGAGACCTGATTGAGATTTCCCGCATCGGCTCCTCGCACTGGGTCCTCTATATGGGCGAGGGTGATGTGATCCACCTGGCTCCCCCAGGTAAGTGGTATTTAAAGTATAACTTTCCAGGTATTTGTTAACATGATGAGAACAATTCAATACCAAATGCCACCCTGGGAACCTATCTTGGTTTCTCCCTGGGCCGGGCTTGTGCACATGGTATATCCGTGTCCT
>NW_006297142.1:1529714-1532386 GCF_000327345.1 Myotis davidii | reverse complement strand
GGGGCACCCACACCTCGGACAGCAAGCGTTTGCCTTCTCGCTGGACAGAAACCGTCTCCCGATCAGAAGAATCTGCTGGTCACTGACCAGGTTCTGTGCGCTGTCACCTACACTGACAGAGTGGAAAACTGTCAGAATGGACGGCCAATAGTCAGCGAAACCCACCTAATGCAGACGACACTTAGGAGGCTGGGAACAGGGAGCGTGAGTGTGAGGACCGGGTCCTGCTGTGTGAGTGCAGGTGGTGTTTCCTCAAGGACGGGTGCTGAGTGCAGCCAGAGCCTCGAGACTCAGCACATAAAGGGAGCCCGCTGGTTAGCATGCTCCTTAGCTCCCTCCTCTTAGAGAGCAAAACCCGGGCTCCAGGTCAATGGGATTTGGATGCCACCAGCTGGAAGCGCTGTGTGGACTCTCCATGGCCAGAGCTTTAGTTCCCTCCTCTTAGAGAGCAAATCCCGGGCTCCACGTCAATGGGATTTGGACGCCACCAGCTGGCAGCGCTGTGTGGACTCTCCATGTGGCCAGAGCTGGGCCAGAAAAGGCTGATGATGCCTCAGGGTCCAATATCGGTTGTCAAATGGAGATGAGAGTATTTACCATGAAATTCAAAAGGAGAATAAGTGAGGGACTATGAAACTAGTGGCGTGGTGCACGAATTTGTGCACGTGTGGGGTCCTGCGGCCCCACCCTGATTGGGGCCCATTGGCGGGGCTGGCCGTGGGGTCTAATCAGGAAGCTATAGCTTTTCCCCAGCTGAATGTAATTATTCTTTAAGGATGGCACAAAGAAAACCCACAACAGAACTGTTGTGCATTTCTCGTGCCATGAGGTGAAGTTGTTTGTGTTGCTTGCAAACGTATATCAAGATGAATGATGGCCCTTGAATGATTTTTGCGTTCTTCCCGGGGCTCTGCCCTCAGTTCCCAATATGATCTTCATGTCTGTTTGTTTAAAAGTTTTTCTGTTTGTGAATGTGCCTACCATTCGCTGTAGTTCCTGGCAGCCTGAGGGTCCTCTTTGCCACCGCTTTTAAAGAGAGATTGAAAGCTCACCTAATCTGCCAGGCACCGTAATTTCACAAAATCCCCACCCAGCCTCTCTACATTCCTAGCAAAGGGCTGCCATCCCCTTAATGCTTAGGTTGCCCTTTTGGCTATTTTGGAAGGTCTCCTAGGGCTGCGGGCTGTGGAGGGAGAATTCCACACGTTGGCTGCAGTATTAGCAGAGCCCTCTGGAGACTCTGGTTGGGGACAGAAGGAACTGATAATTAGTTTCTTGTGCTTTCACTAAATTCACATGCACAAGGGAGCCAGGCAGTGATTTAGGCGTGGGGGGGTGAGGCGGGGAGGCCGCAGGGTGAGGGGCCGGTGTTGTTCCAGTCATTCTGGTCGTTCTGCGGTTCGGTTGCTGTATTTTTATTACATAGGATTATGAGTGTAATAATCCTATGTAATAAAAGTACAGCAGAGTGTCTGAAATACAGTGGGGACTAAAATAACTTTAATCTCTTTCTGAAATATACAAGTGCAGAGATGAACAAATACCATTTACTACCACAGTTTACAATGGATAAACTAGGACCAGACAATAATAGGGACTTGGTCAACTAGATGATGTCCACTCATATCATGGAGTACAATGGCAGGCGATGACCATCACACCATTGATTAACATGAAAAGTATTCACAGGTCATTAAGGAAAAGAGTAAAATCCGTGAATCCTCCAATCACATTGGTGAAGGGAGAGACACCAAAGCTCAATAGTGTCATCCCCTGGCCCTTCTTCCATGTCTTGTGTCTTCTCTCTCCCTCCCTGGCCTCCCCCTGCAGTTCCTGATAATCCTGTGTCTGATTCCAGGGGAGAACTCTGAGGCTGGCGCCCCCACTGGCTTAGGGGTGGTGAGATGGCAGCTCCTGGTGGAAGTGGTGGGAAACTGCTCCTTTAAGGTCAACAACTACTTGGACCACCTGTACAAACCATGGCCCATAAAGAAGATCGTCGAATTTGGGAACTGGTTGGTTGGTAAGAACATGAAGCACCCGGTTCTGAGCAGGAACTGTGAGCACTTTGTCACGGATCTGAGATACGGCAATGCCCATGACCTGCAGGTAAGGCCCTCTGTGGGAGGCTCCCTCTCCCTTCTGGGGGTCTCCTTGGGGTGGGGGTGACAGTAATGTGCAGCCAGAACAAAAATTTTCCAGGACTGAGGCAAAATTATGCTCCCAGCTTCCTGCTGGCTGGGAGTCAGGATGTCTGAGATCAGATCTCGGGTCTGTTCCTGATCCACTCAGGGTCTTTGAACAGGTCAATTCCTCTCTGGCCTCAGTTTCCCCATGTGCAGAGGGAGGGGATGTTTGGAGGACCTCTGAGGCTCTGGCCACCTCTGTCCCTTTAGGATCCTTTGCCTCTAAGACCCACCCTAAAGGCAGCTCCTGATGCCCTGTGTGCTGTCAGGGAAAGTCTGGGCCAACCCGGGACCATGACAGGCCTCCTAAGGCCCCAGAGAGCCCTCGGGCAAGAGATGCTCAAGGTCTGTAGCCCATGTAAGAGCTGGAGGACATGTTCTGTGAGGTCTGGGCACATCCTACGCTCCCTCTTCCCCCTCTTAGCAAAGCACAGCTAGTGAGAGGCAGCAGCAGGATTGAATCCCCAGTCCTCCAGGCTCTTTCTG
>NW_006297142.1:1522360-1529698 GCF_000327345.1 Myotis davidii | reverse complement strand
GGAGATGAGGGGAGGAGGAGGTTTGGGAGGAAAATTAAGGATTTGATGCTCATGTGGGGTATTGAGGTCTCCAGTTAGATATCTAGGTAGAGCTTTTGAGTAGCAGTTGTACGTGCAAGTCTGGAGTTCAGGGCTGAGGTGGGGCTGGAGATAGAAGTTTCCAGGCTGCACTTGGGAACAGTACACCAAGCACAGTGATCCCTGAGGCCATGGTTTCCCATTGTCTCCCCTCAGCTCTGCCACCACCTCCCTCTGCAGAGGTAGAGCCCAGACCACAGAGCCATTCCCACTTTCACCCTCAGAGCTCTGGCCCCAGGAGCCCAGGCAGGAAGCCCCCTCCCCCAACGCCCTGTCAGGACCAAATGGCCCCACCCAAGAGTCTCACACAGGCCCTGGAGTGGGTGGTACAGAAGTCTGGGGGTGGGTCAGGAAAATGTGGGGTCACATAATCGGAAACAGGATGGCCCTGAATAAAGTCTGGGAGAAAGATGAACAAAGAAGTGAATTTCAGAGAAGCTTCCAGGCTAAATGACCGCTGTTGGATGTTGGCATGGAATGAGGGCAAAGGGAAGCTGGCCCCTGGTCTCAGATTGGGCGGCCTGGGGTGAGCGCTGCAGGAGGTTAGCTGAGGTCAGGCACAAACAAGAAGAAAAACTGAAAAATTCTCAAGTCATGAAGCTGCGGTACCCTGGGCAGGGACACTGAGGAGCAGGGAGGAAGTGGTAAAGCAGGGAGGGAGGGAGAAAAGGGGACCAGAAATGGGTGGGATAGTGAAGATCCAGTGTAGCCACTGCCAGCTGAGTGTCCCTGAGCAACTCCCTCTACCTCTCTGACCCTCAGTTTCACCAGCTGAGGAACGGGTGCTGCTTCCTTCCCCTAGGCTTGGGAGGGTGGCTGTTTGGCGGGAAATGTGCCAGCAGAGCCTGCTGCCTGAGTATGTGAGTCCCACCTGCCCCCGCCCTGACCAGTGCAGGAAGCTGAGCAGCCAAACTGGGGGCCCCTGGAAGGCTTGGGTGCTGTTAGGGTGCTGTCATTTCCTGTCTCTCTGGTTGGCAATCCAAGAGTGGGTGTCTCCGGGCTGGAGGAGGACCGTGTTGCAGCCAAGCACAGCCAGGCCAGAGGCATGATGGAGGCATGAGGGCAGTGCGTGAGGGCCAAGACACTCAGACTCACCTGCCCCACGTTGTTGGGGATGGGCCTGGGACCCCAGCCTCAGGGAAGGGGCTCTACATGCCACCTGTCATCTCATTACAATCAGGACACATGTGCATCCCACCTGCATATACACGTCTGTATCCACTGTGTGTGTGCTTGTACACACACACACACACACACACACACACACACACACACATCCTATGCCACCCAGACCGTGCTCCTTTCTCCATCCCAGAAGTTCATTCTCCGGGTTCCAGCTCCTGGTTCCCCTCAGGAAGACAAGGGGTTCCCTGGGTGACAGATGATGAACAGCAGCCTGGGGGCCCCAGGCCGTGCTGCAGCTCCTGCCAGGGTCTCTGCTGTTGCCTGGCAGCCTGTCTACCATCTCTGGTTTTCCTCTTACAGTTGGTTGAAGATCCCAGGCCTGGAGACATGATTGAGATCTCTCACAGGCTCTACCGTGACTGGGCGCTCTATGTGGGCGATGGTTATGTGATCCATCTGACTGCTCCAGGTAAGGCCTGTTGGAAGCAGGATTCGCCAAGGCTTTGTTAATAAGATAATGAGAGCAGTTGGAATGAAAGCCCAGCACGGGAGCCTGAGTTGGGAGACACGTTCTCCCTGCGCAGAGCTCACGCCGGACATGGTCCAAACCCAGCCCCTGTGCCCACAGGGTCCACAGCCGCTGGGCTGATTCAGCACCTGGACCCGCAGGCAGGGCTGGCTCCCTCTGTACCTGGGCCTCCGATGATGTGACTTAAAGCAGCAAAGTACATCAGGAGCTCACAGTCCAGGTCTTACACAGGAAGCGCCCTCAGTGTTGTGGTTTTCGAAAGTGTGTGATTTCACAAACTTGGTGTCTTAGTATTTATAATAGACTAGAGGCCTGGTGCACAAACTTCATGCACGAGGGGTGGGGAGATTATGTGTCCCTCAGCCCAGTCTGCACTCTCTCCAATCTGGGACCCCTTGAGAGTAGTCGGACATCCCTCTCACAATCCACGACTGTTGGCTCCCAACCACTCGCCTGCCTGCCTGCCTAATTGTCCCTAACCACTTCTGCCTGCCAACCTGATCACCCCCTAACCACTCCCCTGCCAGCCTGATCAATGCCTAACTGCTCTCCTGCCAGTCTGATTGCCCTAACTGCCCTCTCCTGCAGGCCTGATCACCCCTAACTGCCCTCCCCTGCCAGCCTGGTCCCTTCCAACTGCCCTAACCAGCAGGCCTGCCCCCCGCAACTGCCCTCCCCTACAGAGCTAGTCTCCCCCAACTGCCCTCCTCTGCTGGCCTGGTCACACCTAACTGCCCTCTCCTGCAGGCCAGATCACCCACAACTGCCCTCCCCTGCCAGCCAAGTTGTGGTGGCCATCTTGTGTCCACATGGAGGTGGCCATCTTGTGTGTTGGAGTGATGGTCAATTTGCATATTACCTCTTTATTAGATAGTATGCTTTCAAAATGCCCACCCAAAGGGAAAATTCTCATGAAAATGTATAGCAAGCACCTGGTAATAGCTCATCTACCTCATAAATAAGGCAGAAGCAGGACGATGATGAGCCAGTTAGCAGGAGAATGAACGGAACTGATGCACGGTCCGTGAAGACAACCAAGGTGGCTGGAATAAGCCTGCTACGTCAGATGCAAACTGGCTCGTGTCCCACAGAGCAATGGCAACGTAACCTTTGATGCTCTGTCTTCATCCGGGGAAAATAATTGTCATCAATGTGGGAATGCTACTTTTGCATCTTATGTGTTTCCCACCAGTCATCATTTGTCCTGACGGTGTTGGAGGGACATAGGGATGTAGTAAAAAGAGTTAATCAAGCTCATTTTATCCAGATGACACTTAGGGGCCTTGTAGGAGAGAGCATGACTGCGAGGACATGCGGTCCTTTTTATATCTGATCTCCCAGGTGTGGACAGGTTTTCTTAAGAGGATGGATTCTAAGTGCAACCTTCATCCTTGAGATTAGAAACAGATAGTAGTGTGCTTACTTAGTGTGCTCAGTAGTTACTCTTCCTCTTAGAAAACACACCAGGACTCACTATTAGGATGGAATTGGGCCCCGCCAGTGTTGCCCAGTGGTCGAGCATCGATTGACCCATGAACCAGAAGGTCAGGGTTCAGTTCCCCGATCGTAGGGCACAGTGACTGGGTTGCAGGCTCGATCCCAGATAGGGGGTGTGCAGGAAGCAGCCACTTGATGATTCTCTCATCATTGATGTTTCTAACTCTCTCTCCCTCTCCCTTCCTCTCTCTGAAATCAATACAGACATATTTAAAAAAAAATGGAATTGGGAGTCCATCAGCTGAGAGCTCTTCTGTGGATTCTCCCTGTGCCCGGCACTGTGCCAGGTCATGGGACAGGAGACACGGACGTGCAGGGCTCCCTAGGCCTCAGCTCCGTGCGGGGGCAGGAGCCTGGCCTTCGGATCTTGAGAGAGGAAGTGTCACATTGTGGTTCTAGGAGCTATCACAGCACAGCATTAACAGATGTGACTGTTAATGTCCTCTGGGCCCAATATTGGTTGCCAAATGGAGATGATAATATTTTCCTTGAAGGATACAACAAGAATTAAGTTAGACAATCTATGAAAATAGATCTGATTCTGAAGCGCACCAGGGTATGAAGATGCACAGGTATATCAGTATATTCCTAACAGAACTGCTTCTCGTGGCTCAGCTTTCCATCAACCCAAATGCTCAGTAAAAGGCCATGGGTCACATTCACACAACATTGTCTTGTGACCCAACCATTGACAATCATGTCATTTATGATGTGAAACTAATTCAGGACACCTTGCTCGGGGAAAGAACAGAATCTGTGACTCTTCGCATCCTTCCTGGGAAAAGTTACCACGCAAACCGCCATAACTGGTAGGGTGTGTGCCTTTTGTCTCCTGCCATTGCCGCCCTATCTCACCTGCCTGTGATTCGCTCTGTGGCTCCAGGTGAATCGTGCAGTATTGGGCCCTTCAACATGCCTATGTTTCTGAGTGGCAGGGCTGAGGTCACAAAAGAGCCCCTGCAGAAGGCGGCTGCCGGCTGTTCCTACAAGGTCAACAATCACTTGGACCATAAGTACAGACCCCGGCCTGTGCATGAGATCATCACTTCTGCCAAGGAGATGATTGGTAACCCGAAGACCTACTTAGTTCTTCGTGAAAATAGCGAACGCTTTGTCGCTGATCTGAGATATGGCTTGCTCCGCCGTGAGTTGGTAAGGCCCTTCAAGGGGTGACCCTTTACCCTCTGGAGATCTTCCTAAGTGGGAAAATGGGTGGGATTTGGGAAAACCACCAGTGAAGCCTGCGTGGTATTTGTTATATTAATACTACAGCATTAATTCTTACAGTAATACTACAGCATTAATTCTCATAATGACCCTACAGTATTAATTCTCACAGTAAATATGCAGCAGTCATTTTCACAGTTATACTGCAATATTGGATCTCACAGTGATGCTGCAGTGTCGGTTCTCACAGTGATGCTGCAGTGTCGGTTCTCACAGTGATGCCGCAGTGTCGGTTCTCACAGTGATGCCGCAGTGTCGGTTCTCACAGTGATGCCGCAGTGTCGGTTCTCACAGTGATGCCGCAGTGTCGGTTCTCACAGTGATGCCGCAGTGTCGGTTCTCACAGTGATGCCGCAGTGTCGGTTCTCACAGTGATGCCGCAGTGTCGGTTCTCACAGTGATGCCGCAGTGTCGGTTCTCACAGTGATGCCGCAGTGTCGGTTCTCACAGTGATGCCGCAGTGTCGGTTCTCACAGTGATGCTGCAGTGTCGGTTCTCACAGTGATGCTGCAGTGTCGGTTCTCACAGTGATGCCGCAGTGTCGGTTCTCACAGTGATGCCGCAGTGTCGGTTCTCACAGTGATGCCGCAGTGTCGGTTCTCACAGTGATGCCGCAGTGTCGGTTCTCACAGTGATGCCGCAGTGTCGGTTCTCACAGTGATGCCGCAGTGTCGGTTCTCACAGTGATGCCGCAGTGTCGGTTCTCACAGTGATGCCGCAGTGTCGGTTCTCACAGTGATGCCGCAGTGTCGGTTCTCACAGTGATGCCGCAGTGTCGGTTCTCACAGTGATGCTGCAGTATTGGATCTCACAGTGATGCTCCAGTGTTGGTTCTCACAGTGATGCTGCAGTGTCGGTTGTCACAGTGATGCTGCAGTGTTGGTTCTCACAGTGATGCTGCAGGATTGGTTCTCACAGTGATGCTGCAGTGTTGGTTCTCACAGTGATGCTGCAGTATTGGTTCTCACAGTAATGCTGTAGTATTAATTCTCACAGTGATGCTAGAGAGCCCAGCATGTGAGAGCTCCCAGCTCACTAAGTCCTGACCATCAGCCATGGGGCACATAGAGTTTAGGCAACTTCTCCAACGTGTCAGACATGATGTGAGGAGTGAACCTGGGTGTATCCGTCCCTGAAGAGCACCTTTCAGTCTGGAAGCACATTGCAAGGGATCCTTATCCCAGGACAGTGCTGTGGACCCCGTGCTCTGAAAGTCACGGACAGCCAGTCCGGTTTCACACTGTGGCTGCCCAGCCAGGAGACCTTCTTCAAGGCCCTTCACCCAAGTCTGTCCGGGCCAGTGATCTGGCCTTGTCCTAAGTGAAGAGGTTCTGGGCAGTCTGGTCCTCATGTCCTGCTCTTACCATTCCCCGTAGATCCCAAACCAGAGGCGCTGGCAGAGAGGCACAGAAAGTTGTATCAAAGCCATCTGTGCACAGAGAGGAGGGGCAGCTGGTCGAGCCTGAGGCAGTGAATTGCTCCAGAGGAGAGACTGTCTGCTGGGAGGAGAGTGTGTGTCACACGGGGAGGGCACGGATGGTGTAGGAGGGAGAGAGAACATGACATCAGAGGAGCAGGAGAGAGAGAGCATGAGGTGGGGAAAGACAGGTAGCTCAGGAAGAGAAGAATAGAGGAGGAAAAGAGGGATGAGGGTGAGAGGGAGGAGGGTGAAGAGCTGGACCATGAGCTGCCTAAAGGGTGTGGACAGCATTCTGAGGGCCTAAGTAAATCATTGCCCGATTTTCCCTGTGAAGGTCCCACTGGACAACACGGGTGGGTAAGGAGTGAGTGGAATGAAACCCAGGTTAGAGGGAGGGGGATGGAGGAAGGTGGTGTTGAAGGCACTTGGTACTTGGATGTGGGGCTGAGGGAGAAGGAGGAGGGAAGGATGACTAGGCCTCTGATTAGCAAGCTGGGCTGAGTGACGCCAGAAGGAAGGGGACAGAACGAGCAGAGGGACAGAGAGCAGGCTTCATTCCATGGGGACAGGATGCCCTGTGGGGTGGACACTCATTCCCTGGGAAGGCCAGTGAACGTGGAGAAAAGCAGCCTCCATTGGGGGTGGGTGTGGGAGCGGGAAGGGCAGACTGCTGTCCGGCTGAGCCATCTGGGGTAAGTCCCTCAACCTCACCAGTACCCGTGCCCACATCCGGGAGTGGGGACTCGTTGGGCCCTTTGGCCTGAGGTGCAGTTGGGTGAGTGGGCGCGTGTGATGGAAATGTCCCACTGGCAGCTGTGTGGTCGCCACCAGGGAGGGTGCCTGGCCCAGGTGCCCATTGTGTGGCCCTGAGGAGCCCTCAGTTTGTGTCTCCATGAATGAGTGCCCGGAGGTTGGGACAGAGTCTGAGGAGGAGGCTACTCAGCACCGCTATGGACAACCTGCTTTAACACCTGCGTCTTAATAGACTCGTGGAGGTTCAGTAAGGCAACAGGTCAGGAGAGGATTGCAGAGGAGGAGACACTGTCACTCCCAGCTCCCAAGAGGAGGGGGCATGGCCGCCACTCAGGGCCACATGAGGGGGCACTGGGTTGGGGAGGAGGCAGAGAAAGTGGGGAGGGAGACAGGGAGGTGAAGAGGGATGAGGGTGAGAGGGACGAGGGTGAAGAGCTGGACAAGAGCTAAGGGCAAGAGCCTGGCCGGTGGTGTCTGTGGGAAGAGTGACTGGGGCGGGTGAGCAGGCTTAGAACTTGCTGGTAGAATGCTTTCTGCAGGCTCTGGGGCGGAGGCGCTGTCTCTAGTTGACTTGTACCTGGACCTGGGGGCATTGGGGTAGGTGGAGAGTGGCCTGCAGTGAGCTCTGGATTGGTCCATTTGCCTTGAAAAGACCATTTAAGGGGCTGCTGTGAGCTGATCTTCAGGAACTGGCTGGCCTGGGGGGGTC
>NW_006297142.1:1519011-1522345 GCF_000327345.1 Myotis davidii | reverse complement strand
CGTGGGGGCGGTGTCTCTCAGCTGCAGTCAGACTGAGGATGTGGAAGTGTCAGAGCAGAACATGAGAGCCACACTAATGCCCGGCAACGGGGCGGGAGCAATGGGGCGGGACAAAGTGCTCGGCCCGAGAGGAAAGGCTTCCGCCCGACTGTGTCCAGGCTTCCTGTCCCTCCTGCCCCAATGGGGCTTCTCTGGTGACAGCAAAGCTGGTGACCCCAGCAGTCCCGGAGGCTCCTCTCCCGGGGCTGCTACGAGGTGTTGTGTGGCAGGGAGCAGCCTGCAGCTCTCCAGCCCCGTCTCTACTGCTTCCTACCATCTGTCTACACTCTCTCTGCTTTTCTGTTGTAGTCAAGCGAGGACCCAATACCTGGAGACCTGATTCAAATTGGAGATGTTTACAAGCACTGGGCTATCTATGTGGGAGACGGTTTTGTGATTCATGTGAAATCAGGTAAAGATGGATTACTTGTTTAATCACCAGCTTTATGTTGAGAAAAGGGAACAAAAGAGAACTCATCACTGTGGTAATAGCATCCTTTTCCTTTTCAACTATGACATGTCAGATCTTTACTCGCTAAGGAATGGAATGTGGACTCCATCGGTTGACAATTCTGTTGTGACTCTCTCCTAAGTGTCCAGAACTAAGCCAGGTGATAGGACGTAAGAAAATGATGAGAAGTTCCCTCTTGCCATGGAGCCCACAGTTTCTACACAATAGTAGAAATCGCTAGGCCTTTGGAGTTCTTCCAAATCCTTGCTCCACAACTTTTGTCTCTTAAGTTCTGTGGCTCAAAATTGGTTCTGTGAAATGGAGATAAGTTATCACCTGGGCGGGTTGTAAGAGAATCAGCTGAGACTGGCTTCTTCCAGGTAGATTCTAAAAAAGTCAAAAATGTGTCTGAGTCAGACCCATGCCCAAAGATGCGTCATCTGCAAGTATTGTTATGATGTCATTGTGTATCGTCGAAGACAAGTTCAAACAACTGAAATACCCAACAATTGGAGATTTGTTAAATGCATCAAAGTCTGACATCAGGGAATCCCATGGCACCCATTCTGAGTTATGATGGAGTTGCCATTTGTTGCTCTGGGAACATGTTGGCAACAGAGCCTTAAGTATTTAAGTTACAAAAGTGTGGCTCAAACAATTGCACTCCTGCTAAATTTAACTTCCAGCAAGAGGGAATGATAGTAGAAGGAAGGGACAGTGACCTCAGAGGTCAATAGTGGGACGTCCTTTCTTCTTCCCCTCCGTGTCCAACATGGCACTGCTGAGCGTGGCAGCATCTTAGTCAGGGGTGGGCAAACTTTTTGACTCGAGGGCCACAATGGGTTCGACCTTGAACATGGCTATGTAGTATTACAAGACATGGTGAAATGTGAACCTCTGGAAGAAGTGGCAGGGGATAACACGTACAAGGTCAACAACTTCTTGGATAACAAGTACAGACCCCGGCCTGTGCATGACATTGTCAATTTGGCGAAGAAGAAAATTGGTGAAACCTGGAATGACAATTTTTATTTCCCCACTGTGAGCACTTTGTCGCTAAACTGAGAAATGGCCGCCCTGGAGCCAACAGGTAAGAACCCTGTGGGGTGATTCCATTTGGGGTTCCCTTGACAGGAGGATGCGGGGCGGCTCTTGGTAATTATCAGGGACCGAGCACTTAACCAGCCCCAGGCCCCAAAGCTACCTGCACACTTCAGAGTGTGAGCCAATTGCTTTGACTCCAAAACCAGTGTTTTGTCCACTGAGTCTGACTGCTTTCTGCTCTTTGAAGAGCCCTTTTCGGTGGGGAAGCCTTTTGCAAAGGGTCCCAGTGCAACCCGGGAGGCCTCCTTGCCCTGCAGGCCAGGAAAACGGGGTGTAGATTCTGGCACTACCCCCTGACCAGCCAGGAGACCTGCTACAGCAGAGGTTCTCAACCTGTGAGTTGCAAACAATGAAAATACATCCTGCATATCAGATATTTACATTACGATTCATAACAGCAGCAAAATTACAGTTATGGAGTAGCAATGAAAATAATTTTATGGTTGGGGGTCACCACAACATGAGGAACTGTATTAAAGGGTCGCGGCATGAGGAAGGTTGAGAACCACTGGGCTACAGGATCACTTTCCTGCCTGGACTCGGTTTTCTATCCAGAATGGGCCATGTGTCTCTATCCCATCCACGTCATGGTTTCCTGTGGGCATTACATGACTGGGAACGAGCCGGGGGGTGGGGGGGCGCGGGGGGGGGAGCTCCACTCAGATGTGAGCCACTCTGACTAGCAGTTGCTCCTCCCACAGGCCTGTGGCCAATCAGGCAGCATTTCTTGTCCCAGTCTACAGAGGAGGAGCCCAAGCTCAGAGGAGAACATGGTTCCCGAGCTCATCAGCATAGCTTCCGTGACCCTGCAGCTGCCTGCCACCAGGATGCACTAGGGTCCTCTCATCCCTAGTTCCGCAGCAGCACCGCCCCTCGCCCTCTGTGCTCTCAGCTGCCTGGATCCCTTCCAAATACTGAGCTGCCTATGAATAGCAGACACCTAAGCTCAAATCCCAAACCAGCTTCCAGTCCACTGAGGGCTTTGGACACGTCACTGCCCCTCTCCGAGCCTTCCTCGTGTGCAGAATGAAGGGTCAGAAGGAGGACCTGTGAGGGAGGGCCTGGCTGGCTCTGAGCATATGCAGTCCTTTACCTCTGAGCTCGGCTCTGAAGGCAGATCCTGAAAAGTCCTGTGGGTTGTCAGGGGGAGTCTGGAATGAGCCCGGGTCCGATAGGATCACCTTCCCCCCGAGAGGGCCTCCAGGGCCAGAGCTGCTCAGACGTGAGCTCTTGGGGACACAGTCCACTTCTTTCCTGGGGAAAGGTCTCTGGGGTGAACAGAAGTCATGTGTCTCTGTGTGACTCGAGAGGGAAAGACCATCAGTCTTGGACTCATTTTAACTCTGAGCAATGCACTGCTCTCCTCCTCAGAGTGGAGTTTCCGAGTCAGCTGGTGCTTCTGTGGCGGTGTCACCAGTCCTGGCTCCTTCTTCACAGTGCTCCCCAGCAGTAACAGCTGCTTGAAGAAGCCACTAAACGGTCTCCAGTTAGAGGCCGCTTCAAGGACCAGCTGACCCCCTCTGTGCCCGATGCTCTCTCCCACTGGCATTTCCAGGGACTAATTCTAGGAAGACCATAGCTTCTTGAAGAAGAAAATGAATGAATCCAGTGATCCCTTTACCAAATATTTCCTGCAAACTCAAGAATCTTTGGATATTCCTGAAATATGAATGTTTATTGCATGTAATCCTATCTAATAAAAGCCTAATATGCAAATTGTCCCCTCAACCAGGAGTTTGT
>NW_006297142.1:1518084-1518751 GCF_000327345.1 Myotis davidii | reverse complement strand
TAATAAAAGCCTAATATGCAAATTGTCCCCTAACCAGGAGTTTGTCCAGGGGGCGGGGCTGGCCAACCACCGTGGCCCCTTTCCCCAGCCGGCCCTGCTCCTTCCAGTGGCGGCAGGCAGCTGGGAGACGGGAGGCAAATTGTCCCCTCAACCAGGAGTTTGTCCAGGGGGTGGGGCTGGCCAACCGCTGTGGCCCCTCTCCTTCCAGGGGCAGCAGGCAGCTGGGAGACGGGACGCCCTGGCCGGCAGCCGCTAGGGACCCCACCTGTGCACAAATTTCGTGCACTGGGCCTCTAGTATTAATATATGTAAAATCATTTTTCTTGAATAATTGGTGTTTATTGCATGTAACATTATTATATTTAAGGTCATTTTTCTTGAAATATTAAGGTTTACTGCATGTAACATTATTATATTTAAAATCGTTTTTCTTAAAATAAATAAAATTGGAGGGAAAGAAAACTCTTTGGAAGGGAAGCATCTACAATTGAGTACCCGTTGGCCACTTCCACTGGCTGATCTTGAAAAAGACTCTTGAAATCTGAGCTTCCGTTTCCTCTTCTGTAACATGGGGGTGAGAGTGGCTGCTTCGTTTGTTTCCTTGAGGTGATGTAAATGCCTTAGCACATTGCTGATCATCAGCAGACGTTCAATAAATTCCACACAC
>NW_006297142.1:1517273-1517985 GCF_000327345.1 Myotis davidii | reverse complement strand
AGAAAAAAACATGCAAGTCCTTTTAAAGCCTGGACTCAGATCAGCACACCGTTATTTCCACCATATGCTATGGGCACAAGTAAGTCACATGGTCCAGTGGTCGGCAAACTCATTAGCCAACAGAGCCAAATATCAACAGTACAATGATTGAAATTTCTTTTGAGAGCCAAATTTTTTAAACTTAAACTATATAGGCAGGTACATTGTTATTAACTTAATGAGGGTATGCCTAAGGCTTAGGAAGAGCCACACTCAAGGGGCCAAAGAGCCGCATGTGGCTCACGAGGAGATAACTCTTCGCTGCCACAATGTAATGTGACCACGCTCCGATCCAGGACGCACGTCCGTTCATATATTTACAGAGTCAAGACTGGCTGTCCCTGCAATGACCCTGACCTGCCTCCACGCCCATGGGCTCAGCTCACCTTCCACCAGGCGACGCTGGGACATGGCTGCCCTCCCAGAGCCACACACAGTGGAGAAGGACCTTCCCTGTCCCAGCATGACTCACGGCCCTGACACCTGAGCTGCCCCAGGACCAGTTTCTTCCCAGGACAGCTAACAACGCGCATGCCCTTCCCCTGGTCGGAAACGGGCTCTCTCCTGGGGAGCCGCGTCTGCTCCGTGACTAGGTCGAGGCTCCCGTGTACTCCTGAGTAGCACTTGTCACACTCCAACTTCACTTGGACTGGGTGCTTTTGTGGCAAATACG
>NW_006297142.1:1511673-1517230 GCF_000327345.1 Myotis davidii | reverse complement strand
ACTGTTATTTCTACACAGCCAGGCCTCATGACTCCTTTCCTTCCCCATTGTCAGCCCTGAGCCCACTGCAATATCTGGAATATGAAAATGTTACCACTAAAGATGCCTACTAAGTGTACGGCTGAATATAAACGCTGATATACCCAGGTGCCGGGAGTGAAGGTGAAGTTGAAGTTGTAGTGACCCTGAGCCGGCACCTGTGCACCATCTGGAGCGCAGATCTGCGGGTTTAGTACAGGTCCAGCCCCCAGAGGTCTCCGGGTGGAACTGCAGGGCCTGTGTGCGGACAGGGGTGTGCGCGCTGGGCCAGGAGAGCTATGGGAGGGGAACTGGGATCTGCAGAAAGCTGAAACCCCAAAAGAAAGAACCCCTTGGTAAGAGGGGAAGGATGATGGACACCACCCACCCCCCCGCCAGAGCTTTGGGTGTAGAACTAGAAGTGTGTCCCGTGAGAAATGGCAAAGCGGGGCCATTTCTGTGTGCAAGTGGCAAGTCTGTGTTGCTGCTACCCCTGGAGGAAGCCCCGTGTAGATGAGGTGGTGCCCGCAGCCCTAAAAGCAGGGCACGCGGCCCCCACGGGAGCACCCGAGCCGCCAGCCGTGGGGGCAGTAGACCCCTCCGCGGGAGGATGGGTGGCTTCAGGACTGCAGATAAGAAAGCCTGGTGGTGCGCGTGCTTTTACGGACACGTGCACGCAGTTCTCTTGCGTCCGTGGCCAGCTGGCAGCTGCCTGGTCACGAAGCCGAGGAGTGTGTGCTCAGCTCTCGTACATGCAGCCCAGCCTCTCTGAAGTGGCTAAACCACGCACCCCTCCTCCGGGAGTGTCTGGGAGCTCCCGCCGGTTCCCCTTCTGGTCCCCTTGCCCCCTCCTCCCTGCTCCTCATGCTCTGTCCCTCCTGTCAGGACAGCTGAGTGTCTCTAGGCCGCTCTGCCCACCAGCTTCCATTCTGGGGCTCAGGAGACAGAGCACTGCTGGCTGCCTAACCAGCCCGCCCCCATCACCTTCTCCCGGGATAAAAACGCTCCTGAGGTTGTTGGGAAAAAGAGCCTCTTTGCAGATCCCTGGGTGGCCTGAGCCCCTGCCTCCCGCCCCCCTGTCCCAGCGGATGGCCAGGCTGGGGAAGCCGCTCTCAGGGAAGTTCAGCTTCTCGCAGCCACAGGCACCCCAAGGCCAATGAGCTCCGGGGCCCCTTGTCCTAAGGCACCGCCTGCTGGAGATTCCCCCTGTGGGGTGCAGGAGCCCCTGGATGCCCCACCGTCTGCGGCCCAGTATTCTGAAGGCCTTGCTAAGACCATGTCACAGGGGGGATTGGGGCCCACGTCTCTGTGCCTGGAAATGTCTATTCTCTCGAGACAGAAATGGCAGCCCAGGGTCCAGTGGGAGAGGCCCCGAGTTCCTCCAGCAGGGGCGGCGGGGGCAGAAATGCGCTCCACGCCTGCTCGGGCTGCTCCCGGGGCCGCGAGCCCGGCAAGCCCACCTTCGGATGCAGGCTATTGCACATTTCCATTTAGGACAAGGCACCGATGCGTCCATCTTCTGATGTCGTTAACGGTTAGCTTTCGAGGTAGAACATGTCTCCCAGAGCGCCGTCGGAAGGAAACCGGAAGTGGAGGTCTCCCTGTGGCATAAAACCCGCCCACCAGCCCCAGGACCCCCGACGTGGCCGGCCGCCGCGAAGTCCCCTGGAACCTCCTGCCAGTGGCTCTACAGAGGAGTGTGTGTCCCTGGCCTTGGCCACCGCGAACTGTAAAGTCTCGTTTCGGAGGCTTCATGAAAACGTGCTTGCCATTTGCTCTCTTCTCCTGCGGGCCTGTGAGGTCTTCGACGGAGCGAGCCCTCTTGTTGCGCTGTCTGGCACAGCGGGTGGGGGTGGCAGGAGAGCCCTGTGGTGCTGCGGGCACCCAGTGGGCAGAGCTCAGCGATGCTGCTAAATGTCCCGCATGGCACCGGCCCCCCCAGCAAGGATTGATCTGGATCAGGACGGCATTGGTGCTGAGGTGGACAGTCTCTGCCCTAAGCCCTCACTAAGATCACAGAAGAGAGGCCAAGCTGATGAGTCCATAACTGGGTGAAATGGAAACAAAAAATACTCAGTTAAGATAAAAGGCAGAAGTAGAAAAAGAAGGGAATAGAGAAATCATAGGACAAGTAGAAAACAACATAGCAATAATGTCAACATATCATATGTATATGTATATATATGGATATAGAGATAGAGATAGAGATAGAGATCTATATATATAAAAAGCTAGCAACCTTAATGCCATCACAACCAGAATGACCGAAGACCAGAACACCGTGGCCCCTCACCCAGGCTGCCTCGCGCTCAAGTGAAGACCGCCCCCCACCCGGGTATGGGGCCCCAATCAGGGCAGGCTAGCCGGTCCCCACCCATGCACCAGGTCTCTATTCCTATATAATAAAAGGGTAATATGCAAATTGACCCTAAAGGTGCAACGACCAGAACAACTGCTGGACCAGTCACTATTGAGGTACCCTGACCACCTCTGGGTCCCTTTCCCCGGGCGGCAGGCTCTGATCGCCTGATGGCGAATGGGGAACGGGGGTCGGTGGTGGGGGATGTGGGCAGCACCAGGCCAAGGCCTCCACCCCGCCGATCGCCCCACACACAGTGGGCAACCTGCGGTGGGGCGGGGCCTGTGATCAGGCAGGAACAGCTGACCTCTCAGTCCCTTCCCCCGGCCGTCAGGCACTGATCACCCAATGGCCGGTGGGTGGCTGCAGGGGGTGGGGCCAGCTGTGGGAAGCTGTGGCCAGGCCCAAGGACTGTACCTGCACACAAATTTTGTGCACTGGGCCTCTAGTATAGAGATACAAAGATAAAGATATAGAGATAGAGATGGGGGGGGTGGGGAGAGAGAGAGAGAGAGTTATAGTTAGATTAATGGAAATGGTCCAAGTTCCCCAATAGCAGTGAGAGCCACCATTTATTGATTCCAACTCAGTATGCTGCATGTTAAACAATTTCAACTCATAAATTTGCACAACCGCCCGCTAGGTGGGTTTCACTTCCCACGCCTTTCCCACGAGCACACGGTGTTTGCCCAAACCCACGGCGGCTGACCTCCTATAGGTGTTTCTCCTCCCGGGAC
This sequence comes from Myotis davidii, assembly GCF_000327345.1. Taxonomy (NCBI): domain Eukaryota; kingdom Metazoa; phylum Chordata; class Mammalia; order Chiroptera; family Vespertilionidae; genus Myotis; species Myotis davidii. Next base: position 1,514,116 of record NW_006297142.1, on the reverse strand, counting down.
AGCGCTGTGGTCGGGGAGCCACACGCCCAGCACCGTCCATGGGAACCTGAGCATGAGCGCTGACCAGGGGACAGAGCTGCTGCTGACCTTGTGCCCGGGACCCGCTCTGCGACATCGGATAAGCCCGCCACGCCTCGTCCTCCATCCCGTCCGCGTCCCTGGGTTCTCACAAGAATGAAATGTGTGGGCAAGTGCCGGGGGGCAGAACCACCCCGACGTGCTGGCCTGAAGCGATGGGACGCTGGCCTGGGGTGGTGGGACGTTGGCCTGGGGTGGTGGGATGCTGGCCAGGACAACCCTGGGGGTCCGTGGGCACAGCCCGTTCTCTCCCGCTGTCAGGTGGGCGGCAGGAGCCTGTCACGTCCCTGAGCCAGGATTCTGTCCCTTTGTTCAGCTACACAACCTGCCTCCTCTCCAAGCCCTGAAGGAAGACGGAGGCAAACCCCCAGCTCCTGGGGGAGGGAGGCCCAGAGCTGAAGGCGCCCTCACACCCCTCTGCCTGCCCTCTGCGGGGGGCCCAGCCCCTGCGGACCCTGGGAGTGAGCTGGGCCTGGCATGGCGGCAACAGGCAGGCACTTTGAGGGGTGGGCAGAGCATGGGGCTGAGTGTGGCGGGCCCTCCTGGTCCCGGGCCCTCCTCAGTGGTGCACACAGTACAGCTGGACGGTGCCGCTGACCCGCAGCTCCCGCAGCCGCTCCAGGACCTGCCGGCCCAGGCTGGTGGCGCCCAGGCCCTGCCCGTTGAGCGCCAGCTTCAGCCCTCCCTCCTGGCACAGCAGCAGCACCTGGCAAAGGAGGGCATGAGACCCGCGGGCTTCCTGACGGGCCCTCCGCTGCCTGCCTGGGGCCTGCCCAGCGAGCCCTCCTCCCCTCCACAGGCCCATGGGGCACCCAGTGCTGCCCCCGGACAGAACGAGGGCCCTGCTGATCACCAGTCCTCCCACCGGGATCTCAGCTCGGGGCCTCACTTCCAGCAGCTGTACCAGGAGCTGCTGCCCTCAATGCTGGTGCCAGGCCCGCCCCGGCCCATGGGGCCCCTGGCCACAGTGCGGGGTGGAGAGCCCTGGCATGGGGGCCCCCCCGGGATGCACCCCTGCTCAGTGTCCCGGGTGGGCGTGCTTGGCTCTGACCCACCTCGAAGAACCGCTGGGGGTAGAAGAGAAAGGGGGCCAAGATCAGCTGCTTCCGCCCCCAGGGCGACACCCACGCCAGCGTCCTGTCTGCGAAGGAGGCCCTGAGAGCCACGGGGACACGCGCGGCCTCGTCCATCAGGCTCAGCGTGAAGCTGTGGGCAGGAGCGGAGAAGGGGCTCAGCCTCCGGAGCCCCCGGCCCTGGCGCCCCGAAACCTCCAGGCTGCCGGGCCCTGAGGGGAGGGGGCGGCTGGAAGATTGGGCGGGTCCCCCCCAGAAAGCAGCTCTGGGCCCCTGACAGCGCAAGTGAAGCGCCTGCGGGAACCCCACGCGGAGACTGGACCCCCTCGTGGCCACTCACAGGCGGCAGGACCACGGGGGAGCCCACGACCTCTCCCGAGCCTCAGTTTCCCCTCCTCGAAACGGGGAGAATGGCAACCTTAGCGGGGGCCAGCGCTTCCTGAGGGCATGTGCCAGGTGCTGTTTACGTGTTTTGCAAACGGCGCAGGGGTTAGAGTGAGGCTGCCCGGGTTCAACTCTGCCTCGGCCTCTCTCCGGCCCCGGGGCCCTGGGCAAGTCAGTGTCTCTGTGCCTCAGTTTCCCCATCTGTAACGTGGGAACGACAGTACTGAGCAGAATTAAATGAGTTAACACATTTAACTCAAATGCTCAGAGTCACAGCTGCTGTACAACAAGAACTCAAATTATACCTATCGTTTAAAACACACTATAAATGTTAAAATACTGTACCAGACCTCTCAGGGCACTGCGAGGAACAGAGGAGGAATGTGTGTGACACGTAGCAAGTACTTGGCACGCAGTAGGTGCTTTGTAGATGCAGCGTTGGATTTTCTGGTCCTGACCTGGGGTGTGTCAGCCCATTTTCCAGAGGCAAACGGGAGGGTAGAGGACTTCCCTGGTACTAGGAACAGCCGTGGGGCTTCCCACGGGGTGTGCACCAGGATTCAGGACTCAGGGGCGGGGGGTGTCCTTCTGCTGCCTGGCACCTGCCTGTCAGGACAGCCAGGTTCTGTCCCAAAGTCACTTTCTTTGAAACAGCAGCCCCGACACTGTTGGGAGCCCTCGGCAGGAAGTGGCTGGGAGTGGAGAGGGGCCTCGGGCTCAGAGGGCACGGAGCCCGGGAAGGGCCTGCCTGGGGGGCCTCTCAGGGAATCCCTTCTGGAACCTGTTCCCGGCGGACGTTCCATCCATGTGCAGCTTTGGGAAGAGGACGGCAAGGACTCGAAGCCGGGCAGAAGCTTGAAGGCGGGGTTCCTGGAGAGGGGGCTGCAGGGAGCCTCCACACAATGGCC
>NW_006297142.1:1508867-1511202 GCF_000327345.1 Myotis davidii | reverse complement strand
CCCAGCACAGCCAGTGCGTACTGACTCCCTCCGGAGGCCCAGGGAGCTCTGGGGGAGCTCTCTGAGGCTGCCGCCAAACCCCCAGATCCTCAGTGCTTGGGGGATGGGTCCGAGGAGGAGGACACACTTCCAGGGCACACGAGGCCCGCGCCCTCACATGCTCGCCCCGTTTGTCCCAGGCCAGCCACAGCTGCTTTCCGAAAACCAGCGACAGCGGCCGTGGCGGCGTTGCCTGCAGCCACTGTGCTGAGCCTGGATGTGGGAGGCCCGGCCCAGGCGGCCTGTAAAGTGCTCTGGCCGGTCCGCGCTACTCTTCCACTCTCCAGTCATTCCCTGTTCCGCAGCTGCGAGCATTTGTATAAGAGATGGCTCCCACGCCCTGACCAGTTTGGCTCAGTGGATAGAGCGTCGGCCTGTGGACTCAAGGGTCCCGGGTTCGATTCCAGTCAAGGGCATGTACCTCAGTTGCAGGCTCATCCCCAGTGGGAAATGTGCAGGAGGCAGCTGATCGATGTTTCTCTCTCATCGATGTTTCTAACTCTCTATCCCTCTCCCCTCCTCTCTGTGAAAAATCAATAAAATATATTAAAAAAGAGAGAGAGAGATGGCTCCCAGCTTCTCCTTCAAAATGATCCAATCTGTCATGCACGGTCTCTGGACACATGCTCTCCACTCCCCAGCCCCCCAGCCTGCTCCTGCCACCTGTCAGGCCTCAGAGGGCCCGCATTCATGCCTGGCAACAGAGCGGCTAAATCACTTGCCCTGTCACTGATAACCACGGGACTCGGAGCTAGACTAGGAGCCTGGCCTCAGGCCTCCACGTTTTTGGGGGGACAGGGGAGGGTGTTCTTTATCCCTGGGAACCATTCCCTATATGGTTGGAATTATTTCTCCTTTTTTTTCTTGGTGGGGAAACTCGGGACCTCTGACTCAGAGGTGTGGGACCTGCCCAGGCCACCCCGTGTAGGAGGCAAAATCAGGAGCCCAGCCCAGCCGAGCCTGGCTCTGAGGTCCGTGCTGTCCAGGGCTGGAGCAGGAGGGCGGGGTTGAGTGAGGTCAGTGACCTCAAACACAGTCACAGAGCCAGCGGAAGAGTGGGAGCACCGAGGTGTCCCCCAACTCCTCCTCGGGAAATCAGATACGCAGCACCGTGGAACACCAGCTGTGCCTGGCACATTTAGGAGCCTTCACCCCGCCCTGAAGTCAGCCCTGTTAACACCCCTTTCATAGGCAAAGAAGCTGAGGGTAGGAAGGGAAAGGAATGCCTTGAAGTTGCAGTTAGTGACTGTGAGTCAAACCCAGGAGGCAGCGTGGCCCCCAAAGCCAGGGAATCCAATGCGATTCCAGGAACAGGAAGAGGAGGCGGGGTTGGGGGGATGGAGCACTAGTGCCCCCAGGGGGAGAAGTTAGGCAACTACATGTCCCTCCAGGTCCCCACTCCCAGCGCCAGGCCTCCTCTCTGGGGCCGCCCGCTGTGTTTCCTACACCTGCTGTGTCGCCGCTGGAGGTCGCACCTCTCGGGCCTCAGCCCGCGCCTCTCCAGGGCCTGTCCCGAGCCCCAGGCAGGGCCTGCGATGAGCGGATTGGAAGGTACTCCCAGAACCGGGGCTGCTGGGGCGGCGAAGGCAGCTGGGTCCTGGCCCCAGTCCCAGCCTCCTTGTGCCAGCCCTGCCACCCTGACCAGCTGACTCCTCTGTCTGTTCGTCTGTAAAACGGGGTTAAATGGCGGCTTTGCAGACTAAGAGGCAAATGCGTGTAAAGCTGGAGCCTGGCCGGGCACAGGGATGCCCTCCCTCCTCCGTCCTGTACTTACTCCTTGGGCTCCGGCAAGACCAGCCCCCGCAGCACGATGACCTGTCCCGGCCAGAGACCCCGGGGAAGGGGGCGTGAGCAGGGCACCTCCTGAAGGAACACGGGAGGTGACTGAGGGGACTCACAGGGGGCTCAGGGAAGGCAGCCCCACCAGGAGCACTTTGGGGGGCATCCTCAGGGGCGGGGGGCCCTGGAGCAGGTAAGTCTCTGCCTCGAGGCCTGCAGCTGGGGGGACTCAGCTCTTCCTGTTATCAGACACCCTCTGCAGGCCCGGCCTCTCCCTGCCTTTCCAGGCTGAGCTCGCTGCCACTGTGCTGCGGGCACCACGGATGCCCCCCATCCCGCACCCTGAACTGTAACGGCCCGCTCCTTGGGCAGCGTCCCACCAGCCTGTGAGCTGGGGGCCTGGGGCTGGCTTGTCCCTCTGTCCTAGAGCCCGGCCCCGGACAGGATCCAGTAACCGTAACCGTGAGCAGAATAGAGTCAAGGTCAAGGGGAGCCAGAGCAGCCTGCCGCTGCGGGG
>NW_006297142.1:1503351-1508777 GCF_000327345.1 Myotis davidii | reverse complement strand
GGAATTTCCCGCCAGGTGGGGGCCTCCTACCCCTGAGGGCAGGTGAGGGCTGGGGGTGCTCACTCACCAGCCTGGGGCTCCCCAGCAGGAAGGGCTGCCAAGGAAAGAAGAGGGACGGAGGTCAGGCGGGGTTCGCTCAGTGAGAGGGGGACTCTGGACATTATTGTGAAAAACGGGGGGTCAGTGGGGTTTGTCTCAGAGACAGTACAGGTGAGTGAGTGGGGCCCCGGTGGGACCCTCATGAATTCAGACGGACGCCAGCTCTGGAAACGGGGCAGAGGGTCTGTCCCTCACTCACCAGGCGGCCTTGGCAATACCTGCGCCTCCTCACCACCCGCAGGCCAGCCCAGCCCAGCCGCCTCCCTTGTGGGCTGTGGGAATCGGAAGCTCCCATCTACAGGGACCTTCTGCTATGAATGGGGGGCCTGCTGGTTCAGGGCACCCCTCCCCCATCCTCCTCCCAAGCTGGCCCAGGTGAGGAGCCAGGCCAGGCCAGGCCAGGCTCTCCAGGGACCAAGGCAGAGCTAGTCGTATCCATGGCAACCATGCAGCGAGGGAGGGGCAGCTGGGCCTGTGCCAGGGGACCACAGCCCAGCAGGTGAGGGGCGGGTCACGCCAGGGGAGGGAGAACGGGGGCTCAGCTCCTGTGTCTGGGACAAGGGCCCACCTTGCTCCCAAGAGACTCACGTGTCCAACTGGATACTCGCTGCCGCCCTCTGGGAACGGCTGTTGGGAGAGAGAAAAGGCGACCCCCGGATTCAGGGCTGCTGCCCTCCCCAGGGCCAACTGTTTGCCCTGCCTGCCTGGCCGGATGCTGGGCCCGGATGGGGGCCTTGGGCGCTGCCCACAGGCCTGGGCAGTGGTGCTCGGAGCTGGCCTCGCGGGTTCCCAGGCTCCATCTCAGACTGGGAATCGGAATCTCTGGCCTCGACCCCCAGAAACCTGCCTTTTAATCCGCCCCTCGGGGGGGAGAGGGGAGTGACACCGCCAGCCGCTGTCGGGGCCCCTCGGCACCACGGCTCCAAGTGAGTCGCCTCCTGGCCACCGCTCCCCGAGTTGACCAGACCCCACGCCCAGTGCAGACTTCCGTCCCCGGCTCCCGGGCCCCTCCTGTCGTCACCTTCTCCTGCCCTCACCCCACTCATGCCCGGCACCTCCACGAACCCCTCCACCTTGGTCACAGCTGCTGCAACAGGGCTTGTCTGGGGCGGGCGGGGGTCCCAGGCCTGCCTACATGTCAGAGGAGGTCAGAGGCCACTGCCACGCCCGCCCTGGCCCCACAGGAACTCACGTTGATGTTCAGGAATCCAACAGCCTTCACCAGGATGTCCCCGAATATGCCCAGGGTGTCCACGCGGGACAGCGGGAGCCGGTAGCGGTAGTGGAGGAAGTGCCGGCCGTTCACGCTCACCTGCAGGTGCGGGGCCGCCTCAGCGCAGCTCGCATCAGGCCCCGGGCCCCGGGCAGCTTGGAGCCGGGCTTGGCAGCTCCTTGGTCCTCTGGGTACCTCCCCTCCCCCATCCCCTTGAACGCAGTGCCGTGGGGGACTCCGCAGAGGAAGGACGGGCGGAAGGACGCCCGCTCTAGGGCCCGGTGCCCGCGCACTCACCTTCATGTCCTCGTGTCCAAAGAGGAAGAGGAGGCGGAAGCTGCCTCCCCTGCGCAGGGCCAGGCGGGGCCACCGGGCCTCGGCCTGCCAGCGCCCGGCCTGCAGGGTGTTGCAGATGGCGTGCGGCTGGGTGGTGTGGAAGCGAGGGTTGAAGTGGATGGCGATGTCGGGCGGGGGGTGCAGGCTGCAGCCGCACTGGAAGTCCACTTGGAACCTGTGGGCGGCGAGGCTCCAAAGGGCACTCCGCTCAGAGGCCCCGGAGGCCCCGAAGGCAGAGAAGAGCCCCCCTGCCCTCCTTCATCCTCCGGGGCTGAGCCCGCACCCCGGGAGGCACCCCTACCTGCGTGCCTCTAGCGGAACCACGCCCTGCAGCATGACCATCTTGCCGGCGCGTAAGCCGCCGAAAATGGTTGTGACATAAGGAACCACCTGGACAAGGGGAGAAACCCGCCCTGACGTGGCTGGAGAAGAGGCCGAGGGACCCCATATCCCACGGGTGGGGAAGGGAGAAGAACGAGAAAATTCGGGTCTCCTGCCCCAAGCAGCTGGGGCAATTAGTTTTCTCTGGAATGTGGTCTTCTACCCACTCCCCTTTCCTGGACCTCCACCTGTCGAAGCCACACTGCCCCGGGGAAGCCAAATTCAGCTCCTCTGCCCCATCCACGCCCCCAGCATAGGCCCAGCCCCTCCCCCAGCGCCTAGGCCGCAGCAGTGCCCCAGGGAGGCCTGCTGCCCACTGCTTGCACCCTGGCCTCCAGGAATCGGCAGTGAGGCTCCCTGAGGGCTGTTCCCTGGCCAGAGCCTGGGACCTGGGAGGCAGGAGGATGGACAGGTGGGGACCTGAGCATGGCCCCTGATCTGGACGCCTGGACAGGTACCTGACAATGGCCTCGAAGCTGCCTGGCAGCCATACAACACACGCACTCTTCACAGCTCCCTGCCTTCTCCGGGCTGTCTCCTCCCTCTCCCTGCGCCCCGGGACCTTGACCTTCAAGGCTCCTGACATCTTCTCTGACAGCTTCTCTGGCTCCTTCTCCAGCACCAACCCTTTAGTGTCTGGATTGTTTCTCCCCTCCCCACGCTCCAGAACGCTAGGCTGGTTTGGCGAGCGTGGCCCTTGCCGGCTGGCTCACAGCGACGTGTGGCTGGCTGGCCATGGGAGGCACAAGGCCCTCAAAGCCGCAGCCCCGCCTCTCCCGTCTGTAGGCGCAGTGCCCGGCCTGGCACAGCGTGTGGGCTCTGAACAGGTGTCTGCAGCAGGTACACAGCGGGCAGGGTCACAGGACCAGCCTTCGCGCGGTTTCCCCACCCCCAGCAGCCTCCAGGAGCCCCAACCACCTGGACCAGCGGTCGCCAGCCTTCCGGACCTCACGGACCACTGGTTGGCGGCCGCTGACCCAGACGGAGCCCAGACCCCACGGCTCTGCCCCCCAGGTGGGAGCTGCAGCCTAGAAAGCAAAGAGGGGCTGTGGGGGGGGGGGGGGGGGGGCAGCGGCTTCCCCGTTACTAGCTCCTGGAGAGATGCGGGGGGTCCAGAGGCCAGAGCACCCACAGCTCGGCTGGGCTGAGCTCCACGTCCCTCCCACTCCCCAGGCTCCAGGCTTGGCCTGTGAGTAACAGCTGCAGCAGCTTTTGTGAGAGAAGAGGCCACGTGAAGAGCAAGGGCTCGGTGCTGCCCCCCAGTGGAGGGTGCCGTCGCCTGCGGGCTCAGCCTTCCACAAAGCACAGCCAGGCTCCCGCAAATCCTCAGGGTCACAGCGGGAGGAGGCAGCCAGGAAGCCCCCTGCCAGGTGCTCAGGGTCCCCCCAATGTCCCCCAATGATACTACCCACTCCCCAGGCCCTCCTGGTCACCCACTCCTGCAGATGCTCCTACTCACAGCTCTACTGCTTTTTAAATGCAAGCTCAACAGTCACTCACACCCAAGTGGGAACAGCTGGCCGGCACTGTGCTCAGCTCAGGAGGACCTTCTGGAGCTGGAGGGCAGGTGCGAGGGAAGCCGCAGGGGCTGGGGCCAGGGCTGCGTCCCTCCCGCCCACCACCTGGAGGCGGGCCCAGCCGGATGGGAGGCGGCTGCTCACCGGGTGGAAGACAGGCGGCTGCAGGATGAAGGTGTCAGGAAGCGGGTCCAGTTTTTCTGCCGGTGACATGGGTGGTGGGCGCCCCCAACGGGAGGTGCTGGTCCCGATTCCAGGGAGCCCGGCCCGCTGGCTGACTCACCGTCCCAGCTGGGATCCTAAGCCCTGGGGCAGCGTGTCCAGCTGCTGGTCCTAATGCTGCTGGGAGCTGGCCTGGGAGGGCATGGTCCACCCACTCCTGGTGCCACACCCACGCCCTAGCCCCACCAGCTGGACTGGGCTGTCCGGGTAGGAAACTCACACTAACTCACCAATCAACTGACCGGCTGCCCCTCTGGGCCTGCAGCACCGGGCCAGCTGTCACAGAGCAAAGCGGGGTGAAGGGGCAGAGGCTGGCTCCTGGGGGCCAGGGAGGTTGTGGTTTCCAGGCCGGCCCCCTGAGCCCTCCCGGGTCAGAGTCAGGCTGGTGGCCCCGCCCCCAGCTCCCCAGCTTCCTGGACACCTTGGCCTGGCTCCCCATTCCCTCCTCCCCTCCCGTACTCCCCACAAGAGGTTCTCCTCTCTCCCTCGTGCCCTTGCCCTTTTCTCCATTTTTCTCAGTTTTGTAAGTTGTATCGTTCCCTGGGGCTCCATTTCAGCATCGGCTGGAAATGCCAGGGCCCAGCTGGTGCCCCAAGAAAGTGGGGGAGGGGTGAGAAAGGGGCAGGAAGGGAGGAGGGCCCCTTCAAGTTCAGAAAAGGCAGCGTGGCACAGTGAGAGGCACAGTGTGCCCAAGGGGACCTGGGTTCTCGCTCAGCCACTGCGCTACGTGCTGGGTGCCCCGGGACAAGCCATGTCCCTCTGGTCGTCTGTATGTAGAAGGGCGACCACAGCCGTGTGTGTGTTTCCCGGGGAGGTCTGTGTCTGAGGGTGCACTCGGACACCTGCATTTTCATCAAGCTCCCCCATGACCCTTTAGAACAGTGGTTCTCAACCTCTGGCCCTTTAAATACAGTTCCTCATGTTGTGACTCAACCATAAAATTATTTTCGTTGCTACTTCATAACTGTAATGTTGCTACTGTTATGAATCGTCATGTAAATATCTGATATGCAGGATGGTCTTAGGCGACCCCTGTGAAAGGGTCGTTTGACTGCCAAAGGGGTCGCGACCCACAGGTTGAGAACTGCTTCTTTAGTTCTTTAGACAGAGGCGGTCCAGTTACGGTTTGAATCCCAGCAAGGCATTCCCTGTAAAAAGCAGCACAGCCGTTCACCTTTACCCTGAGTTGGGAGGTCCCGGGATCTGCCCAGGGTCAGACTTGGCAGCAGGGAATTCATGGCCGCACCGGACTGGGCAGAGGCTCAAGTGCAGCGGGTGCCGGGGAAGGGCCAGGGCTGTGTTGAAGGAGGGCGAGTGCATGGGCCGTGGGGGAGGGGAAGGCATCTCAGCTGCCAGGCAAGGACGGCAGCGGCATCAGCATCAGCAAAAAGCTTGTTAGAAATGCACATGGTGACCACACCCTCTGTCTGAGGAATAGCCGCTGTGTGTGAGGCCTCCCCCCACCAGCCAGAGGAGCCACCACAACTGAACAGCACCCACCAGAGGAGTTGCTACCACAACTGCCCGAAGAGCAACCGCAGCCCGAGGAGCCACTGCCACCCAAGGAGCAGCCCCTGAACGACTCAACATCGAGATATGTCGGTGAGATCAAACATGGGTAGACAAAGAAACCCCCAAAGGAAAGAAAAGGAGGACTC
>NW_006297142.1:1499959-1502938 GCF_000327345.1 Myotis davidii | reverse complement strand
AAGACAGATTTCTCAACAGAAACACATCAGGCAAGAAGGGAATGGAATGAAATATACAAAGTCATGCAAAGGAAGGGTCTGAATCCAAGAATACTGTACCCAGCGAGGCTATCAATCAAAATTGAGGGTCAAATCAGGAGCTTCACAGACCAAAATGGTCTACGGGAGTTTATTACAACCAAACCAGCAATGCAAGAAATGCTAAAGGGTCTGCTGTAAATGAAAAAATTGGAAACAAAGAAGGAATGCAACAGTAAAGAACAAAAATGGCAACTAACAAGTTTCTATCAATAATAACTTTAAATGTAAATGGATTAAATGCCCCAGTCAAAAGGCATAGGGTAACTGAGTGGATAAGAAAACATGACCCATATATCTGCTGTCTACAGGAAACCCACCTCAGAAAAAAAGACACACTCAGACTGAAGGTGAAGGGATGGGAAAAGGTTTTTCAGGTGAATGGAAATGAAAAAAAAGCTGGGGTAGCAATACTTATATCGGACAAAATAGACCTCAAAGAGAAGGCCATAACAAGAGATAAGGGAGGCCACTTCATAATACTAAAGGGATGGATACAACAAGAAGATATAACCCTGGTAAACATATATGCACCCAATGCAGAAGCACCCACATACATAAAGAAATGCACATGGTGAGGGGGGATCTCGGGGCCCAGGAACCGTCACCTAACGCCCACCCCGTCCAGGTGACTGACACACACTGAGGTGTGAGAAGCATTGGCCTAGGTCCTCACGGGCAGGGCTGGGAGTGTGGAGCCAGGAAGTGTGTTCACATCTTTCTGAGTGGGTGGGGCCGGGCCGCTTTGTGTGGGGAAATTCGATCCGAGGTGTGTTCAGGTAGAAAAATCTATATGCAGACGGGGGATGGGGGTGGGGAGCAAAGGTGGAAAAACCAGCTGGGCAGCGACCCTGGGCATCAGATCTGGGCCCTGTTCCCAGCCTCCCAGCCTCCCAGCCTGAGGCAAGTGCACCATCTCCCTCCTTCCCACCCCAGCCTCAGCTCCTGTCTGTCAATCAACCAGGAGGACGTGTTTGCTCACTCGGGCTGTTACAGACATTAAACAGCAGACGTTGAATGTCTCACGGTTCTGAGAGCAGGAAGTCCAAGGTCACGGTGCGGCAGGGTCCTTTTCCCCGAGGCCTCTCCCCTGGGATTGCAGATGGTTGTCCCTCGGCCTGTGTGCTTGTGCCCTAACCGCTTTGGCTAAGGCAGCGGTTCTCAACCTTCCTAATGCCTTGACCCTTTTAATACAGTTCCTCATGCTGTGGTGACCCCCCATTTCATTGTTACAAACTGAACATAATTAAAGCATAGTGATTAATCACAAAAACAATATGTAATTATATATGTGTTTTCTGATGGTCTTAGGTGACCCCTGTGAAAGGGTCGTTCGACCCCCAAAGGGGTCGCGACCCACAGGTTGAGAACCGCTGGTCTAAGGGGACCAGCGCTATTGGACTAGGGCCCACCCACATGACCTCACTACCCATTTATGAGAGTCCTTGTCTCCAAATGCAGTCACGTACTAGGCCCAGTGTAGGATTTGGAGGGAGATACGATTCAACAGGAGCTGTAACTTCACTTTCCAAACCCCAAGGCTAGTGCCCAGCCAGGCCTGGGGCTGGTGACAGCCTGCAGCAGAGGGGGGCGGGGGACGGGAGGGGGTGGTAGCAGAAGGAAGGAGGATGGCACATTCTGTTTCCCTTTGCAGGTGACTCGGGACTTTGGCAGCTCGGAGGGGCTTCTAGGCCCCCCCCCCCAAAGCTTGTTGAACAAATGAGGTTCCAGGGTAAGAGAGAGCCTTCATGTCTGTTTGTCTGTCTGGGCTGGGGGAGGGCAAATCTTCAGTCCTGAGCCCAAGTGAGGGGGCTCGTCGGGGAGGTCCAGGCTGGCAATGACCCTGACACCTGCAGGGGGATCCCCCTCTTCCCCAAGCTGGCGCCCCCACTCCCACTCCCTTTCCTTCGGTCAGAGCACTTATCAGATCTCGTCAGTCTGTTGACGTCTTGTTTAATGTTTGTCTCCCCTGCTCTCCAAACATGAGGGCAGACTGGGTCTCACACCCTCAGTGCTGCACAGGCGCCTGACACAGAGCCAGCGCTGAAAATGTCGTTCAAGAATGAGTGACGGTAGCAGGGATGGTGCAGGGCCCCTGCCAGTCTCGGCCGCCTCCTCTGTCCCCCCCAGCAGAAGTGGGATTGTGGCCCAAGCACAAACTAGTCACGTACTGTCCTAACCGGGCACAGGTGACAAGTGATCGGTTGCCAACCCACAGCCTGGGGAGCGTACCCCGCGGTCAGGGACCTCATGGTGCCCGCTCCCCCATTCTGTGACCCGGTGGCCTCTCTCACAGTCCCTGGTCTTGAACGGGCCGCTCCAGGGACCGATGCAGAGAGACACCGGCTTCGGTTTACATCTCTGCTCGTTTCTTCTATCTGAGTCTTTTCTGCGTCCCCGCAAACTCTCACCGACCCTGGTTCTCGAGGGACCAGTTTGCAGCTTCCCGGACAGAAAGTGGATAATCAGGAGAAACGCTGGCGAGAAGAATCCACGGACCCGGCAGATCGGGCGCCGGCCGGCAGATCGGCCCGGGCAGGTTCCAAAAGGGCGACTCCCACACGGGACCAGGCGGTGGGGAGGCTCCGCTGGCCTTCGTGAGAGGCGGGTGCGGAGGAGCATCTGCGCTGGGACTTCCGGTTCTCACCCGGGATGCAGCATTCGTGGGCAGACATTGTATTATCATGTGTCATCGCTGCGTGTGCTTCAGGTGTGCGTTTGTATACGGTACGTGGTACATGTAATTTTAATTAAAAATATAAAATAAAATATGTGTGAAAAATTCATATAAAACCCTGAATCCCTCAAGATTTTAACTCCTGAGCGAGCCGCCCCAGTCCCTCCTCACCTGGCCTCCACCCCCCTCTCCTCCGCCGCTCCGTGACCTCAGCTTCTCCCGCC
>NW_006297142.1:1498545-1499797 GCF_000327345.1 Myotis davidii | reverse complement strand
GACACCCGCACCCCCCTCCGCAGTTCTGCCCGCGGGGACCTGCGGCCACGCCCACCGGGAACGGGCTGCCTCCTCCCCTCTGCGAGGCCTGAGGACCCCCCACGCCACAGCTTCGGGATGGGCCTGAGCCCGGAAGCGGGGAGGAAGGGCCCGCTCTGTCCCTCTAGGTTCCCCAGGTTCGGGCCCAAACTGACCTCAAGAACAGCAGGTAGGGAGGGGCCAGGTGAGGGCAACCCGCTCCTGACATTCCGGGGGCGCCAGTCGGTGCCGGGAATGGCCCCTCCCATGGAGCCGCCACGCTGGGGGTCCCCCCAGAAAAGTCACCCTGGCTGTCTTCGAGCCCTTCTTGTAGACGTTTGTTGTTTGAGCGAAATGCCTGTTTCCCGGAACGAGCGGATACTTGGGAATGATCGCTTATTATTAACTTCAGTGGAGCAGGCGTCCAGCGCCCAGGGCCCAGCGCCCAGCGTCCAGCGGTGGCACAGAGCGGGCAGCTCCCCGCACGACCTCCGCAGACGCTTCTGCGCTCAGGCCTAGCCTGAGGTTTCTTTTCTTGTTTTAATATATTTTTTTATTGATTTTAAAGAGGAAGAGAGAGAGAGAAACATCAGATCAGTGATGAGAGAATCATTGATCGGCTGCCTCCTGAACGTTCGAAGGAGCCCACAACCCAGGCAGGCGCCCCTGACCGGAATCGAACCTGGGACCCTTTGGTCCGCAGGCTGATGCTCTATGCACTGAGCCACACCGGCCAGGGCAGCCCCGAGGTGTCTGCAATCTGGAATAGAGGCACCTGTCTTCCTCCTCGCCCAGATCCTGGCCCCTGGAATTCCCAAGTCCTTCCCTCCCAGAGGAACTGAGCCCTCTCCGGCGTCCAGTCCTACAAACCCCTTTGTTCATCCAAAAATCGATCCCAGGCTAACGGGCCTGGCAGGGCCTAGACCAGAGCTTGGAGCCCACCTTTCCAGGCCGTCCTTTGAACCCTTGTTTCATAGGTTTAACCTCCCGGGAATGCAAGTGTGTTTAAATCGCTATTTTTTTTCCTTGAAATAGAAGAATCCGTGGCATTTCAAGTGCTGGTCCAGCTCTCGCCCAAGCAGGGCCCGTCGGAGCCGGGGTAAGCTCTCTGCCTGGAAGGCCTGGGTCCGAGTGGGAGAGCCTTTGAAGAGCGGGTCTTGCTGGTAGTTTTGTAAAAGCAAATCTTGGGGTGATTTCTGTGCAAACCCGCCTGCCACCAAGCAGTCAGCGAAGG
>NW_006297142.1:1491880-1498419 GCF_000327345.1 Myotis davidii | reverse complement strand
CACTGCACTTTAGAGAAGAGTTAAAGCTGCGGAAAGCTCCACAAAATGCCTTTTGGGGCTGGTACTGGGCCGGATATGTACGTCACTGTGGTCACAGTGTTGGGGCTCAACAAGATTTCTCAGGAACATGGAGCTAATTGTTGGAAGCAGCAGCTCAGGGCTTCCAGGGCCCGGCCTCTGGCAGTAGGACCCCGGGTGACCGGGAGGCAGCAGAAGCCTCTTGCATTTCATTTTAGCCATTGTGTACTGTTACCATTTTTTTAATTTTTTTATTGATTTCAGGAAGGAAGGGAGAGGGAGAGAGAGATAGAAGCATCAATGATGAGAGAGAATCATGGAGCGGCTGCCTCCTGCGCACCCTACACTGGGGGTCGAACCCACAACCCGGGCATGTGCGCTTGACCGGAATCGAACCCGGGACCCTTCAGTCTGCAGGCTGATGCTCTATCCACTGAGCCACACCGGCTAGGGTCTGTTGCCATTTTTTGACAAAACGATATGCAAGTATCACTTTGATAAACGTTCAAAAACTATTATTAGCAAATACAAACATTCCGAAAGCTACTCACTGTTGTCATTAGCATTTAGAACAATTGTCTGGAAAGCAGTAAGTGGCAGTTCTTTTGTGTGACAGTGGGTGGTGTCCCCGAAGCAAGCTTCGGGGGGAATGTGTCCTAGGATCTCAAAAGTGGAAAGTGCCTTAAACTCACACATCGGGGGTCCTGCGGAGTGTCCCATCGTTGTGAAGTCGTGTTACCCGTTAACTGTACGATCACAAAACTCACTCAGGGAGAAGCCGGGAGTTAACTCAGAGCCCTCGCCCAGGCCCAGGCAGCCGAGAACAGAGTCGAGCCTGTCCCTGAAGTCGGAGAGCGCCAGCCAGGCAGCAAAGCTAGCAGCCGAGGTGGGTGTCACGCGGTTCTCACACAGCCCCGGTGGCTGCTCTGCCAGTTCCAGTTCACTCCGTTTAGACGGTGTGGCAGGCGGAACTGCATCCTGACTTTGGATGTTGGCTGTGGCTTTTTAGTTTTGTAGAAAACAGCTTCATTGAGCCGTTTATTGAGCTTTATTGAGGTGTAACTGACATTCCTATAATTGACAGACCGTCAACCGCACATAGTATTTGGGATATGCAGTTGAATATGCTTTTGACATAGGTGTATACCCCTGAAGCCATCACCACAAGAAAAACTTCCCTTTCTAAGTCCCTCCCTCTCCCCACCCCTCCCCATCCCCAGGCCGCAACTGACCTGCTTTCCACCGCTATATAGATTGGTTTGCATTTTTGTTTTGTTGTGTGGTTATTAATCCTCACCCGAGGATATTTTTCCATTGAATTTTTAGAGAGAATGGAAGGGAGGGGGAGAGATAGAGAGAAACTTCAATGTGAGAGAGAGACATCAACTGGTTGCCTCCCTCGTGCATCCCGATCAGGGCTGGGAATAGAACCTGCAACCGAGGTACCTGCCCTTGACTGGAATCGAACCCGGCACCCTTCAATCTGAGGGCCAGATGCTCTATCTATTGAGCCAAACTGGCTAGTTTGCATTTTTAAGAGATTTATA
Source organism: Myotis davidii (assembly GCF_000327345.1). Classification (NCBI taxonomy): domain Eukaryota; kingdom Metazoa; phylum Chordata; class Mammalia; order Chiroptera; family Vespertilionidae; genus Myotis; species Myotis davidii. The sequence goes on along the minus strand of NW_006297142.1, from coordinate 1,496,854 downwards.
TGAATGGAATCCTATCACATAGGCCCTTTTTTTTGGTCTGTCTCCTTCCACATAATTATACATAATTATGTTTGAGTTATAGCCACGTAGCACATTATCAATAGTTCATTCCTTTTTTTTATCGCTGAGCAGTATTCCGTTGTAGGAAGATTTTATTTGTTTGTTTGCTCATTGGGTTGCTTCCAGCATTTAGCTATTACAAATAAACATTGTGAATATTTGTGAACGAGTCTTTGCAATACACATCTTTCCTCTTGAGTGAATACCCAGGAATATACTGGCTAGATCATGTGGTACGTGCATATTTAACTTACTCTTTTCTAAAATAGTTGTGCTATTTTTCATTCCCAAGAGCACTTGGCATGGTCGGTCCCTTCATTCTAACTAATAGGTATGTAGGTGTCTCATTGTGGTTTTCGTTTGCATTTACCTCGTGACCACCCACCTTTTCACGTATTTATTTGCCGCCCGTATGTATCTCCTTTGGTGAAGCGTCCGAATCTTTTGCCCGTTTTTTTCTCTCGGTCCGTCGTCTGAGAGCGCTTCAGAAATCCTGTGTCGCACTTCTCCAGATAAACGCTCTGCAGTGCTTCCTCCCAGTCTGTGGCTTGTGTGTTCGTTCTCTGCGTCTCTTTCTGAAGAGCAAAACGTTCTAATTTTGATGAAGTCCAGTTACCAGCTTTTCTCTTGTGCATTGTGCCTGTATTGTTATAGCTGTGAAACCACTGCCTGGCCCAAGTACAAACTCTGGGAATTTACTAAAAGTCATTGAACTGTAGGCCTAAAACGTGTGACTTTTATGGGATGTTAATTATATCTCAGGAAAGTGTGAAAAACAAAACAGGCAACACGCCCTTTTTCCTCCTGTGACTCCTTACCCTGGCAAACGGGGGGGCTCAGCCAGGGAAAGAAGGCCAGGACCTGGGGGAGAGAGACGCCTCCAGGAAACCGGACCAACGGGAAGTGATTGCAAGTTGGGGGAAGCAGCCGGGTTCTTGTCACGCCGACGGGTGGGTGGCTGGGTGGGTGGCGTTCTTGTCTCTGCCTGGCTCAGACTTCCCAGCATCCTCCTCCTGCAGGGGACTCAGTGAGCCAGCCGGCTTCTTCCCTGCACCTCTGAGCAAACCTGGAGGCCGCTGGGAAGGAGGAGGAGCCTGGGAACCAGAACGTAGGTAGCATTTGTTGTTGTTGTTGTTGTTGTTAATCCTCACCCGAGGATACTTTCCCATTGATGTGTAGAGAGAGTGGAAGAGAGAGGGAAAGACAGAGAGACATCGATGTGAGAGACACACATCGATTGGTTGCCTCCTGCCTGAGCCCTGCCCAAGGCCCGGGCCGGGAAGGAGCCTGCAGCCAAGGTACGTGCCCTTGAGCGGAATCGAACCCAGGACCCTTTGGTCCGCAGGCCAGTGCCGTTTAGATCGCATGTTTACGGTACTGCATAGGAGGGATATGGGGTGTGGGGCATGAGTTTCATTTTGTTACGTTTGGGCTTACAGTGCTAAAAGCTCTGGAATTTCTTTTTCTTTTCATTTTTTTAAGTTGTGGTACAAGCAGTTAACATGAGATGCAGCCACCCTTTCAACAAAATGTGAAGGGCACAAAACTGTGTTGTGCACACACCCAATGCCTCCTCGATGGACAGGCTGGCCCCCGGGCCTCTCTGAAGACTGCCAGCCGTCTGGGTCCGGTCAGGAGAGAGAAACCTCACAGTGGGTCCAGCAGGGGCAGTTCAACGGGAAGAATTACTAAGATACCAGGAAGCCGGACGTGGTCCCCCAGGGCTGAGGGCCAGGAGGGCGCTCAGGGGAGGACAGACTCGCCGAGGCTCAGACCTCCCTGGAGCAAGACGGCCAGCCCACCGGATAGAGGGCAGGCGCCACCCTCTGGAATGCAGGTGGCAATCCGGCCCTCAGCAGCTGGTGTGTGGGCATCAGAGGAGGGGGCACCCCCGGGGCGACAGGACGGCACGCGGGGCACCTGCAGAGGGAATCCGGGGGCCAGCAGGGGCAGGAGGCACTGGTTTCTCTGTCCAGAGGGTCCCAGAAAGGCCATCACCAGGCCAAGGCTGCAGGGGGTGGGGACGGAGGGATCTGGGCTCAGACTGAGCTCCACCAGGTGTCCTCACACCCCATCCGACCATGGTCCCCTCATGCCAGCCAGAGGAGCGCCCCTTCCTCTTGCGATGGCCCTCCACTGTGACGGCTTCGCCTGGGGCGCAGCTTCAGGCACAGACACTTAAAGGAGCCCGTCACTCACCCCGCAGCATGTGCGGGTACGGAGGGCACAGTACCTAGATCCTAGCCTCACCGTCTTTAATAAGGAGAGGTGGCGGGAGGGGTGGGCCCCCGTTCCCGCGTGTGAGGAGCGCGTTCCCCGGCCTGGGCCCTGCACAGCGAGGAGACGCCGTGTCTGCAGGCTGAGCGGTGGCGGATGCCCGGACAGGGTCTCTCGAGTCCCTGGGCTCGCACTAGTCTTTACTGTGACATCTTTTTCCATCGCAGGGCAACCCGAGACCGAGACCTGGGGACCTGATCGAGATTTTCCGGATCGGCTATGAGCACTGGGCCATCTACGTGGAGGACGACCGCGTGGTGCACCTGGCGCCCCCGAGTAAGAGTGGATACGCGGCCAAGCTAGTGGCGTCGAGGCGCCAAGGGAAGCAGGCCCCGTCCATTCCCGCTTCCTCGGCGCGGCCCACTTAGCAGTAAAACACCCAACGCACGACTAGACCGAGCCCCGGCCGGTGTGGCTCAGTGGAGAGAGTGTTGGCTTGCAGACTGAAGGGTCCCGGGTTCTATTCCGGTCAAGGGCACGTACCTTGTTGCAGGCTCGATCCCCCACCCTGGTCAGGGCGCATGCAGGAGGCAGCCGATCGATGTGTGTCTCTCACATCAATGTTTCTCTCTCTCTGTCTCTCCCCCTCCCTTCCACTCTCTCTAAAAATCAATGGAAAAATATCTTCAGGAGAGGGTTAACAGAGAGAGAGACAGAGAGAGAGACAGAGAGAGAGAGAGAGACAGAGAGAGAGACGACCTAACTGTACGGTGGGACAGAGCTTGGTCTCTGTCTACCAGACACACAGTGTGTCCAGCCCTAAAGCAGAAGCGAGTGAGAGCGTCCCAGGTTCCCTTTCGTTTCCATGGTGTTTAGGAACGTGAGCCTCCGACCCGCCCGTGTTGACAGCAGTTCCACATTCTCCCCTGTTCCTGAGGCCCCGATTGCCACTTGCTTCCTGTGGTCCCCAGTGCTGCTCCCGGCTTCCCCGGGCGCTGGGAGGAACGGAGGGAGGGCCGCGGCCAGTCCTGGTCCTTCAATGCCTTTGGGATGTGTGCCCTGTGCCCACACGGCCCATTCGAGGCTAAATGACAGCGGGTCCTGGCGCCCGAGGCCCGGGGCCTTGTTCACGGCTCTCACCCCGGCCTGTGTCCTGTCGCCTCACTGCCCACCCCATCCCCTTGCTGAGAGCTTCCCACAGAGCAGCCCCTCTCCCAGTCCCCCTGCAGCCCCACCCGCCCACACCCCCACTTCGGTTTGGGACCCCACACGGAGGGCAGAGGGAAGAAGGTGACAGGGCTTCACGCTGCATACCCCCCACCCCCACCCATCTCTCCTTCCCAGGAGCCTCCCTCTGTACAGCCCCGTCCCGCCCTCCCGTCAGATCTGTCTCTAAACATGACTTCCGCCTCCCTGTCCCCGGAGGCTGAATTGCCTCCTGCCAGCTTTGGTGAAATAGGCAGCTCTTCCAATACGTAAGGAAGAGCCAGGGCCCTCCCGACGGCTTAGGGGGGGGGGGGCAGGGGGAGGGACACGTTTGCAGAAAAACAGCCCTGGTGTTAAACGGCCACCCACATGGGCAGCTTCCTGACCCTCCCTGAGCCTCCGTGCCCCCTGAGGGCTGAACATGGTAACTTATCAGCTTCCCCCACACATTAGCCCAGGGGTCCTCAAACTACGGCCTGCAGGCCACATGCAAATACAAATATTGTATTTGTTCCTGTTTTGTTTTTTTACTTCAAAATAAGATATGTGCAATGTGCATAGGAATTTGTTCATAGTTTTTTTTTAAACTATAGTTCGGCACTCCAACGGTCTGAGGGACAGTGAGCTGGCCCCCTGTTTAAAAAGTTTGAGGACCCCTGCTAGCCCCTTACCCAGGAGCCGACGCCTACACGGCAGGGCGCCCGGCATGTGTGTGACAGCTCCTGAAGTCTGGTTGGTAGGACACAGAGTGCAGCCGGGGCCACACCATCGGCCACTGTGAGAGTTTTATGAGAGAGGCTATGGATGGAAAGTGGGGGTGCAGGGCAAGACCCAGGCTTCCTGGGGAAGCTGGCCCTTTAGCTCATCTACTCCAGCTCCCCCTCCTCTGCACGCCTCCGACAGATGGGGAAACTGAGGCCCAGAGGACAGCAGCTTGCCGGGCATGGGATTGCGTGCCGGGCTCTGCCCCGCTGTCCCTGGCGGCTCTCCAGCCTCTGTTTGCCTCTGGCCTCAGGAGAGGAATTCGTGGCCGGCAGCATCACCTCCATCTTCAGCAACCGGGCCGTGGTCAAGTGCAGCCGGCTGGAGGACGTGCTGCACGGCTGCTCCTGGAAGGTCAACAACAAGCTGGACGGGACGTACCTGCCCCTGCCCGTGGACAAGATCCTCCAGCGCACGCGGAACATGGTCAACAAGATAGTGCAGTACAGCCTGATCGACGGGAACTGCGAGCACTTCGTCAACGACCTCAGATACGGCGTGCCCAGGAGCCAGCAGGTAGGCGTGCCCAGGAGCCAGCAGGTAGGGATGCCCAGGAGCCAGCAGGTAGGGGTGCCTAGGAGCCAGCAGGTGTGTGTGCCCAGGAGCCAGCAGGTAGGGATGCCCAGGAGCCAGCAGGTAGGGGTGCCTAGGAGCCAGCAGGTGTGTGTGCCCAGGAGCCAGCAGGTAGGGAGGCCCAGGAGCGAGCAGGTGTGTGTGCCCAGGAGTGAG
>NW_006297142.1:1491041-1491626 GCF_000327345.1 Myotis davidii | reverse complement strand
AGCAGGTGCGTGTGCCCAGGAGCCAGCAGGTGCACCACTGGCTGGGATGGACGACCACTTCTGCTGAGCTGTCTTGGGCTCCTCCTCCTGCGGGCGGTCAGAATGGCGATCCGTGGTGTCATGTTATCTGTCGCACTGGTGGGGGCCTTCCGTTTCCCAGGACTTTACGGTCCTTCTCATCTCTATGAGCCCGTCCAGGAGTAGAAAAGGCGCTGGGCCACATGGTAGGACACTGGTGGAGTCCGGCTGGGCCCTCACTGGCCTGGTCTCCTTGGTGAAGCCATTTTATCTCCGAGACTGTCGGTTCCCTTACAAAACGGGGATTAACCAAGGCAGACACTCAGCTGCTAAAGTTGCAAATTGAATGACGAGTATTTTTTACTCATTTGCCTGCATTTAAAAATATAGAAATTTTATATTAAACAATATGGATTCCCAGCTGCTCTGAATAACCCATCGATCGGGCCATTGGGCCGGTGTTCGCGCTTGCTGATGGTCTGAGGGGCCCAGCCGTGGGGCCCCCTTTCGATGGGGGGTGGTGGGTAGGCATGTCATCTACCAGTGTCACCACACACTGCCCAGACC
>NW_006297142.1:1488384-1490785 GCF_000327345.1 Myotis davidii | reverse complement strand
CACATTCAATGTGGCACAAGGGCTTGGGAAGCTACATCCCCGAGCCAGTGTGAGCTGCTCTTGTGGCATTTGGTTCCTCTTGAGACCCCATGAGAAGAGCAGAGGAAGTATGCATTACCGCCTTGTAGCAGGTTTTCAAAATCAAGGATTTAATGAGGCACGTCATTTTTCTAGGTTCTCGTCCACGTTCCCTATGTTTTCCTAATGCCCTGGGCAGATCCCAGCCTTGGTCTCTGTACTGTGCGACCCCATCCCCAGGCCACTGGGGGCGCCTCCCACGCTCGCCCTCCTGCTTCTCACTTTCTGCATCTTCCTCCTCTGCATCCCCCCTGGGAGGCCTGTGGCAGTGACGACCGTGGTGGGCGCTGGGACGAGGGGTCCCCCACCCCTTGAGCATTTGTACACAAAGAGGAGATCCCGGGGGTCAAGGGATTCCAGGAGGCCCTCCTTCCTCCGAATCCTGGGCCCAGACCTGAGCTCGTGCACTAATTCACTGTGTGACGTGGTCCAAGGGAGGTCCCGCCCTGGCTCCCTGTGTACTCATCTGCAGAATGAGGGCCCAGGGGCTGTGCTGCTCTGAGGCCCTTTGCCTCTGAGCCCCCCGACCCCACCCACACCCCCACACTGGAGGCAAACCCCAGGCTGAATGCCTCTGAGGCAGGGAGGGACCAGGAGCCCGGGGCCTGCACCATGTGCGCCCGGGCCGGCCGTCCTGGCTTCTCTGGGTCTGTGCAGCTCCAGGGCCTTTGAAACTGGAGCACAGGTTGCTTCCTGCTCTCGGGAAAGGCTCCAGGCAGGCCGGTTCCTGAGGGGGACGGCGAGGTGGTGGTGGGGCTGGGCACAAGTGTCCTGCCCGAGTGTCCTGTGAACGGGTCTGCCCTGCAGGTGGAGCAGGCCCTGATGCAAGGGGCGAAGGCGGCGGGAGCCATGCTCTCAGCCGTGGTGGAGAGCATACGGCCCAAGGCCATCACCGCTGGCAGCGACTCCGGACACCACGCAGAGGAAGAGCCGGGACGGCAGCAAAGAGAACGTCCTCCCTTTGCTCCCCTGGTCTCCCTGCTCAGCGGCCCCGTGTAAGAAACTCGTGAGCTTCCGGAAGGATCTGGCATGTACCCAGTTACCCCTTTAGACGTGTGTCCGATATGTGTGATGAGACCCAGGGACTTGCAGGGTGGGAAGAATCCAATATTTATTACGCAGCTGTGAGGCGCGGTCACCGCCACCCCACCCTCTATAGAAGGGGGTCTCGCTCGTGCCTTAGGCTGAACCTAGTCTGTGATGCCTGAATACCATGGGGTACATCCCGGAAACCTGCTGGAATGTTCTCAGTAATAAGAACTCCTTACAAACATCCTTTTTGTGACACTAACACGTCTCTAGCTCGTCCGGGTCGCTCCAGCCCTGCCCTTGGGGACCCGCGGTGCCGTTCAAGGGAGGAGGGATCTGAAAACCTTGGCCTCACTGCTCAGGGCCAGCTGTACCTTAACCTAGGAACACCTTTCCCAGGAAAGATTTTCCTTGTAAAATCACACGTCAGCTTTATTCTTCACTAGAGGCCCAGTGCACAAATTCGTGCACAGGTGAGGTTCGGCCGGCCCGCCCTGATGTGGCCAATCGGGCAGGGCTGGAAGGGGGAGGGGACATGGGAGGTTGGCCAGCCGGCCCGCCCCCAATCAGGGTTGGGGGGCTGATCACGGGTGGGGTGGCCAGGGGAGGGGACGTGGGAGGTTAGCCAGCCAGCCTGCCTCCAATCAGGGTTGGAGGGGCTGATCAAGGGTGGGGTGGCCCTCCAGCACCACCCCCTGGTCAAACTCCTGGTTGAACTCCCAGTCGAGCGGACAATTTGCATATTAGCCTTTTATTAGATAGGATCACTTAAAAGCCCTAATTTAAAGTATAACCAATAAGACCCTTTATCTTGCTTTTCTATCTTATCAGTACCAGAAAGTTTGAAATTTCTATTTTCATTGACTTCAGATGAATATTTAGAATAGCTTAACCAATGCACCTTCTACTGTGTGAATGAGGGAAAGCAAGGCGCGACGCGATGGAACTGCTGGGGTCCAACCCCAGCAGGTCCAGGGGTCCCCAAAGGTGTGGACGGAGTCGGCGAAGAAGGAATGACACGGAGACAGCGTTCAGTTGATCAGCAGCCTTGCCAGGATCTCTAGCCAAATCTCCAGCCACGTTCTGTGTCCATGTTCTCTTGCTAGGTTCTCTAGCCACATTATCCAGGTTCTCCAGCCAGGTTCTGTAGCCATGTTCTCTCGCTAGGTTCTCCGGCCAGGTTCAGTCGCCAGGTTCTGTAGCCGGCTTCTGCAGCCAGGTTCTGTCTAGGTTCTCCAACCAAGTTCTGTAGCCAGGTTCTGTCCAGCATCTTTTGCCATGTTCTGTCTCTAGG
>NW_006297142.1:1482466-1487797 GCF_000327345.1 Myotis davidii | reverse complement strand
TCCGTCCCGAATGTGGGGATTCTCAATGGGGGCGGGGAGGGGGGGGCTTACCTATGGGAATCCTGTTCCAGAGGTTCCCAAAGGTGTGGACGGAGTTGGCGAAGACTATCCACCCTCTTCCTACGGTGGAGTCCTATACATTTAAATTATGACGGGGGATTGGCAGTCATCGTTGGGAGCTGAAACCACACAAGGAAGCTAGGGAACGTCTAGGAAATGAGAAGGCGGGAGAGGGAGCGGGAGGGAGCCCATAAAACCTGTTAGGCCCTCCCATGAGCCTTTCTCCCATTTGGAGAAAGTAGACCTGCAGTGAAACTCTTTTTCTTTTTTTTTAATCCTCACCTGAGGATATTTTCCCATTGATTTTTAGAGAGAATGCAAGAAAGAGAGAGAAATATTGATGTGAGAGAAACACATTGATTGGTTGCCTCCTGCACACGCCCCATCCAGGGCCCTGACCAGGGAGGAGCCTGCAATTGAGGCATGTGCCCTTGACCGGAATCAAACCCAGGACCCTTCGGTCCACAGGCTGACACTCTATCCACTGAGCCAAACCCCCTAGGGCCCTGCAATGAAACTCTTGGATTGACCCGCTCCGTTCTTTTCTTAGCAATCCCCCTTTCCAGCTCCTTCTAGATCATAGACACTGGAGTGGGGGTGCGGGGAGGGAGTTGTTGATTGTCTTCCCCAGTGGAGGGCCTCTCTCTGCTCAGTCCTGGCACTGGTGGCTAAGCACCCTGTGTCTGTGAACCCTGACCAGAACAAAGCCATTGCCTCCAGGTCCCACCATCAGCTCGCCGAGAATCCATTGCGTTCCCCATCGTCTTCAGCCTCTCTACTCATTACACAGGCTACAGTGAGGCTGCCTCTGAAGCAGAATCAAGATCCAAAATTCTATTTTATTTTAAATACTTTTATTGATTTCAGAGAGGAAGAGAGAGAGAGAAACATCAATGATGAGAGGGAATCATTGATCAGCTGCCTCCTGCACGCCCCACCCTGGGGATTGAGCCTGCAACCTGGGCATGTGCCCTGAGCAGGAGTCAAACCCTGAACTCCCGGTTCATAGGTCAACACATAACCACTGAGCCATGCTGGCTGGTCTAGAATTTTATTTTATAAAGTTTGCTAGAGGCCCGGTGCACGGATTCGTGGCCTGCAGGGATCGGGCCGGAGCTGGCTCTCCGACATCCCCCAAGGAGTCCCGGATTGCAAGAGGGTGCAGGGCCAGGCCGAGGGACCCCACTGGTGCACAGTCAGGGCTGGGGAGGGACCGTGGGAGGGCTCCAGGGCGTGTCCGGCCCATCTCGCCCAGTCCTGATTGGCCAGACCCCAGCAGCAAGCTAACCTACCAGTTGGAGCATATCTGCCCCCTGGTGATCAGTGTGCATCAGTCGGACACTTAGCACATTAGGCTTTTACAATACAGGATTCCTTTTAGCTTGGGATTCCTCAGTCTTGCATTAGCGAACCTCTAGATCTGAAGCTGACTTGAACTCACATAAATTATTGGTCAAACAAACCGATGTTGTTCATTTAACCAACAACTGCCCTGTGCCAGGGAGGGTAACAGCTTCTAACAGAGGCCTCCTCCAGGGCCTGCTTACGTTTAGGACAGAAGGATCCCCTCTGGCTTCCTTCTGGTTCGGACAGACCCTGGGAGCAGCTCAGGGCTGGTGTTCACTCATTCACCCAACGGCCATGCCTGAGCGTCTACCAGGTGCCAGGCCCTGGCCCCCACCTCTGCCTGAGCCCACAGGCCAGGTCAGGGAGGGCGGGGAGGAGTTCTGCGGCGGCCGGGAGGCACCGTGGGGCAGGGGTGGAGAGTGTCTCCTGCTCCCACACCACCCAGAAGGCCGCATGCCCTGCAGTGCACGCCACACACGAGCAGGCAAGGAGCAGCGCGTCCCTAAAGCTGCAGCAGCTGCTGCGTTCCAGCGTGAAAGCTGAAGTCTGCTTTAGTGGGGCCCCGGGGCGAGCCTGGTGAGCTTTGCCGCCAGCAGGCACGTGCCCACTGTTGGGGGGTGGGGGGGGAGATATTCAGGGAAGGTAATCCCAACGCCAGTGTTTCTGAGATGCCAGAGACTGGTGCCTGTGTGTGCTTATTTCCCGTGTTTATTCCTTCTCCCTTTGGGGGATGGGTGAGCAGGGCAGCGGTGGTGTCGGCATGTCACGGGGAAGGCCAGGGAATGGAAGTTGCCGGGTTCCTGGACTGTGGGAAGTGGGGGAAGCAGGACGGGGCAGAGGGAGGAGTGGGGCCAGGATGCGGTCCCAGCAGAGGCCTGGCCAGCCCCCGGGGGCTCTGGAGCTGGGTGCCCTGCAGGGGTGTCCTGCATCGAGGTGAGAGGGCCGTCCCCCACAGCTCTCCCTGTGTCGTCGGTGGCTGCAGGCCGCCACGGACAACGGGGGACCCTCCCAGAGAGGGGTGCAGTGGGGAGCTGGGCGTCACCCACATCCTCCATCCTGAGGACGTGCGGGGGGCACGCCACACGTGTGGGCAGACGCTAAGTGTCTGTGTTAGTGTCTGGGGCCCAAAGGCAAAATTCAGCCTCTGGCGAGACACCCACGGGGGATGGAACCTGCACTAGCCGTCCCCCGCCCACATGCAGGTGGGAACCAGTTCCACGTGAGAGGCGAGAGGTGCTGGGTGCTGCCCTCCAGGGCGGGCGTGGCGTGGGGTTTTCTCTGCAGCCAGGTGACCAGGCTGCGCAAACATGTCGCTCAGAAGGGACACGCCGCCTCCTTGCCGAGGCCCCTTCCGCCTGCGAGCAGGCGGCCTCGGGAGCCTCGTCACTTCAGGTTGGACGTGGAGTCATTTCAGTATTTGCTTCTCTTTGGCCAAGGGGGGACCTAGCTACCTGGCGGGCGCGGGAGAGACGTGGAGTCTGCCCTGCCACCCTCTCTGTATTGGGGCATCTGCCCAGCCAAGGCAGCTGTCAAGGCCTTGGACCCTGGGTTGTCTCTTTAAGGTGCACTTCCATCCCTTTCCAATAGGGAGCGCCCTCCTCGAGACTGAAGCTCCTCAGGAGGCCAGGTCTGAGCCCATCTGAGGCCCAGCAGGACATGGGCTTGCCGGCCCGCCCTCCCGGGCCTCTGGCCACCTCTACCCGGGAGCTGCCTCCCCGCTGTGGCATCAGGGGCACCCGGACTAGCTGGGCCTGTCCACAGGTGCGGTGGTTGCTCCTACCCTCACATCCCCAACATCCGGGGGCAAACCCAGCATAGCTGCCCCCTGGAACAGGTCATGTTCTAAGCCCGTCAGCCTCTGTCTGTCACAATTCTTTTCCGTAAGAATCGTGCAATGAAACAAAGAATAACAATAGCCAGAAGAGACAGTGAAAAAAAAATGTTATTAAACTTTACACACAGAACCACACAAGCAAAACCACAGAATGAAATAAAATATTTCAAAGCACAACTGCTTGCTCAATCGTTTTTCTTCTACCTTACCGTTTGAACTTTGGTCCTTTGGCGATAGCCTGATATAAAATATTTTGTAGAAATAAATGTCCAGTAAATAAAATTTTCCAAAAAAAAAAAATCAGCCAAATGTATAATCTAGGCAACTACAAAATTGTGCCACGGACATAACATTTTTTCTAAATTTTTCTTTAGTTTTAAAAGTTAATCACTGAAAACTCAAAAATTTCCATTTAAAACTACTATCCAAATTCAGGAAAGTATTTCATATATAAAATGAAATGTTCACTCACCAAGCACAAATGCACCTGAAACACGGGAAGAGCTCCAAGGGGCCACATAACATGACATAATGGGCATCATTCGAGTTCAGGTTCTTTATCTTTCCAATCGCTGTACTTTCGTGGTCTATTTTGAATCCATTATGTGGAGGCAGGAATATGTCGGACCACAGGCATGACGGTCCAAAGTGAGCTGGTCTGATTCTGAATCTTTGTAAACTTATTATTATTTTTTTTAATCCTCACCCGAGGACATTTTTTCATTGGTTTTTAAAGAGAGTGGAAGAGAGAGAGACAGAAACACCTGTGGTTCTGAGCCTTGGGGGCTGTGCCCTTCCACATGAGCTTATGGGGTGGGGCCACAACATGAGTCACAAAGAAACAGAATTTCTGGAGGATGAGGCCCAGAAATCAGGATTTTAAAAAGATTCCCAGGTGGTTCTAATATGCAGCCAAGGTTGAGGACCACTGCTCTAGGCGATGCTGGAATCGCACCGACCTCTTGTCTTTGGTTTCTTTGGGGGATCCACAGCCTGCTGTTCCAGAAAGTGACTGCGTGCCCTCGCTGGGGTGGCTCAGTGGATAGAGCATCGGCCTGCGGACCAAAGGGCCCCAGGTTTGATTCCAGTCAAGGGCAGGTACCTGGGTTGCAGGCCCCTCCCCAGCCCGGGCCCTGGTTGGGGCTTGTACAGGAGACAACCAATCGCGATGTGTTTCTGTCTTTCCCTCTCTCTCCCACTCTCTCTAAGAAGCCATGGAAAAATATCCTTGAGTGAGGATATTTTTAAACAAACAAATAGGAAATGACTGCGCATTTGAGGTGCCTCAAAGGTCTACCAAGGAACCTGTGCTCTGGACCACGGTCCCGTCCACGCGTGGCCAGGAGCTGTGACTGGGCCTAGTGTCTGGTTCTGTCTGTGGAGCCCACAGTTACCCTCCAAGGTCACTCAGCTATTGGCAGGGACAGGCTTCCGTGGAGTCAGGTCAGGCCCCGCAAATCACGTGTGGAAACTAGCAGCCCGCGTGGCTCTGGCCTCTGGGGCTGCAGTAACCTCTACTCGCCCCCGGGGACGCTCTAGGATCGCCGATTTCCTCTCCTAGGAGGGCGTTAGTAGTTTCCCAGTTTCCACGTGGCCTTTTCCACTGGGAAAGCTCTCAGCCCACAGGCCAGGGAACCCATGCGGGGTTCTGCACGCCTCCAAGTATGTCCAACCCCATCCTCACACAAGGGCTGGGGAGATCATCGTTTTGTGCGTGTGGACCCCGCAGAGCTGCGGAGTCGGGCTTCAGTCAGTTACGCGGAGGCAGAGGTCACACCGGGTGGATACGTATGAGGATCCTTCTTATTCGAAGTACATTTTTGAAAATGGTTTATTTGGTCACTTGCTCTCTCACCGTTGACATCTTACAGTATTTTGAAATTTTACTTAGTCCTTGTTTAAGCTCTGAATGCAGAAACAGAGGAGAAAGTATCCCTCACTTTAAAGCTTGCCACTAAAAGATAACTGTTTTTATCATTTTGGTGAATAGTTTTCTGGTTTTCTCCAATAATTTGTTAAGGTTTTGCCCCACAGTCGCTTTAAAATAAGTATGATTCAGAGGGCCTGTCTCTAAATGTCTGGCATTTGCT
>NW_006297142.1:1471258-1481893 GCF_000327345.1 Myotis davidii | reverse complement strand
TGTCTATTTAGGTCCTTTGCCCATTTTTTGATTGGATTGTTTATCTTCCTTTTGTTAAGTTGTGTGAGTTCCTTATAAATTTTGGAGATTAGGCCCTTATCAGATATGACATTGGCAAATATGTTTTCCCACACAGTGGGTTTTCTTGTTGTTTTGTTGATGGTTTCTTTTGCTGTGCAGAAGCTCAGAACATTTTTTATCCCAAGATTTTGTAGCCAAGCTTTCTACTGAAAATTATGGCTCATTTTTTTCCAATTAACTTTTTATTAAAGTAGAATATTGGGGAGGTTAGGGTATGAGGTCACATTAGTAGTCATTTATTTTTTAATATTTAGTTATGCCATTCGTCGCATGAGCCTTTATTTTTCCAGTGATTTCTGATACCAAAATTCCATAGTAGATGTTACGTCCACTGCAGTCTGTTTCTGGACTTCCCCTGATGTGTAAATACATCTGCTACTACTGTGTTGACTATTGCTGCTGTGATAAAGTCTAATGTAAGCTGCTTGAAACACTGGGCAGCCCCCCTCACTCATGATCCTCTTTTTTTAAAGCACCTTGTTTATTATTAACTAGAGGCCCAGTGCACGAAATTTGTGCACAGGTAGGGTCCCTAGGCCTGGCCAGCGATCAGGGCCGATCTGCAGGGTGACCAGTTGGACAATCGGGGGGCCCCCACTGGCACCCGCCTTGGCTGGCCTGGGGCCTGCAGGCTGGGGGCAGCTCCTGCATTGAGCATCTGCCCCCTTGTGGTCAGTGCATGTCATAGCGACCAGTCATTCCACCATTTGGTCAATTTGCATATTAGGCTTTTATTATATAGGATTTCTAAATAAATTTGTAAACTCTTTTTCAAATTCTTCCAAAAGTAAATGGTTTTTCATTTTGATTAATTACTCCATCAACTACCAAGTAATTGGAACACAATCAATGTTTTCAATACGATTCTATCTTTCTATCCAGAACCATGCTAGGGATCGACATGCATACACATATTTTATGATGATTTATTTAAGAGTTTAATGACTTTTCTCAAACTTCTTTGTATAATTAATCACAGGTATTCTATACATAGTTATTTAGGACTGCAATTGTCAGATTGTCAGTAGGGTCCCTCTTTTTCATTATATCTTTTAATTTATTTATTTCCCAATGTTTGCCAACACCTAGGCATGATCCCATCCCCTGCCCCGCCCCCCCCCCTTTTTTCCTGGATTAGCAGTCCGTTCCTGGAATTCCTTAAAACTGGGTCACTTTTATGAAGGTGTCTTGCTGGTCTGCTTTTCTTAAGCCTTTTCTCCTGGAACAAACACAATGAAAACAGCAAACACAAAACATTAAAAAACATATATGTTGTGTGTTCTTTAGAGCAAGCTAATCCTTGACCCACCTTGGCCCCTTTGATGAAAACCATGACCCCTACCCTGAGGATCTGAGTAAATGTTATGAAGAAAGAGGCCAAGTGCCCAGGGCAGGATCCGGGAAGGCAGCTTGCACACATGGCATTGGCCAAAGGGACTTGGAAAAGGCAAGGAAAGTGCAAAACCTTACAGAAAGTCCTTCCCGGTCCTCGATCGTCCACCATGCCAACCTCTACCACCCCCTTTCCTCTTCGCTCAGCACTTGCATCCCCAGTGATGACCAGACGGTCTGAGGTTGGGGGGAGGGGGGCTCTGTCCTCTCTATGACTCCCTCAGATTCTTCAGGGACCAGGGCATCCATGGTCCTCCAGGAACCAGCCATCTAGAGAGCTCGCTGCTCTCACGGGGCCCAGGGCTGCCAGGGGCCTGAGATGAGAATCTGGTGTTTGGATCTGTGCATGGTTGTGAAACACCTTCAAGTGGGGGTGTCACACTAGGGCCTGCGGGTGCAGGCTGGGCAGAGCTGGTCGGTGTGGCCTGGGAGCCGTGGGGGAGTCAGAGGTCACTGCGGGCAGGGCCAAGGCGTCGGCCCGGTGGAAACTGTTCTGGTCTGAACCCGCCTGGAGGACAGTGGCCCCGTTTTGTTTTGCCTCCCCCGTCACGGACCCATGGCACAAGCCCCCCTAAGAGCCAGCCCGCGGTCACTCACTCCTTCTCCACGTCCTGGATGGAGTCGGGCAGCGGCTGGTTCCTGGTCTCAGGAAGGCAGAAGACGACGAGGCTGGGGACGAAGGAGGAGACCGCATAGAGGATCCAGGGCAGGTGGGGAGAGTACACCACCAGGATCATCAGGAGGGGAGCCATGGCCGCCCCGACATTACCAGCCATCGCAACGATTCCTGAAGCCGTGGCCCTTGGAGTGCAAACAGCAATGCGAAAGTCATCTGGTCAAAACCCACACATGTCATTTGTGATTTCTCACTTCGCTTTGACTGTGGGAGACAGCACAGCAGCGTTTAGGTACCGAAGGTCGGCAATATACGACTCCATCTCAAATACGCTCTCTTATTTGCTTGCGATGTTTTCCAGTGCACAAGTGCATCAAGCCATCTTCATTATTTAAAAAATTCTCACCCATAGCACCTACCTTTTAGTGGTTCAGGAGAACATATGAGATGATGTGATACATTAAAGGACTTAACCCAGCGCCGGGCAAAAAGTCAGCCGTAAATAAACCTTACCTATAAATTATTGTCGCTAGCCCGGGTGGCATGGCTCAATGGTTGAGTGTCAACCTATGAACCAGGAAGTCACGGTTTTATTCTCAGTCAGATGGTTTTGCTCAGTGGTTGAACCAGGAGGTCACAGTTCGATTCCTGATTCCAGGTCAGGGCACATGCCTGGGTTGCAGCCTCAAAACCCAATGAAGGGTGTTCTCGCGCTCTCTCTCTCTCCCTCTTCCTTCCTCTCTAAAATCAATAAAAAGATTTTTTAAATAAATTAATTGTTGTGATGGCTTGTTTTGATGACTCATCAGTCTAGTTTGCGCCCCACTGTGAATGTTCACCAGCCGGGAAAGGTCTGCTTGACCCTGGTGGGGCTTCGGCGAGTCATGTACCTGATGACGGTGGGGATTAGCTCGTTTCCGTGGGCCAGAGAGCACATGAGGGCCGCAGACGAAAATCCCACTCCCAACGTCGACAGAGCCACACGCAGGGTCTGCATGTCTGCAGAGGAAGACCAGTGAGACTCAGGGCACCTGAGCTGAGGGCCCACCGTTCCCCAATCACTAGTGGAAAACATGCTGCTGAAGGTGCTCGCATGGGCTGCACATGTTGTGGAGGAAGCACACAGAGGCACAGAATACAGAGAAGGACAGCTGAGAAAGATGACTCATCTATACGTCATCATCTTCTTTTAAAAGCTGAGTTCTTGCATCACCTCTCCCTACGTATCAGAGCTTTGCCAAAGACGAAGAGGGCAACTGGAGACCAGCAAGAGTTTGCCGTCATTTATTCTGTCCCGAGTCTCCTGCCTTTCCGGATGACGTGGGACTGTGACATGAGCAAGTACTGAGGGAGGTAAGACTTGGCAATGTCCTCAAAGAGTTCAAAACCCGGTGCCTATGCCACGTGGGCACGGAGCGTCAACAGCGCTGGAGTAGAGGGCGATGAGAGGGCAGGACTCGTGTCGGTGGACACGCTGGAGCATGGCTTGGTCTAGAATAATGTTTGAAGACTCAAGAATAAGGACCGCGTTAGGCGACAGAAATAGCCAGGCTTCGGAAACCTCTGAAAGGACACTTTGGAGCCAGTTGTCTACTCAGTTTAAAACAGAACACCATCTCATGAGAGCGTTACGTCGGAGTGGGCTGACACTCGAGGTGAGGGAAGCCCTCGGTCTGGGACCCTGTGAAATACGTCACATACTCTTCACTGGGGTTAGTGAGTGTGGGACCTCTGGCGCCCCTCTCCGTGACGTGTGGTCATTGAGTTTAGTGAGATCGAGTCTCAGAGAGGCTCTCACTGCTTGGAGCCTGTTCCTGGCATCCACTCCTCTGCTTGAAGCCGGGGGGCCTCCCCGGGGGCAGCTGTGACACACGGGCGCACAGACGGAAGTCAGGAGTGGGCGGGCCTGACGCTGGAGTCATAGAAGGAGCCCAGACAGAGGGAGGGAGAGCGCTGTGTCGGCGCATGAGACACCGATACTACCGTTTACAGCTGCACGTGTGATTGGCCAAGGGCAAGGCGTCATGCCTCTCGGAGAGAAACGGTCAGGAGTGAATGACACCAATCCCTGGGCACTTCTCAGTGTCGATGAAGGCAGCCTGGTATCTGAACTGACCTCTGTGCCCTCTGACTCCTCCCCAGCCACCTGCTGGCAGGATCTGTCCTCAATCCTGAGATTGCTTTGGGGAAGCCACTAGAACGCATTCTCCCTTTCCGTCTGGCCTCACAGAGGTGTGAGTAGGTTCCCCAGGAAAAGGGGGGAGACAGTTCCATTCTTCGACCTGCGCCCCTTTCTCACCTTGAGGCACAAACGTGATGGCCAGGATGAAGCTCCCCAGCAGGAGCAGGAAGAGCATCTGGCTGAGCCTCCGGCCCAGGCGGTTCATGGCCAACAGTGCGACGTAATTGGCCGGGAGGGTGATGGCGCCAAAGAGAACCTGGAACAGGAACACGTTGCTCCCCAGGTACTGGAGGTGCAGGCTCAGGCCGTAAAAGGGTATGACGTTTGCAAATCTGTGGTGAGCAAGAGAGGAAAGACAGATGGCTTCAGGTTTAGAACCTGCAAATGATGGTGAGAAGTATCGTCAGCCAAGCAGCCGGCGGGTGGTGAGAAAGAAGGAAGGCATCGCCCGGCCATGGTGGCTCAGTGGTTGAGCGTCAACCTCTGAACCAGGAGGTCAGGGTTTGATTCCCAGTCAGGGCTCGATCCCAGTGTGGGGCGTGCAGGAGGCAGTCGGTCAATGATTCCCTCTCATCATTGATGTTGCTCTCTCTCTCTCTCTCCCTCTCCCTTCCCCTCTGAAATCAATAAAAATGTATTGTTTTGTTTTAAAGAATGAAGACATGGTGGGTTCTGTAGAATATGTGTTTGCAGGGTCATGATTTTAAAACGTCATAAAATATTGTATGCTGATGGGGCTCATAATTGTTATAAGTGTTTCAGGAGGTGGCGAGTGTTGTGCTTGCGGGTACGGGGTGGGGCCTTCTAGGGTTTTCCAGTCCTTTCTACATCCCGATCTGGGTGTGGCTGCTTATTTACATGTGTACATATTCATAGAGCGGTGTTGCTTGTGTGCTTTACTGTTTGTAGTTTTACCCAATTTACCATAGAAACAAACAAGGGAAGAAACTTAAAATCAAAACCTGTGCCACGACTGAGGTGCCCAGCCTCAGTTCCCATGATGAGCCCGGTGGGGCCATGTGACAGACAGCACTCGTCATTGGGCAGTCAGGTCCGTGTCCGCCTTTTCATAGCTCTCCGACTGTCTCTAAACAAGGCAGTATTCCCTGCGGCTTCCTCATGTGTTATCCTGACTGTGTTCCTAGGCACGGTGTGTCCTCTGAGGGCCACGGGGCCCCACCTGCGCTACTTAGCATCCCCCGCGCGCTGGGAAGCCTACCGCACACAGGACAGGAGGCAGATCCTCTTACGCATGTTGGGCGTGCGGAACAGGTCGGACACGGGGGGTTTGGTCTGCGCGGCCTCCAGCTCCTCCTGCATGGTCGACTTCAAAACCTTCAACGACAGCAACAGCACCCCAGTCAGTCGGCCCAGCGCTGTGGGCGGAGGGCAAGGTGGACCACTTCCCTCTCTGACTACAGAAAATACGGCCACATGGATGCATGGACAGAGGGAAAAGGTTGGGGAAGGGGAGTCAGGGAGCTCAAGAGGCCTTGAGGAAATTGTGGAGCCACCAAGACATTAGGCATGAGATTCGACGGAGCTGCACGACATCTGAAACGGTGTGCACGTTAGACATTCAGGTCGGGGAGGGCAGCGAGGCAGGTACTCGGGTTGTGGCCCAAAGCCCCACTGATGCCAGATGGACAGGAAAGACCTGGGAGCTGAGTGTAGGGCTCGGCTGGCCGTCCTTTGCACACACTGTCTGTCTCCGGAGAAAAGAGCATTTCCTGAGAGTCTATGTTGGTTTCTCACTCAGTCTCAGATGGAAACACAAAAGACCCTAAATAGTCACAGCACTTTTTTGAGCATAAAAATGCTCAAAACAGCATCAGAACAGCATCATATGTTCTGATTTCAAAATATATTACAAAGCTCCAATCACCAAGAATGTGGTACTGGTATAAAAATAAACATGTAGGCCAAGGAAGCAGGATAGAGAGCCCAGCAATAAACCCATGTGGACCCAGTCTACTAATCTCTGATCATGGCAACAAGAATTGACAGTGGAGATAGAATAGTGTCGCCCATAAATGGCGCTGGGTAACCGGATATCCACAGGCCAGGGCGTCACATTGGAAAGTTACCTGACACTGCACACAAAACTCAACTCCAAATGGGCTAAAGACGAACATGTAAGACCTGAGGCTGTGAGATTCCTAGAGAAAACTTCTTGGTATTGATCTCAGCAATGAGTTCTTGGATATGACACCGAGAGAACAGGCAACAAGCAAACATAGACGAGTGGGACTACAGCCAACGGAACATCTTCCGCACAGCGAGGGACAATTAACAAAATGGAAAGGGGCCTGCGGAACAGAGAAAATATTTACAAACTGTGTGTGTGATAAAGGGTTCATGTCCGAAATACATAGAGAACTCCTACCATTCAAGAGCCAAACAGCCAAATAAATGAACTTAAAAACGGGCATGCGAACGGAAGAGACATTTCTCCAAAGACGACATACAGACGGCAAACAGGTCCATGGAAAGGTGCCCATCGTCAGTAATCGTTCCGGAAACTCAAGTCAAAACCACAGTGAGGTACCACTTCACACCAGTTAGGATGGTTACTAAAGAGACAGTAAGAGTTGGCGAGGATACCCTGTGCTGTGTTGGAGTGAATGTGAAATGGCGTAGCCACTAGGGAGACAGCATGGAGGTTCCTCAAAACATTAAAATTAGAACTATCATAGGATCCCATAATTTCTCTTCTGGGCATCTCTCCAAAAGAGCTGTGAAGAGGATCTTGGAGATTTGCACACGCGTGTTCATTAGAGAACTAGTCGCAAAAGCCAAGCCATTGGAAACAACCTAACTTCCCATCAATAGACAAGGAAAATGTGGTAAAAAGGATATCATTCATTCATAGGAAACCCAGCCCTGGCCGGTGTGGCTCAGTGGATAGAGCATCGGCCTGAAGACTGAAGGGTCCCAGTTCGATTCTGGTCAAGGGCACATGCCCAGGTTGCAAGCTCAATCCCCAGTAAGGGGTGTGTAGGAGGCAACAGATCAATGATTCTCATCATTGATGTATCTATCTCCCTCTCCCTTCCTCTCTGAAATCAATAATATTTTTTAAAGGAAAGGAGGTCCTGCCATTTGCTGCAACATAGCTAGCCCTGAGGACATCTTGCTAAGTGCCCCTACACAAGCTCTATCACGGTGAGTGACTGCCTCTGTAGGGGCAGCACCTGCGCCCAATTCTTCCAGCAGCTGCATAGTCCCTGGGTGTTCACTCAAACAGCACTGACAGCCTTTGGGGACCAGGGACATTGGGTAAAATGATGGGTATTCCTGCCCTTCGTTCATCGCATGGACACCATCCAGGGTACATACATGTCAGCTCATGTCTTCCCTGCACCCCATAACCAGCTCCCTTTCCTGTTCACCTCCATGGTGAGGGTGTCTCCAGCATTCTTTCTTCCATTCATGCGGGCAGCTTTTCTAAGTTCCTTTAAGCCCTCCTCCGGTTTGTTGGTGATAATCAGCCACCGAGCAGACTCCGCCAACCACCTGGTCAGAGAGGACGACAGGGGAGCAACCACGGCTCACTTGCCCCTTTCCCACATCCTTGGTCCTGCAATGCCTCTCCCTCCCCATCTAATACCTACCTCCTGCCTTGTTATACCAGGGAATGGGGACTTAGGTCCTCCTGTACCGAAACTAGGAAACTGGGAGGATGCCCTCTCCACGCAACACACCTTCACGGCTGGGGATATAGAGTAGGAGTCATATTGGGCGCCCCCTCCATCCCAGGGAATAGAATTAGTTTTAGCAAATAAAAAGGCTGTGCCTCGTTGCATGCTGTTAAACTGTAAATGCGAGTAACTGTCAAGTGTAACTACGTCCCGTGTGATCTTTTGGACATACACGAAAACACATTTCTTACTTGACATTTTACTTGCATGAGACACCCTGTATTTCACCAGGTTTGGAAACGAAAATGCAGACCTCTCCGATGAATAGAAATTATCTATAAACAACGCATCATGTTTAGGGTCAGCGTACACCATGCAACGTTTGGGATGCTATACAAAAAGGAATGTTGCTTATCTGAAATTCACTTTTTTTTTTCCTTTTTGAAATTCAAATTTAACTGAGTGTTCTTGGTTTACCTGGCAGCCCTGCCTGTCCTGCCCCCCCGGATTGTGCACAAGGCACAGATCAGGAGAGCACACGCTCGAGTGTTGACTAAGGACCTGGCCACGTTCTGTGTCCTTATTCTGTGAGCCCGCACCCCAGGGTCCTTAAGACAAAGGAAGAGAGACAACTGATACCTCGAGGAAAGAAACAAGACAAATAGCGGCAGAGAGTACACCAGCTGGAGGGTGTGCCAGTCGCGGATGGCGAAGGCCATTCCTCCCAGGAGCAACTGCCCCACGGAAGCAGCACCGATGGTCGTAGTCATCCCCAGGGCTTGGAACCGGGGTGCGGTCCACTCTACAACTGAAAGGAAACACAAACAGGGTTTTGACTTCAAGCAAAGCTTGGATTCCATGTGCCGCGCCAGCATGGCGAAGGGTGAACCTGAGGAGGGGCGGTGAAGGATTGAAGAAAAGACCGACAAGAGAATACAGCTGGGGCTTGGTGGATCTCCTGTGCCTGGATGAGGACACAGAAGACCCAGCCTGCAAGCCGATGCTTTATTTTATAGTCTGATTAAAACAAGGGTAGATGAACATGTATACAAATGTTCTTGTTTTGGCAACACTTGCTGCACCTCCCACAGCCCATGAACTACTTAGGAAGGAATTAGGGAGGGCTACAAGGTCAGGCTTCATTTTGCTGGGAGAGCTCTGCCCTCCAGGCTGGGACATGTTTGTGGCACTGCCCCAGGTCAGCCCAAGGCTTGACCCTAGAGCGGCTCCCTATAATTCCAGAGTCAAAAGTAGGGCTTGAAAAAATGTCAAAGACCCAACGTTGGTACTCACTGAGCACAGAGGTATTGTTGAGGATGCCCATGGTGGAGAAGCCGGCCAAGAAACGCAGCGCGCAGTAAGCGAGGAGCAGGGGCACAAAGGCCGTGCAGGTCTCGGTGATGGCAAGCGCGAGGGAGCACCATCGGAGAATCAGCCTCCTCCCAAACCTGAGGCACGGGGACAGGTTAGATGTGGGCATGATAACAGCTTGTCGCAAAAATCATCACAAAGAAGGCTTCTTCTGATGCTTAAGCAATGTTTCAGTAAGTGAAACTTTGCACTTGAAACCAGGAAGAATCAACAATACTCGCAGATTATCTCAGAAGCAGCCCTCCTGTTTGCAAATAGATACTGAGTGCAGCAAAGCGGATTCTCCAATCTGTTGCCAGTGGAACTTTGAGATCAATGAAACCGTGTAAGACAGCTGCAACACCCAGGTTTTGCTTTGTGTGGTTTCAGTCACCCACGGTCAACCACAATCCAAAAATATTAAATGAAGAAAGAAGAACAAAGTTGGAAGAATCACGCTACCTGACATCCAACTATACTACAAGGCCATCACAATCAAAACAGCATGGACTAGCATGGAAACAGACATCTAGGGCAATGGAACAGAATAGAGAGCCCAGAAATAAACCCACGCCTATATGGTGTAAGACTCGAAACTATAAAACTCCCAGGAGAAGACATAGGCAGTGAAATCTCAGACATTCCTGGTAAGTAATACTTTGTCTGATATATCTCCTCCGGTGAGGGAAACAAAAGGAAAAATAAATGAGACTCCATCAAACTAAAAAGCTTTTTGCAGAGGAAACTATCAACAAAATGAAAAGACAGCCTACTGAACGGGAGGACATATTTGCCAATAATACATCTGATAAGGGTTCACATCCAAAATGTATCAAGAGCTCATGTGTGGGGCCCAGAAAGCCGCAGGACGGCGTATCCTGTCATATGTGCTTCTCACGGGAGAGTGATGCGTGTAGATGCCCCCGAGTCAAGGGGCTGTGACCAGGGACACTCACCTGTCTGATAAGTGGCCGTAGATGGCCCCTCCCACCAGCATGCCCACCATGAACGAGAACTTGGCCATTGATTTCTGCGTCTCAGCTTCACATACCAGGTCCCACTGGAAGGGAAGGAAACCATCTCAGCAGAGCTGCACAGCACCTGTTCCCCTCAGCAGAGACCTGATTGAAACAGCTCCGGGGACGTGCATGTGTCATCACAGGAGAGCCTTCTTCCTCTCCACCTTCCTCTCCAGCTTCCTCTCCAGCGGCCTCTCCACCTTCCTCTCCAGCTTCCTCTCCAGCGGCCTCTCCAGCGGCCTCTCCACCTTCCTCTCCACCTTCCTCTCCACCTTCCTCTCCAGCTTCCTCTCCAGCGGCCTCTCCACCTTCCTCTCCACCTTCCTCTCCAGCGTCCTCTCCACCTTCCTCTCA
>NW_006297142.1:1458915-1468618 GCF_000327345.1 Myotis davidii | reverse complement strand
CCTCTCCCCCTCCCTCTCCCCCTTCCTCTCCAGCTTCCTCTCCACCTTCCTCTCCAGCTTCCTCTCCACCTTCCTCTCCACCTTCCTCTCCACCTTCCTCTCCAGCGGCCTCTTCAGCTTCCTCTGCAGCTGCCCTTTGTTTTCAGATCTCAGCTTAAACATAACTTCCTCTGGGAAGCCTCCTCTAAACCTGTTGGCTATATGAATGCCTTGGTTTTTTTCATACTCAGTAGTTCTCAATCTTGGCTCCATTATACAATCGTTTGAGAAGCTTTAAACTTACTTCCCTGGCTGGTTTGGCTCAGTGGATAGAGCATCAGCCTTTGGACTGAAGGGTCCCGGGTTCGATTCTGATAAAGGGCACATGCCCGGGTTGCAGGCTCAATCCCCAGTGTGGAGCATGCAGGAGGCAGCCGATCCATGATTCTCCCTCATCACTGATGTTTCTATCTCTCCCTCTCCCTTGCTCTCTAAAATCAATAAAAATATATTTTAATAGCCAAAACCGGTTTGGCTCAGTGGATAGAGCGTTGGCCTGCAGACTGAAAGGTCCCGGGTTCGATTCCGGTCAAGGGCATGTTCCAGTGGGAGATGTGCAGGAGGCAGCTGAACGATGTTTCTCTCTCATCGATGTTTCTAACTTTCTATCTCTCCCTTCCTCTCTGTAAAAAATCAATAAAATATATTTTAAATATATTTTAATAAATAAATTTACTGATGACAGAATGTCACCACAGACTTTCTCACACGGCTGTTTCAGCCGTACAGTCTGTGGTTGGAGGACCATCAACTTCCCAGATGTTTCAAATTTTCAAGCAAGGCTGGGCATCACCGAGCTTGCACAACATTGTGAACACATTACATACATGAATTGCTTCACCTTTAGTCTTCCTATTTAAAACAAGGCCATGCACTAGCAAGGTCGCGGCTAATTTGGAGCTCATCACGCTCAGTAAGCATGTCGGAGCCTGGTATGGAATGGATCATTCACATTTGCTGAAGGAAGAAGGAACGAGCCCCTACCTGGTGACATCACCCGCTTATCCCTCAGCTCCCAGACCGCGGACCCGCCAGAGGTGGACGGGGCCTCTCACCTCGGTCACGATGGTGGAGGAGAAGGTGCTCCGGTCATACACCCAGCCGTCCACACAGGGCTCCGTGGCCGGCTCGCTCGCGTTGGACAAGGTTCCGTTCGGGTGAAGGAGCTGCCACTGGGGGTGGAGGAAGCGGCGGCACTTCTCCGGCCTCCGGTCCGAGTCCAGCGGGATGGAGACCCGCAGCAGGGCGTCCGGCCCGAGGGTCCCCGAGCCGTTGGCCCAGCCGGTGTTGTTGTCCAGGATGGGGACCCAGCAGCGGTGCGCGGGCGCCACGGCCGTGAAGTTCTCCAGGAGGATGTGCGGGAACACCAGGAAGCAGGACAGGCAGAGGAACACCAGCTGGAGGAGCTGGAATCGGCCCAGGCCGCCCACCACGTCCAGCAGCGTGTGAAAGGCCATCGAGGGGCGACAGGCGAGCCCCAGGGGAGACAGAAGGACTGTAGTGAGAAAAGTTCAAAGAGGGAAGGGCCTTCCTTTCAGGGGGGCACATGGAGTGTACCCCGATCCGGACCCCGCGCTCTCGCTCTCCACAGCGGGGCCCAGCAACACTCCCTCCAGGTTGTCTGAGGATCCGCGGCTGCTGTTTTCCTGAAAGTTACAGAGGAATGGTTAGCTGAGATACTGCCATCGGCTGGCAATCCGCACCGTTTCAAGGTCTGCGTGGTGAAAGGGATTTCATCAGCAGCGC
Source organism: Myotis davidii (assembly GCF_000327345.1). Lineage (NCBI taxonomy): Eukaryota > Metazoa > Chordata > Mammalia > Chiroptera > Vespertilionidae > Myotis > Myotis davidii. The sequence goes on along the minus strand of NW_006297142.1, from coordinate 1,466,833 downwards.
CCCGAGGCCGCCCCGGACTCTGCCCCCACCGCTGTGCACAAATAAAACCAACCCATCGTGGCTGGCAGCCCTCACACGTCACTGTCACCGGGGGACTCCGCGGTGAGATGCTTTCTATGTTTTCTGTGAAACGTCCTGGAAGGCAGTGCTTGGCTTGCATTTGATGAAAAGGGTTAATGAAAACCATCCCGAGTTGAGTTAAAGCAACCGGAACATGGCGCAACCCTTCCCGCGGGGCGGTGACGTCCTGCTTCGAGTCCAAGCAAGCCACGAGCTCACCTTGACAATGAGTTACTCAAAATGGGCAGAGTGGGCAGTGATGGGGGGCGGAGGGCGGAGCCAGTGGTAAGAGGCTTATTTTTGCAGCTTATTGATTCATCCAGAGAGCACTTGTGAGCTCGCTTTCTGCTCTGGAAATGCAGCCATGTGCAGGGCAGGTCTTCACGGCTCTCACGCTGCAGTGAGCTACGGAGAGGCAGGTAGATGACTACACTTCGATGTTGTAAAACATACGGTAAGTGCATGTGCGCTGTGGAAGAACTGAAGAGAAATATTGGGGGGCGGGGGGGTCTCCTTTGTTACTACTAAACCTTCCATTAAAAATTCTTTTTTTCCCCGGGCGGCATGGCTCAGTGGTTGAGCATTGACCTATGAACCAGGAGGTCACGGTTCAATTCCAGTGAAGGGCACAGGCCTGGGTTGCGGGCTTGATCCCCAGTGTGGAGCGTGCAGGAGGCAGCCGATCCATGGTTCTCTCTCATCATTGATGTTTCTATCTCTCCCTCTCCTTCTTCCTTCCTCTCTGAAATCAATAGAACTATTTTACCAAAAAATTTCTTTTTCTGAAGTCTTATTGATGCAATTCACTCTTTAAAATGCACAACGCTATGGGCCTTAGACATTCCGAGTTGTAGACCCATCACCCCTCTGTCATTCCAGAACATTTTCGTCACCACAAAAGAAACGTGTACTCATCAGGAGTCACACCCCATTTCCCGCCCCACCCCCACCTCCTAGCAAACACTACCTCGGTCTCTCTGGATTTGCCTGATTTATATATTTCAGAGAAATTATCAATAATATTGACATCTTCAGCCGAAACCGGTTTGGCTCAGTGGATAGAGCGTCGGCCTGCAGACTGAAAGGTCCTGGGTTCAATTCCGGTCAAGGGCATGTACCTGGGTTGCAGGCACATCTCCAGTAGGAGATGTGCAGGAGGCAGCTGATCGATGTTTCTCTCTCATCGATGTTTCTAGCTCTCCATCTCTCTCCCTTCCTCTCTGTAAAAAATCAAAAAAATATATTTAAAAATTAATAATAATAATACTGACATCTTCAAAGAGCTACCTTTTGACTACATTGATTTTCTACATTGATTCCCTGTTTTCAATTTCATGGGTTTCTGATCTAATTTTTATCTTTTTTTTTTCTTCAGCTTCTTTTTATTTAACTTGCTCTTTTTCTAGTTTCTTAAAATGGAAGCTTAGCTTAATGATTTTAGATCTTTCTTTTTGTCTAACATATGCATTCAGTGCTGTAAATTTCCCTCAAACATGACTACACAATGTCCCGCAAATTTTCATAAGCTGCATTTTCAATTTCATGTATTTCAAGGTATGTTTAAGTTACTCTTGAGAACTCGCCTCTGACCCTTGTGTTATTTAGTAGTGTGTTGTGTAATCTCCAAGTATTTGGGGATAGTCCAGCTATGTTTTCCTGGTTGATTTCCAGTTAAATTCCATCGCTGTGTAAGAGCGTACATTATGTAGTATCTATATTTAAAAATGGTTAAGATGTGTTTTATGGCCCAAAATATCTTGGTGAATGTTCCATATGAACTTGAGAAGAATGTATATTCTGCTAGTGTTGAAGGAAGCGGCCCGTAAATGTCAATTATACATTTGTTTGAAGGTGCTGCTGAGTACAACTATGGCCTTAGATTCCCGGCCTGCTACGTCTATTTCTTATAGAAGGCTTTTGAAGTCTGCAACTGTAATAGTGGATTCACTTATTTCTCCTTGCCGTTCTATCAGTTTTTTGAGTTTTTTAATATATATTTTATTGATTTCAGAGAGGAAGGGAGAGGGAGAGAGAAATGGAAACATCAATGATGAGAATCATTGATCGGCTGCTTCCTGTATTCCTCCTACTGGGGATCAAGCCCACAACCCAGGCATCTGCCATTATCGGGAATTGAACCATGGCCTCCTGATTCATAGGTTGATGCTCAATCACTTTTTACCTCACATATTTTGATGCTCTGCTGTTTGGTTCATACACGTGAAGGGTTATTGTGTATTCTTGGAGAATTCTCCAGTTATTTTCTCCCTGATCTTCATGTTCCTTAATCTCTATTGCTCTATCTTCACAGCCATTCTTTTTTGAGACACTTAGTGAATTTATCACTTCAGCAATTGTGCTTTTCAAGCTACAAATTTTCAAGTGGATCCTTTTATAATATCTGTCTCTCTATTGACGTATTTTATTTGACAAGTACTGCTTATCATGCCTTCCTTTAGTTCTCAAACCTGTTTTTGCAACATTTAATAACTGTTTTGGAGCCTTTATCTGCTAAGCCTAATGCCTGGGGAAACTTTGAAATGACAATAATTATCTAATTTTAGACCATTTCCATCACCCCAACAAGAAACACCATTGCTATTAGCATTCAATCCCAATTACCTCCATCCAAACTCTGGCAACCAATGATACAATTTCTGCCTGTCTGCGTTTGTCTGTTCTTAAAAGAAATAAACTCCTCAGAGCCTTTCCACTGATTTTGGTTTGATGTTTGTCCTTAATTTGGGGAAATGCTCAGCCATCCTTACTCTAAATATTTCCACGACTCCTTCCCCATTCTTCTCCTTCTGGTAGTCCCATTACGCGCATATTACACCTTTTGTGATTGTCCCCAGTTCTTGAATGCCCTGTTACATCTTTTCATTCTATGTTCTCTTTGTATTTCAGTGTGGAAGGTTGCTATTGACACATCTTCAAGCTTACAGATTCTTTTCTTAGCCATGTCTAGTCTACCTTTGAGGCGTTCATTTCTATTAGAGAGTTTTTGATTTCTAGCATTTTCTTTTGGTTCCTTCTTAGAATTTCCAGGTCTCTGCTATATTATTTTCTGTTCTAGCATATTATGCACTTTTCCCTTTGGGGCCCTTTACATATTACTCATAGTTACAGTATTTTAAATTCCTGGTCTGGTAATTCCAAATTCCACGGCATATCTGGGTCTGTCTCTGATGTTTGCTTTGTCTCTCGTGCATTGGGTAATCAGATGGAGGCAAGCAGGCCTTTAGTATGAGGTTCAATGTATTTGTATGTGTCAGAGGCTTCAATTTCCTCGAGTGTATTTTTTGTCTCTCCCCTACGGTCCTTGGTTCTTCTTATAGGGAATCTCTAGCAAGTCCTTGTATGGAATCTGTGTCTTGCAGCTCTCTCCCTTGTAATTTACTGTTATTGTCCCAGAGCCCTGTTGATGTGATGGTTGGGTCCCGGGAAGGGAAAACATTCTATAATATTACAAAGAATGGCCCTAACTGGTTTGGCTCAATGGATAGAGTGTCGGCCTGCAGACTGAAGGGTCCCAGGTTCGATTCCGGTCAAGGGCATATACCTTGGTTGCGGGCACATCCCCAGTGGGGGGTACGCAGGAGGCAGTTGATCAATCTTTCTCTCTTATCGATGTTTGTCTCTATCTCTCTCCCTTCCTCTCTGTAAAAGATCAATAAAATATATTTAAATATATATATATATTACAAAGAATGTTTAAATTTCTTTTCTTTGTGGAGGCTGGACGTCCCTGCACGGGGATCTTCAGCTGAGAGACAGAAACTCTAGAGGGAAGTGGCGCTGACTAATCGCCTTTCTCCGTGTCAGACAAGACGTGGGTAATGCAGCTTCTCTCACAGCCTGGCCTGCCTTACAGAGCACGGAGCGAGAGCAGATATCCTGGCTGGGGGTATGGCTTAAAATATTAACTTTGCTTCTCTTCCTGTTGAAGGAAGAAGGCATTTTTCTTTGATCTCCATACTGAGAACCTGGTGGGGCTCCACGAATGTGTGGGAGCCTCACTTTCCCAGAGTTTTAAATCTCAAACTAGCCTCCACTGAGACTCTGATGACCTGCGATTAAGTCCAGGTGTTCCTGCCAGCACTGCTCCGGGGAAGCTGTGAGTCCGTGTCGCTCTCTGTCTCTCTAGTTTTGGGGGCAATGGATGCCCTTGACCTCAACTCTCCCGTGGACCTAAGAGTAATTGTTTTGCAGTGTATGTACTTCTGCCCTGGAGAAGTAATGCCTGTAACAACCCATAAAAGGTGAGGCATCCACTCACCTGCGATAAGACAGTCGCAACTGAACAACAAGAAGTCATGTCAGTCCACGGTGATTGCGTCACCCCGCCTGGGCATTGAAAGGCGGAGCCAAACCGGCTAGGGCTCTGACGTGCATGTGTAACTTAGAAACCGCCTAGTTATGCTCTTGCATTATAGAGGAGACAGCTGTATCAGGCAACCAATATAGCCAAATTATGGCGGTGAGATTTGAGACAGAGAAATTTCTAGAAAAGGCATATTAAATCGCTTGTCAAAAGTTACTGGAACTCCCGCACTGGCTTTCCTGTGTGTGCAGGCAGCAGCTTGTGGAAGTTCTCAGCTTTCCTAACCGTGTGAGTCAGTTCCTTTAACAAATCGCCTTTGGGCCCGGCCAGTGTACTCAGTGGTTGAGCACTGAGCCAGAAACCAAGAGGCCACGGATTGGATCCCCAGTCAGGGCACACGCCTGGGCTGTGAGCTCAACCCCTTGTGGGGGGCGTGCCGGAGGCAGCCGATCGATGGTATTTCCCTCTCATTGATGTTTCTATCTCTCTATCCCTCTCCCTTCCTCTCTCTAAATAATCAATAAAATATATTTTAAAAGAAACTTATGTAATTTAATTTAAGAAAAAATTCTCCTTTGGTCTGTTTCTCTGGAGAACGCGAACAAACATAGCTTACCAGGTGTGTTCGTTTCAGGCGTCCAGCATAGTGGTGAGACAGTCGTATACCTTACAATGGTCTTTGCATCGAGGACTTTGCATCTGGAATGGGAGCATTTGCACCAGGAGACGCAGAGAAGGCATCAAATACTGACCCAGGTTAAGAAGCCAGCAGTCAAGGCAAGCAATCACTAACCTGAGGGGGTGAGTGGACCCAGTAGCCACCCGCAGGTGAATGGTAGACACATGTGGTCTCTACACACCATGTGACGGTATTCATCCCCAAAGAGTGAGTCTCTACTCCACGCGACAACATTCATGAGCCTGGGAAACAGACAAAAAGGACAAATACTGTATTATTGCACTTGCAGAAAATGCCTAGAAGGTGCAAACTCACAGAGAGTAGATTAACAGTTACTTTCTGTCTAGAGCAGTGGTTCTCAACCTTGGCTGCACATTAGAATCACCTGGGAATCTCTTTAAAATCCTGATTTCTGGGCCTCATCCTCTGGAAATTGTGTGTCTTTGTTACTAATGTGGTGACCCCAACCCATAACAAAGAAACAGAATTTCCGGAGGATGAGGCCCAGAAATCAGGATTTTAAAAAGATTCCCAGGTGCCGAAACCGGTTTGGCTCAGTGGATAGAGCGTCGGCCTGCGGACTGAAAGGTCCCAGGTTCGATTCCGGTCAAGGGCATGTACCTGGGTTGCGGGCACATCTGCAGGAGGCAGCTGATCGATGTTTCTAACTCTCTATCTCTCTCCCTTCCTCTCTGTAAAAAATCAATAAAATATATTTAAAAAAAAAAAAGATTCCCAGGTGATTCTAATGTGCAGCCAAGGTTGAGAACCACTGGTCTAGAGGGGGGTTTGCAAAGAGGCTGGGGTCAAATAAACGAGATGGGGGTGGGGTCATGGAAGAAGGAAGAGTTATTGCTCAATGAGTCCGGAGGTCCTGTTTGGAGTGATGAAAGAGTTTGGAAATCAATAATGTTAATGATTGTACATTACTGTGAGTGCAATTCATGCCACCGAATTGTACACTGAAAAAAGGTCAGAACTGCAAATTTGTTACATATTTATTTTACCAAAAAGCAAGGATTCGTGGTGAAGAAGCATCATGATTGGAGGTATAGGAATTCTACGGTGTGAGAAGGTGGCCCATGTTTCAGGGAGCAGCAAACACTCCTCAAGTACCTGGTTAATATTTCTTTGGTCATCATTTTGCAACAGGATTCTCAGCGATTTTTTTTCACTTACTGATAGTTTATATTTTAAAAAATAAATTTTATAAAAGAAAACTGTTCTAGACTGTCGAACTACAGCGGGAAGGCCAGGGAGGGTTGTGGGGGCAGGAGGGGGGATAAGAAATCAACCGAAGGATTTGTATGCATGCATATAAGCATAACCAATGGACATAAGACACTGGCAGGTAGGGGAGGCCGGGGGATTGTCAAGGGCGGGGGGAAAAAAAGGAGACATATGTAATACTCTTTGTAATACTTTAAGCAATAAAAAATAAAAAAGAAAACTGTTCTCATCATAACAACAACACAGTAGGAAGTGCATGAGGTGAAGAAGATGTGAACTAACCTTCTGGTAAACTTTCACAACGTACAGGGGCACGGATCATCACACGGCACCTCTGAGACCTACGCAATGGCACATGGCAACTGGGTGTCGATAAAGCTGGGACCTGATCTGCATGGAAACGATTGTTGAAAACTTCTAGAGCAGTGACGGCGAACCTTTTGAGCTCGGCGTGTCAGCATTTTGAAAAACCCTAACTTAACTCTGGTGCCGTGTCACCTATAGAAACTTTTTGATCTCTGCAACCATAGTAAAACAAAGACTTATATTTCTGGTATTTATTTTATATATTTAAATGCCGCCGAAACCGGTTTGGCTCAGTGGATAGAGCGTCGGCCTGCGGACTGAGGGGGCCCAGGTTCGATTCCGGTCAAGGGCATGTGCCTGGGTTGTGGGCACATCCCCAGTGGGAGATGTGCAGGAGGCAGCTGATCGATGTCTCTCTCTCATCGATGTTTCTGACTCTCTGTCTCTCTCCCTTCCTCCCTGTAGAAGATCAATAAAATATATTTTGAAAAAAAATAAATAAAAAATAAATGCCATTTAACAAAGAAAAATCAACCCAAAAAATGAGTTTGCGGGTCACCTCTGACACGCGTGTCGTAGGTTCGCCGTCACTGCTCTAGATGGTGGTGGCTCATCAGATGGCAGGAAGGGATGTCATGATTCTGCAGGGACACGCGTGCTCCGCGGTTCCTCGTGGTCTGGCAGCGCCGGTGGCGGGAGTGGACGAGTGGAGGTTGGTAGCGCCCCCTGGAAGGGAGGGGGCCGCCACAGGAGCGGCCTTCAGATGCGACTCTTAACGCTGTGCTCTGCCGCCCTCTAGCGGAGCCGCCTGGGGTTGGCACAGCGGCCGAGCCGCTGCCCTGGCAGAGCGGAGGGCGTGTGTGCAGAGGCCCAGCAGGGCGCCCAGGGGCAGGGGGGGCAAAGGGGTCTGGGCAGCGCCCAGAGGAGAGAGGCCCGGCCCCCGTCTCCCTCTCCTGGCTCCGGACGCTCGCCTCGCTCTCCCGGGGCGAAACCCCTGATGCCAGCTGAGTGCAGAACAGCCCTGAGTTTCTGTCGGCACCGCAGACACACCGACGGCACCACGCGGCCCCGTTCTGCCTCCTCTCCTCTCCGCCTGGGCTCGGGCTCTGCTTTCCGGACCGGTTTCCGGACCGGTTTCCGGACCAGTTTCCTTCCCAAGATGCGCTGACTCAGCAGAGGTGAGGCTGCTTCTGGCTGCTCTGCAGGTGGAAGGAGCAGGGGGGAGGCGGGCCGGGGCGGAGCTGGGGCAGGGCCGGGGCCTGGGCCCACCTGACTTCTCTGCTGGGAGCTCTGGACCCTCCCAGAGCCCTGAGGCTGCC
>NW_006297142.1:1458450-1458720 GCF_000327345.1 Myotis davidii | reverse complement strand
CGCCCTTACCTCTACCCCCCACTCCCCACACCCCAGGCGAGGTGAGAGGCTGTTCCCAGTGAGGACTTCTCCTGGAGCTGGTCAGCCCCGGGGGAGGAAGGGGCGGGGCTCACACACAAATTAACCATCCTCACGCCAGCGAGGGGGCCTCAGGGGCACCCCTGGAGGGCAGGGGTTGCCAGAAGGGACCTGGGCACCTTGTCCCCCGTTACCCCCCTGTCCTGAGCGCTGGCTCAGCCAATACTCAGGGCACCAAGTGTGTAGGGCACG
>NW_006297142.1:1452971-1458124 GCF_000327345.1 Myotis davidii | reverse complement strand
CTCCCCCCCCCATCCCTCCTCCCCTCTGCACCTGGAGGGCCAGGAAGCAGCTGCTGCAGTGGCCCAGGAGGTGAACCACAGAGCCAGACACCCACAGACCACCCACCCGCACCCGCCGCCCCCCCACCACCGTGGGAACCTGGGGGCTGGAGCAGGGGAAGCTCACAGGGGGTGGGAGATAAATGTTTTATTTAGAGAGGGCCGGGCTCATTTTTCAACTTGGCAAAGCAGTTTCTTTTTTGCCCAACTTTTTATGTGAATTTCCAAACACGCAGACAAGTTGCAGGACTAGCACAATAAACAGCCGTATACTCACTGACAGGTTCAGAGTGGGCCGGGGCTGCGCACCTATGACATGAGGCCATAATGGATCAAAAGAGACTTGATTCCCGACACCTGGGTGCAGGGGGGCTGAGACCCAGAAAGGCATCCGCGGAGAGAGCAGGGAGAGACAGGTTTCTGTGGATCCTGGCTGGCTGCAGCCGCTCTGCTGACGTGGGGTCTGGTCCCCACTTGGTTCCTCCCATGCCAGGTGTCTCCTGGTTCTTTGAGCTGTGCTGTGCTCACGGCTGCAAGCTGTCTGCTAAACACAACAAGTCTTTCTCTGCCCCGTTCTATTCTCTGTAAACCTTTCACTCACCACGCAGGTTTATCATTTGTTAATGTAATGGGGTGTGTGTGTTGGGTGTATGTGTATGTGGGGTGTGTGTGTTTGGGAGGTGTGTGTTGGGGTGTGTGTGTGTTGGTGCGTGTGTGTTGGGGTGTGTGTGTGTTGGTGCATGTGTTGGGGTGTATGTGTGTTGGGGTGTATTGGGTGTGTGTTGGGGTGTGTGTGTTGTGTGTGTTGGAGTGTGTGTGTTGGGGGGGTGTGGGGTATGTGTGTGTTGGGGTGTGTGTGTTGGCATGTGTGTGTGTGTTGGGGTGTGTGTGTGTTGGGGTGTATTGGGTGTGTGTTGGGGTGTGTGTGTTGGGGGGTGTGTGGGGTATGTGGGTGTTGGGGTGTGTGTGTTGGCATGTGTGTGTTGGGGTGTGTGTTGGGGTGTGTGTGTTGGGGGGTGTGTGGGGTATGTGGGTGTTGGGGTGTGTGTGTTGGCATGTGTGTGTTGGGGTGTGTGTTGGGGTGTGTGTGTTGGGGTGTGTGAGTTGGGGGGTGTTGGGGTGTTGTGTGTTGGGGGGGGTGTTGGGGTGTGAGGGGGGGTATGGGTGTGCACAGAGCTGGGCTGAACCATTTGACAGCCAGTCTCGGCACCAGGACTCCGCACCCTCCAGCGCCCTCTCCTCCTGAAGGGCGGCCTGGCAGTGCCTGCGGTTGAGGCTGATCTGACGCCTGGGGAACCCGCAGGGCTCCCTCAGCTGCCGCCTGTCCCCGGAGCGGGGAGAGGGAGGCGACAGCCAGTGCGCGGATGATGGCGGGAGTCCGGCCGGGTGAGGCAACGTTCCACAAAGAAGATAAAACCTTCAGAGAAGGCTGCCGGCAAGAAAGGACATCAAACAGGATGGCGGCGATACAAGAAGACGAGGAGGCAAGACAACCCGGGAGCGGGGTGAGGTGTGGCGTCCTCGGGAGGAAAAGTGACATCTGAGCTGAGACCTGAGCGAAAGGGGAGCCAGCAACACGCAACAGTCCAGCAGACGGTGTCCCCAGCCGCGTGGCTCTGTGGCTGAGCGCTGACCTATGAACCAGGAGACCGCGGTTCGATTCCCGGTCGGGGCACATACCCAGGTGGTGGGCTTGATCCCCAGCTGATCAATGATTCTCCCTCATCGTCGATATTTCTACCTCCCTCCCTCCTCTCTGGAATCAATACAAATGTATTTTCTTAAAAAGAATCCAATGTTCCAGGAAGTCTAAGCCGCAAGGCCAGAAGCCTGGAGGCAGAGAGGAGGGCGGTGGCGGGGAGAGGGGCAGAAGGTCCCAGCGTCCCGAGGACAGGGCCGGGCCTCGTCTGCCCGGGGGAGGAGGCCGGGGAGTGCTGAGCAGGAGAGTGACCTGGTCTGACAGCTTTAGAGACGCCGGCTGCGGGTTGAAAAGGACTCGGCCAGGAGGGGCGAGAGTGAGGGAGGATGGGGCCTGGGCCAGGGCAGTGACCTCCTTTCCCTCCACCTCACAGACGAGGAAACAGGCTCAGAGACGCTCAGGGGCCTGACGAGGCCATGCCGCCTTTAAGTGCAGGTCCGGAATCTATTTTTGCGGGGGTAAAATTCTTATTGTGGTAAGATGCACGTAACATAAAATTTACCGCTTTAACCAGTGTAAGCGTCCGACCCAGTGGTGTTAAGAACATTCACAATGCTAAGCGACCATCACCTCTAATTCCAGAACTTCTGCATCATCTCAAACAGGAACTCGGTATCCACGAAACCATAGCGCCCCTCCCCCTCCGCCAGGCCCCATGGCCTCTCTTCCACTTCCTATGGATGTGAATTCTCCTATTCTAGATGCCTCCTACAAATGCGATCGCACAACGTTTGTTACTTTGTGTCTGGCTTATTTCACTTGGAATAATGTTTTCAAGGCTCACCCAGGCTGGAGCACGTGTCAGAATCTCATTTCTTGTGAAGGCCGAGTCATATCCTAGTGTTAAAAATGTTCGGTATCGCACTGTCCTTACCCATTCCCCTGTGGATGGAGGCCCAGCATTGTTACCGAGCTGTCGGATTCCAACCCAGTTCCGGTGGCCTCCACTCCGAGACCCGCCACGGAAGCCAGTGCAGTGCCCCCGGTGGCCACCAGAGGGCACAAGGGAACTGCAGGCAGCCGGCTGCCCGGGATGGTTGGTGGGCGGAAGAGGAACCTGGAGCCCAGCCTTTTGCACAATCTTCCACCCGAAACATGCAGGTGGGAGGGAAGCTGGGTGTGGGGAGAGCAACCAGCCTACAGGATCAGCCTCGAATGGAAGAAAGGGGGTAGGTCATGGTGGGAGAGCCCCCCCAACCCCCCCGTAATCCTGGTCCTACCCCCACAGACACCACGCACAGCTTCCCCCCAGCTGTCCTCCCTGGTACTGGGAGCTGAGGGGCAGGCACCCGACTGCATCCAGCGAGACGAGGCTCCCTCCCTGCTCTCCAGCAGCCGAGGGACCTCCAGGCTGTGGCTTGCCATTTCACAGATGAGGAAACTGAGGCTTGACACTGTTTGCTGATTGCCCAGAGCAGGTGGAAGAGGCAAGATCTGCACGCCCCCAAGTGGTGCTTGGAGCTTCTCCAAGCTCAGCGCCCGGCTTTCTTCAGCCATACCTCAGGACGTGTGGGGTTTTTGGGGGTTTTTTTTGTTTGTTTTTAATATATTTTTATTGATTTCAGGGAGGAAGGGGAGGGAGAGATAGAACCATCAATGAGAGAGAAAATCATTGATCAGCTGTCTCCTCCACGCCCAACCCAGACATATGCCCTGAGCAGGACTCGAACCGGTGACCTCTTGGTTCCTGGGTGGACGCTCACCCACTGAGCACACCCGGCTGGGCAGGACGTGTGGTCTTTAGGCCTCACTCCCACCCCGCCTTGGCTGGCCTCTCCCGGGGCTGCAGAAGCTGTGGGCGCTGGAGGCCGGCCTGACCGCCAGGGCCTCCCTGCTCTGAGCACGGGGCTTGCTAACGCCGCCCGAGTCTGTCCCGGCCGCCGCTGTCAGCCGCCCGATGGCGCCCAGAATCCCCGTCCACTTAAACACCTCGACGTTCCATCCGGCATGTGCTGTGTGCGGCTGAGCCCTCTCCCCCCGCGCCCTCCCCCCGTATCCGCGTGCAGCTGGGCCTTTGGATCCGAGTCCAGGAACTGACATTTATCCCTGTCGAGTTTCATCGTGTTCATTCATCTGGCAGACATTTGCTGGTGCCCACGCCGTGCCAGGCGCGGGGGGTGCAGCCCTGAGAGACTCATCCCCTGTCCTTCGGTAGCTCGCACTGTGGCTCCTCGAGCGGCGCCTGGTAGAGAGAGCTTGTGGGTGCCGAGCACTGTGCTGGGTGCCAGGCTCTGTGCTGGGTGCCAGGCACTGCGCTGGGTTGTCTGGTGCACCTCAGGGCACTGCATGTGGGTGGCGTCGCCCCTCTTGCAGATCGCAAAGCCAACGTTCAGAAAGTCCATGTGCCCTGTCTGAAGTCGCACACCCAGGAAGGGCAGCTCGGCCCCTGCCCCAATCGCTTCGGACTCGGGTTCTGTCCTCCGATGGAGACGCCCTGTGTCCTAGCTCGGGGTTCTCTGCCAACTCACCCACTTCCATCAACAGCACTGAGGAAACTAACACAAGGTCAGAGCCGGGGCGCCCCCACACCCCCGCCCCGGTGCACCGCGTCTCCGCTTCACACCCCATGGGCTCAGCAGGTGCAAACCGCCTGACCCGACCGTCCTCCCGGCCCAGCCCCGGCCGGGCTCACGCTCCTGCCCCAGCAGCTGTGTGTCTGGCTGCAGGCACCTTCGCCACCACAGTGGTCCCCACAGCCAGGCTCTCCACGCGGTGCCCCCGCCTCAGCCCTGTCCCCCCGGGAGGGAGACCTGCGGCCACGGACCCGGAGGCAGGCGAGTGGGGATTTCTCCGGCTCCGCCTCTCCCTCCGCCGCCCACGTGGACGGCTTCTTCTCTCCTGCGCCGTCTGCCCGAGGCCTCGCCCATCGTTTCCACTCAGCTCTCCTGCCAAGTGGGGGGACCAACTGCAGAGCAGGCCTAGGGGTGCGGGAGGGGTGGGCAGGAAGCCAGGCGAGCAGGATAGATGCTCTGCAGTGGGCAGGAGGGGCTGGCTCCCAGCTCCCCACCAGGACCCAGGTCACCAGACCCCACGGCAGGGTCTGGGCTTCCCACCTCCTGGGCCACACGCCCGCCCTCCTCACCATTCCTGAGGCTGGGACAGAGCAGGACGCCCATTCTGCAGTCGGGGCAGGGGAGACAGGCAATAGCAAGTCCGCGGTGCCAGGCAGTGACAAGGGCTGTGGAGGGCGCACTGCCAGGCAGAGAGGGCGTCACTAGAGCCCAGGGGATGGGGCCACTGGGACGCGCCTGGTCCCGGGCGTCCTCTCTGAGGAGGTGACATCTGAGGACCCGGGAAGGGGCGGCCTGGGGAGCAGCGAGGGTGACGATGCTGGGAGAGAAAGAGCAGCGTGGCCCAATCCGTGCACCTGCCACCGTGGCTGCAGGGGGACCACGCGGCGGATGTGAGGGGAAGC
>NW_006297142.1:1452429-1452756 GCF_000327345.1 Myotis davidii | reverse complement strand
CCTCCACGCAGGGCCCGGCCCTAGGCCGGTGATGAGCGAACTCCTGGAGGCCCTGCTCGCCAAATCCTGGGGCCAGCGAGGAGCCGGGCGAGGTCAGACCCCCGGGCTCCGACCTCCCACCCGGAATCGAGGCTCCCGGAGGTGGTGGAAGCAGAAAAGACACAGGGATTCCAGAAGGTGGGAGGGGGGTCGCCTACACAATCGGAGAATTTCACACAGAGTCCAGATTTCAGGCTATTTTTAAAAATATCTGAAGATCTGGCAGCCCCGAGCCTGCATGTCCCCATGGCAACACCAGCTGGTGCGGCGCCGCCGCTGCCCGCAGAC
>NW_006297142.1:1450174-1452165 GCF_000327345.1 Myotis davidii | reverse complement strand
GCTCACTCTCCCGGTGCAGCTCCAGCCGCCAGCACCGTCCCTCCGTCCGCCCAGGAATGGTCCCTGTGTCCCTCTTGTGCCTGGGTGGCACCTGAGATGGCACCTGAGGCCTGTCTGCAGCATGATGGCTGGGCGGTGACCGGCTGGGCCTGGACCTCCTCCCGGGGCCACAACAGCCTCCAGGGCTCGCCCCGGCCTCCTCAGGCCCTTCCAGCCTGTGCCCCAGGCACCAAGGGGCCCTCCTGTCGCCCCGCCTCCCACCCCCTCCCTCCTTCCTCGGGGCCATGCTCAGCCCTCGGGCCTGTTCCGGCAGGGCTGGGCCTCAGTTAAGTTTTGTGCTGGGACTGTGCTCAGGGCTTTGTGCACTTTATTTAAAACTCCAACAATCCGCCCGCTGGTGTGGCTCAGGGGTTGAGCGTCGACCTCTGAACCAGGAGGTCATAGGTCACGGTTGGATTCCCGGTCAGGGCACCTGCTCGGTCCCCAGTAGGGGGCGTACAGGAGGCAGCCTACCAATGATTCTCATCACTGATGCTCCTGTCCTTCTCTCCGTCTCCCTGCCTCTCTCTGAAATCAATTTAGAAAACAAACATAAAAGTGTGTCAGTTACAACTTGGGCAAAAGCTAGGAATGTTTAAATAAGTAAATAAAGCCCCAGTAACCCTGCAAAGAAGGCACTAATCCCCACTTTACAAGTGGAGCAACTGAGGTTTAAACAGGTGACATCACCTGCCCAAGGCCACACAAGTAGCACGGGGTGGAGTCGAGATCCCAGTCCAGGCCTGCGGGCCCCTCGTCCCTGCACGGCCTGTTCCCACGAAGGACCTTTAGCTTCGGCCCATGGTGGGGGCGGCGGGTAGGGTTGAGGGCAGAGCACAATCCCTGGCTCCAGTACAGCCCGACGCCACCCACGCAGGCTGCCTACTCTGTTGGGGCGCCCCAAGGGCGGAGCTGAGTCTGGGGTCCCCGGGCAGTGACGGAGGCTCAGGGCTTCAGCATGGCCACCGGGGAGGGACAGCTCCGGCCTCACCGTCCCCACTGGGGACGTGGTCTGAGCAGCAGAACAGGGGACACTGACTGCGCCCAGTTCAGCTTAAAGGAAACTCCCAGCTTAAAGCAAGGAGGGAGGGAAGCAGGGAGGGGCAGGGAGGGAGGGAAGCAGGGAGGGGCAGGGAGGGAGGAAGAAAATGGATTGCCATGTTTCAAATAAAAAATGCATTTAGCACATACGTTTTCCCAAATGCATCATTTCTTTTAAAAGTTAATTTCACCATCTTGAGTTTAGGATCACAGCATGGGGGCGTGATGGATCCTCTAATATGATGGAGACGCCGCAGGCAGGGATGGCCTGGGGAGGGAGATGCCACGGAGAAGGATCAGGTTGGGAGAAGGGGGATGGTTAGGGTAGTGGGGGGACACTTTCTCTCCACGCCCCCCCCCACTTTAGCCAGACTGTCCCCTCTAGTATCTGCCTTACATAATGATCTTATGAACCCAATATATTGTTTGAATAAAAGATTCCTGGTGGGTGGTTTTTTTAATGTGTGGTTTATTTATTTTATTATTATCTGTAAAATATATTTTCATTGATGTCAGAGAGGAAGGAAGAGGGAGGTAGAAACATCAATGATGAGGGAGAATCATTGATCAGCTGCCTCCTGCAGGCCCCCTACTGGGGATCGAGCCCGCAACCCAGGCATGTGCCCTTAATCGGAATCGAACCCAGGCCCCTTCGGCCCGCAGGCCGACGCTCTATCCACTGGGCCACACCAGCCAGGGCTGTGTTTTCTTTTTTTGAGCTATTTAACTAATGAAGAGAAACGAGAGGCTCAGAGGAGGTGGTCTGCCCAAGGCCACACAGCAGAAGCCTGGGCAGTCCCCACGGCTGCCGGGATAATGCCTCAGCTCAGGTATCATGAGTCCAAGCACCTCCAATGGGGAGGGGGGGGGTCCTACTGAGCAGCTCCGACATCCGCGCCCGGCTCCCCTCC
>NW_006297142.1:1448002-1449679 GCF_000327345.1 Myotis davidii | reverse complement strand
GGGCGGGGGGGGGCTGCTAACAGAGTCCGTGCAGGGCCCCTAGACTTTGTAGAAAGGGTTGGCGTCCACCCAGCCGCTGTGGCTCAGTGGTTGATCATCAATCCATGAACCAGGAGTCACGGTTCCATTCCCGGTCGGGGCACGTGGCACATGCCTGGGTTGAGGGCTCGATCCCCAGTAGGGGGCGTGCAGGAGGCAGCCGATCAATGGTTCTCTCTTATCCTTGATGTTTCTATCTCTCCCTCTCCCTTCAATAAAAATCAATAAAAATATTTTTTTTAAAAGAAGAAAAGAGCCCTAGTCGGTTTGGCTCAGTGGATAGAGCGTCGGCCTGTGGACCGCAGGGTCCCAGGTTCGATTCCGGTCGGGGGCACGTGCCTGGGTTGCGGGCACATCTCTGGTGGGGAGTGTGCAGGAGGCAGAGCTGATCGATGTTTCTGACTCTCTATCCCTCTGCCCCTCCTTCTCCCTTCCTCTCTGAAATCAATAAAAATATTTTTAAACAAAGAAGAAAAGAGTTACCTTTACCAGACAGGAGTGAGCTTAGTGCCGCTCGCCACCTGCCCTGCCACTTCCTGGCTGGGGGGCCTTGGGCAAGTTCCTTAACCTCTCTGGGCCGCATGTCCTCATGGAACGGCGAGAATCGTGTCAGGGCTGCTGTGAGGCTCAAAGCGGCCTCGTGCTGGCAGCTGGGAAATGGGGCTCAGACCGCACGCCCCCGACGGGCAAGGGCCGGAGGAACGCACCCGGGAACACTGCCCGCTTGGCTCGGGCTGACACTGGGTGTTCTGTTTTGTGTAGCGTGTTTGTGTTTCCCGTATTTTATGCACGAAACGCATTATTATAGAATTAAAATAATACTCAGAGGGGGAAACGGAGCAGTTGAGACTGCGATTTGTCCCCAGAGGGAAGCAGTGGGCGACGAGGAGCCCGCCCGTGCAGAGAGGGCTGCAGGGGGAGGCTGAGCTGGTGGGTCTGAGGCTAAGACAGGGGAACCCTGGCTGCCCCAGGGGCCCGGGGATGGCAGCTCCGAGCCCTTGGGGACGGGCCCGGCGACAGTTTCTCATGGGCGTGCGGACCATTCCCTGGCGGCCAAGTGTCCAGGCACCTTGTCCAGAGGCCCCGGCAGGGAATGGGCCTGGAGAATGCTGTCTGCCCGGGTACAGGGGCCCGGCTCTCTGGCTGTTCTCAGCTCTGAGCCCCAGGGCGTCAGCTCAGAGATGGCCTGGGGCCCCCAGGGAGGCTGCCTGCCCGGCCAGCGTCCTGCCAGCTCAGCCACACGGTCAGCCGGCCTTTGCTGAGGCAGCCCTTTGAGGAAGCGGGGCCTGCCGGGCCCACAACACTCTCCCTGCTGGGTGGCCGATAATCCCCCAAAGAAAGTCAAACCCAGCTTTCTACTTTCATCAGGTTCATCATAAGAGTGTGTATGCATATATACTCATACCGATTGTATTTTAAATGATTGGATGCTTTGAGTTAAAAGATGGTCTGTCTAGTACAGTGATGGCGAACCTTTTGAGCTCGGCATGCCAGCATTTTGAGAAACTCTGGTGCTGTGTCACATATAGAAATTTTTTGATATTTGCAACCATGGTAAAACAAAGACTTATATTTCTGATATTCATTTTATATATTTAAATGCCATTTAACAAAGAAAAATCAACCAAAAAAAAAACA
>NW_006297142.1:1446890-1447162 GCF_000327345.1 Myotis davidii | reverse complement strand
CGGTTCGTGTCCCCACCCAACGCCAGCCTGCCCAACGACACCCGGGGGGCCACCGAGCCGTGCCTGGACGGCTGGGCCTACAACAGCAGCACCGGGGACTCCATTGTGACTGAGGTACGTACGCCCGAGGCAGCCGTCTGCGGGGCTTCGGGCAGGACCCCGCAGCTGGTGCAGCTCTTACCAACCAGGAGGTGGTCTCCCCACTCTCAGTGCCGGGTTCTTCAGCCAGCAGCCCGCCCTGGGGGTGCAAAACTTCCCATCTTTGTTCCCAC
>NW_006297142.1:1444465-1446158 GCF_000327345.1 Myotis davidii | reverse complement strand
AACGTGCTTCCAAGGACTGTGGGCTGCGACCTTAGACGAGGCTGGCTGCGGGGAGGAGGGGGCTCTGGAGGCAGGAGGGAGGGAACGAAGGGAATTCTGTCTTGTTTGTGCAAAGGCCCTGCGGTGGGAGGTGAGGGGGCAGGGAGTGGGCAGCGTGGAGGGTGGAAACGTCCTGGAAAACGTCTCCTTTACGCCCGAGGCACGCCTGGGTCCCCCCTTCATGCCTGCCGTCACTGGCCAGTGGTCCTCTCGCCTGCTGCCCGGTGTCTGGGAGTGAGAGCTAAATCAGACCCTCATCGGCTGGCAGGCCGGGCGGGGACTGGCACTGACGGAGGATCTGCAAACCGCCAGGCAGACACTGTCTCCCAGTTTCACCCGCACTGACACTCACTGAGGGTGATCTGATCTCCTTTGCAGATCAAACAAACTAGACTCCAAGGCGGGAGGTGCAGGTGCAGTGCCCACAGCCTGTCGGCTTCAGGAGCCAGAATGTAAAGCCAAGGCCC
Source organism: Myotis davidii (assembly GCF_000327345.1). Taxonomy (NCBI): domain Eukaryota; kingdom Metazoa; phylum Chordata; class Mammalia; order Chiroptera; family Vespertilionidae; genus Myotis; species Myotis davidii. The sequence continues at coordinate 1,445,652 of NW_006297142.1, read as the reverse complement.
CTTAGAGGCCCGGGGACAAGCGTCTCCAACAGTTCAGAGAGGGGGGAGCCCAGAATGTCGGGGGCTTCCTGGAGGAGGTGGCATCTGAGCAGCGAGCCGAGGCCACTGTTTCCGTCTCCTTCCAGGGCAGGGTCCTGCTTTTGCCTCATTAGAAGGACTGTGTTTCAGTCTTTCCCGGGGCCAGGCCTGAGCTGGGCGTGCTCCACGTGGGGGCTCCTGGGATCGCAGGAGACGCATCTCCGCGAGGGAAGGACTATTAGTCTCTCCGGCTCTCCACCGCGGACACTCGGGCTCAGCCTCGGCCCATGACTTCCCCAGGGTTCCCCGGGGTTGGGACCTGGCGGAGGCAGGATCGGAATCCAGGACACCCTTCGTGCAGTCCGTGGCTGCCTTTCGTGTGTGTCGTGACGATGTAGTGCTGCATAAAGCCTTTGCTACGCGCCAGGCCTGGTCTCGGTGTTCTGTAGATATTAACACGCTCCACCCTCCTGCCCGGGCCAGCAGGATGTTTGTATCGCAAGCCCATTTCTTAGATGGGGAAACTGAGGCACAGAGGGATTAAGGAGCTTGTGCGAGGTCGCGCCCCCTGGCCCCAGAGCCTCTGCTCCTGACCTATCGGTCGCTGGCTCCCGCATCCCCCAGATTGCATCTCCTCCCGGGCATGTGCACTTTTGCTCCCCAGCACCGAGCACGGGGCCTGAAGTGGCCCCGTATCCAACAGAGGTTTACTGAGGGCCTCGTGGGTGTGAGGTTGGCAAGGTCAGGAGCCCACCGCCCTGCCACCCAGAAGCCCACCTCCGCTGAGGAGCCGGGGAGCCCTCCAGGATTTCCGCCAGTGGACAGGGCGTGCAAGCTGGCCGGGCCGGGCTCGTCAGCGGCTTTGCTGCGTCCCAGCAGCTGGAGCGGCGCCTGGTGCGGGGAGGCTGTGAAATGAAGGCCTGGGGCGTGGAGGGACAGGAGTTTCATAAACCCTGAGTGCTCTGGGGCCCAGCGGAGGGGCCACCACCAGCCCGGAGGGGCCTGGAGGCCTCTCTGAGTCGGCAGCGTGGGTGTGAGTGTGCAGGAGGGCGGGAGGGCCACAGGCTGAGGCGGAGAGAGGAACACGGGTGGTTGCACAGGCACAGCTCTGGGAGCGTAAGGAAGCCCCGTGGTCAGGACCAGGACGGCAGGGACCGAGGGGGGAGGGG
>NW_006297142.1:1435713-1444303 GCF_000327345.1 Myotis davidii | reverse complement strand
GGTCGCTGCTCTTGGGTCTGCCTCTCCCTCGGGGACTCCTGCAGGCGGAGGGGTGTCTTATCGGAGGGGTGTCTTATCGTCAGGGGCTGGGCGCACAGTAAGTGCTCAGCTAAACTGAATGGGGGCCATGCCCCTCAGAGCCCAGCGGGAGTGGTGCTTCCTCCCACAACCCACCTAGGGCTCCAGAGAGCCTGGCGAGAGCGGGGGCTGCAGATGGGGCTCAGTTCACACCCCGCCGGCGGGTTCTCGCAATCTGATCCCGGGGAAACGCCGGGTCCACGGGCCTCAGGGGCCTGCACCGGGCGCAGGGGAGCGGAGGCGGGGGCTGATCCCAGCTGGACGGTGTGGAGTGGGAGCCAGGCCAAGCGGCAGAGTTCACATCCTGACTCGGCCTTTTTCTAGGGCTGTCTCACCCCGGAACCCCGGCTTCCTGCCCCGTGACACGGAGCAGAGGGCCCGGGTGCGTGTGGACGGTCCCGCGAGGTCAGCAGGAGCGCAGGGCCGGCGCCCCAGAGCGCTGGGCCATGGTCCCCTTTGCTGTCGCTGTTACCATTGTTACTGTTGTTGCTGATAGAGATGGCCTAGAACTGTCCCCAGGAGGGGAGGGGGCTCCCCTAAAGGAGAATTCAGCTGCCGCAGCTCTTCCCAGCCTCGCCCTGCGGCCCCATCTAGCCCCTTCGCCTGGAAACAGCCCTGGCCCGAGCGCAGGTCCCAGCTCCAACCCTCCTCTCTCCACTGGGGCCTCGTCTGTAGGATGGGACAGTGAGGGCCAAGGGGCCAGGCTCAAGTGCATCATCATGGAGAAGAGATGAGGCTCCTCGGTGTGCCCCTCCCAAATGGTGGTAGCACCGTGTGCTGCGCCTGTGTTAGAAATGCGGCCAGGGGGCCAGGGGGCCAGGGGGCCAGGGGGAGGCTGTGCTACGGGTCTGAGTGAGCACAGAGCCCTGGGTCCCTCCCCCCTGATCCCTGAGCTTCCCTGGCAGAGGTGACCGACCGTGCATTCCTTTCTCTGGGTTCAGCACAGACGGGTTGAGGTTGGAATTTTTCAGAAGGAGCTAAGACGTTAAGAGGAAACAACACTTTCTTTTCAGTGGAGCGTGCGGGGAGCAGGGATTGTGAGTGGAGCCCGAGCCCAGCGGGGGGGAGACACAGGGCCTTGCTGGCTGCAGAGGCGGCTCACCCACCCCTCTCCCCCCCACAGGGAGCCTGGCCAAGAGCAGAGGGCACGGGTCTTTGTGCCCCATCGCCCGTCCGTTCACGCCCTTGCCAGCGCACTTCCCGTCTCAGCAGGGCTCTCTGTGGGCTCCGGTTCCCTGGAGAGGAGCCGTGGCCCACAGCCCCCACCCCCTGGACCCTGGTGGGTGCTTAGCTGGGTCTGGGCGCCCTGAACCCACCCCCGGGGACCTTGTGTGAGCCAGCCCATCCCTCTAAATCCCCTGCGACTCCTCTCTGGGCCTTGGCCCAGCCTGACCCCAGGCACAGCTACCACTTAAAAAGCCCCGCCATGTGGCAGGCGGGGTCTGGGGCTGTCCTCTGGGCCCTCCAAGGTCAGGGGCCCCCTCAGTGAGCACCTACTGTGTGCAGGGCCCTGGGCTGGTGCTGTGCACCTCTTGCATGAGCCTGTGAATCAGGCACTGAGAGCATCACGCCCCTTCTCCCCGGGGCTCAGGTCCAGAAGGTGAAGTCAAACTTTCGTAGGAGGAGGGACGGGGACCCCGGCTCCCGAGGCCAGGCGGGCCCTTTCTCCTGCTCGCCCGTCCCTGTGGGCACAGGCCTCGCAGCGCCTGCAACAACAATAAAACAGCTGCTGCACATGGGCGCCGACTGTTTGCCAGGTGCTGGGTGCTTTCGATTCTGTATGTTTCCAATCCTGAGAAGCGGGGACTGGTGTTACCCCCAGAGTACAGGCGAGGAGACAGGGGCACAGAGAGGTTAAGGAACTAGCCCGGGCACACACAGCCCCTAAGCAGCAGAGCTGAGCTCCATGCCCTTTGGACTGTCCCGGTACCTGGCGTATCCTCCCTGCCCTTGGGCCCCGCACAGGCCCCACAGGGAGCTGAGAGTGGGCAGTGGTTCTCCCCAAGGCCCAGCTGGTTCTAACCGGCCCTTCCTGGGCTGCGTGTCTCTCAGACACTCAGCCTTCCCTCCTGCAGCCCAGGGCTCAGAGCTGGGCACAGCGAGGCCTCGGGAAGCCAGGGTCAAGAGCATGAGTTGGGGTCCCGCAGACCTGAGTCTGAGTCTCTGTCTCGAAATGACCTGGACTGTTTAGCAAGTTATTTGCTCTCTGAGCCTCAGTCTCTCTGCCTGTGAAATGGGGATCATAATGGCACGTACCTACCTCTTCAGGTTGTTACAGCACCATTGGCACAGCTGCTCCCACGCATCGCAAACCCTCGCTTCCCCGCTATTGCTGCGGCTCGGGGCATCGGCTCCGGGGGAGATGTGGGTGGCGTCCCCTCCTCCCCTCCCAGAACCAGCTTCCCAGGGGCTCAGTAAACACTCCCAGAAAGGAAAGCGGGGGCCAAGAGCACGGGGCTAGGATCTGGGGAGCTAGAGTTCCATGTGGAGCTGCCAAACTTGAAGGGGGAGGTCAGCCCAGGCCATGCCAAGGGCTAGATGGGAGCCCGGGTAGCTCCGTCCAACCAGCGAGTTATTTCCCCTCTGGGCCTCATCCGTAAAATGGGAATATTATTAACCCCAGCCCTGCTCATTCATTCGTTAGTCATTGAACAAACATTACCATTGACGGTGGACCAAGGCTGTTAGCTGTTAGAGAAACAGAGTCAGGAGACGCCTCTGCCCACAGTGGGGTTACAGAGTGAGAGAGAGAGAGAGAGAGAGAGAGAGAGAGAGAGAGAGAGAGAGATCAACGAGCAGCTAGAACAGAACGCCTCTCCTGGCGTCAGGGAGGGTGCTGGCTGTGGGAGAAGAAACGAGGAGTGACCGTGAGCATCTGGCCGGATTCTCGGGCACTTGTCCATTTCACACATATTGCTGGCCACCCGCCCGTGCCAGGCGCCCAGGAGAGATGTTCCTGGCACTCAGAAGGGATGGCCTTGGCATGAGTTTGGGAGGACTGGCAGCAGTGCTCGAGGAAGGGAACGGTGACAACAGCAAAGGGAAGATGGTCGTGGGCGCTTTCACAGTCAACCTGATTAGGACCGCAGCCCATGCGCCAAGTCAAAGGGGACATAAACCACACCATCAACCTGGAGATAACAGCCTTCGGCTCTAGGCTGTCTTTAAAATACATACATTTATATATATTATATACTAGAGGCCCGGTGCATGAAATTCATGCAAGAGCAGGCCTTCCTCCCCCCGGCTGCCAGCACCAGCTTCCCTCTGGCACCCTGGACCCGGGCTTCCCTCACAGAGGGAGGCCCCGCCGCAGCCCGCCAGTCAGTGGCCAGGGCCCCCTCTGCAGGGTGATCATGGGGCGATGGGCGGGCCCCTGACCAATCGAATCGCACCCGTTTTGGCTGGCCTGGCGCCAGTGGGTGTCATAGCATCGTCCCAGGTGGTCGTCCAGATGGTCGTCCGGAAGGCAGTCCAGTTGGTCATTCCGCTGTTCGGCCGTCCAGTCTAATCAGCACATTATGCTTTTATTATTATAGATTGATTTTTAGAGAGAGAGGAAGGGAGAGGGAGAGAGGAGCATCGATGTGAGAGCAAAACATTGATCGGCTACCTGCTGCACGCCCCCTACCGGGGATCAAGCCCACAACCTCAAGCATGTGCCCTTCCGGGAATCAAATTGAACCCGTGACCATTCGGTACAGGACAACGCCCAACCAATTGAGCTGCACCAGCCAGGGCCAGCTTTAGGTTTTGTTACCAGGGCCTTCTGAAGAGTTTAACACAGCTAACCACACAGAAAGCACGCCCAAACTCCCTCTAATTGCCTACCCTTCCCTACCCCCAACCTCCAAGGACGCCTGTAAATGTCTCTCCGGGTCTCACTGTATCGGGTTCCTTCATGGCCATGCTCTTCTATTCCCAGCCCCTCCCCATCACCACCCACCAGGCCAGCAGGTGCATCAGACACTCAGGAGTCACTCAGTATATGCGTTTCCCGGGGCTCCTGTGACAAAGCGCCACAAACCGGGGGGCGTATAGCAGCGGGAATACATTGTCTCACAGTCCGGAGGCCAGAAGCCAGAGGTCATGGTGTGGGCATGCTCGGCCCCAGGCTCTAGGGACAAACCCTTCCTTGTCTCTCCCAGTTTCTGTGGCTGTTTGTGACCCTTGGCATCTTTGGCTTACAGACCGTCACCCCGCCTCTGCCCCCGCTGCCACATGGTGTTCTGCCTGTGTGCCTGTCTCTCCTCTTCTTACAAGAACACCAGTCAGATTAGATCGAGGCTCCATCCCCACCCCGGTATGACCTCATCTTAACTAATTGCATCAGCAACAACTTTATTTTCAGATACGTCACATTCTGAGGTGCTGGGAGTTGGGACTTCGACCTGTCTTTTGGGGGGACACAATCCGACCCGTCCCACTTGCACATCCAGACCTGAGCCCCACGGAGTGGTGCTGATCTGCAGGGCGGCCATGGCCCCGTGGTTCTCATCGGCTCTGAGGGGCTGCGTTGGCCGTGAATTCTTCTCTAAAGGCAACTCAGGGTGCCAGGAAGGCCAAGACCCTTTTAATGTTTAACCACGAAGTACATATTGCATGTTTTTCCATTTTTTGTTTGTTTGTTCCTCTCCCGAGAATGTTACCTTGATGAGGCGAGGTGTTCAGTCCGTTTGGTTCCCTGTGTCACTCCTATTGCCAGAACAGCGCCCAGCGCCCAGTAGTCACTCAGTAAATACTCGTGGAATGGAATGACCATCCCCCAGAGAGAGCAGGGGGATGAGCTTCCAAGCCTAATTCACCATTCCCAGTAGGCCATTTCCCGGAGACATTTTCCAGTCTGGTTGCGAAACGATTCCGGTCCGCCTTGCTAACCTGTGGGGGTGAATTTGATATTCGCAGCCCGGACACTCCCCGTCCTGGCATACACTCACTCATTCAGGTGGCGCGAGGCAGCCCTCCACCTGGCATTCGGAGGGTGGGCCCTCTGACCTCTCGTGGAGACAGCAGCCCGCCTCTAAATCGCTAAGGCTGTCCATCCCCCTGCTCTCTCTGGGGGATGGTCATTCCATTCCACGAGTATTTACTGAGTGACTACTGGGCGCTGGGCGCTGTTCTGGCAATAGGAGTGACACAGGGAACCAAACAGACTGAACACCTCGCCTCATCAAGGTAACATTCTTGGGAGAGAAACAAACAAACAAAAAATGGGAAAACATGCAATATGTCTGATAGTATAAGTGCTATAGGGAAAATAAAGTGGGGTGGAGGGGTGTCCACTGCGGGGGGTTAGTTACCATCTTAAACATGGCGGTGCAGGACGTGCTCAGTGAGCAGGCCAGTGGCTCCCTGGGGGAAGAGCTTTCCAGGCCCAGAGAATACCATGCGTCAAGGCTCTGGGTGCCTGGTTAAGGGACAGCGAGGAACCGGTGCACCCTGAGCAGAGAACATGGGAGATGGTAGGAGTGAGAGCAGAGAGGCGATGAGGGTCGCAATGGGAACGGACTCCACAGGGCCTAGCAGGACTGTGGCATGTTTGAATGTGACTCAAAGTCCGACCAGGACTTTCCAATTTCATGGAAGAGACTGGCTTGCAACAGGTACTCTAAAGCCTCCATCAGCACCAGTGCCACGGCCGAAACCAAGACCCTGTAGGCCTGGTCTCTGACCGTGGAGCAGGCGACAGCCTTCAACTAACCCAAGCGTGTCTGACACTGACCCTCTCGCGATCCAAACACACTGACCTCTTAAAGCACCAAACAGCATGGAGGTTGGGTGTGGGGGGTGGGGGAAGATCAAATGTCCATTGGCAAATTTCCATCATGTGTGGTGTATCAGGAGAGGCTAGGTGGCTATCCTATATAATAAAGAGCTAATATGCAAATGGATGTCACGCCATCACACAGGGGCTGGGGGACCTGAGGCCATGCCCCACCGCCGGCGGGGCTTGATGGGGGACGTCAGGCCATTCCTCCCACCCCAGGGGCCGGGGGACCTGAGGATGCACCTCCACCCTGTGGGACTTGACAGGGGTGGGGCCAGCCAGGTCTGGGTCTCATGCAATTTCAACGTGCACAAGTGTGGGCAGGGACTGGACTTTGGGTCCCACAGCACACCCCAGACTCTGACAGGAGGAAGATTTTAATACATTTTACTAATTTTCTTTCCTCTCTAACACTTCTATTATAGAGAAAGGGCAAATAGCAATATTAAAAATATTTCCTCTAATTACTTCCCTTTTAATGTGCATGAATTTTGTGCACCAGGCCACTAGTAACTAAATAATCACTCAACAGCTTCAAAGATATAGAAGTGTTTCTCTTTCTCATGCAATAGTTCTCGGATGAGCATTTCAGGCCAATGGGCGACTCTGCTCCATGAGGTCATTCCAGGACCCAGCGTGACAGCAGCTCTACCATCTTCAACACATGACTTCCCGAGTCACTCTGTCGTCACCATCGCCACCAACAGGAAGGGAGAAAACCCGCTTTGCCCAGCATGCCACAAAGTACCAAAGTCTCTCTAGACGCTCCTGTGTGCTTTTCCCACACCCCCTGGCTCCCTCCTGTACCCTGGTCTCTCCCCACCCCATGCACACAGCACGCAGGCTCCCTCTCCCATGGGAGCGGAGCGCTCAGTGGGTTTGCTGGCCCAGGGGGCCACTCTGAGGCCGGGGAGGACCTGCAGGCTTGTCCCGTGGCCCCCTCTTTCCTGACTTCCAGCAGAGGAAGGGGTGGTGCTTCCCTGGCTCTGTTTCGCTTCCGGAACATTCTTGCAAGGCATTTCTAGTGAATCAGACTCTCCACTTCATTACACAAGTAATGGACAAAGGGTGCGTGTGGGGATTAGCAGGAGATTAGGCCAGGCAGGTCGGCAGGGGCCAGGGCGTGAGGCTTTATAAATCTCTGTTCACAGAGCTTTCTCTTCACCCAAAGGGACAAGAGGAAGCCCATGAGCGCTTGAGGCAAGACAGGAACCTGCTGTGAGAGGCATTTTATTTTTTTAATAATGTTTTTTCTTTCTTGATTGAGGTATTACATATGTGTCCTTATCGCCCCATTGCCCGCCCCCCCCCCTCATGCCCTCACCCCCTAGTGTCTGTGTCCATTGGTTAGGCCTATATGCATGCATACAAATCCTTTGTTTGTTCTCTTCCCCTTTCCCCCGCCCTCTCCTACCTTCCCTCTGAGGTTTGATGGTCTGATCGATGCTTCTCTGTCTCTGGATCTGTTTTTGTTCATCAGTTTATGTTGTTCTCTATAATCCACAAATGAGTGAGATCATGTGGTATTTATCTTTCTCTGACTGGCTTATTTCACGTAGCATAATGCTCTCCAACTCCATCCATGCTGTTGCAAATTGTAGGCTTGTTTGTTGAGTTGTTGTTGATAGCCATTCTGACAGGTGTGAGATGGTACCGCATTGTCGTTTTGATTTGCATCTCTCGGATGATTAGTGACTTTGAGCATGTTTTCATATGTCCCTTGGCCTTCCTTATGTCTTCTTTCGAAAAGGATCTATTTAGGTCCATTGCCCATTTTTTGATTGGGTTGTTGATCTTCCTTTTGTTAAGTTGTATGAGTTCCCTGTAAATGTTGGAGATTAAACCCTTATCGGAGATAACATTGGCAAATATGTTCTCCCATGCAGTGGGCTTTCTTGTTGTTCTGTTGATGGTTTCTTTTGCTGGTGAGAGGCTTTGTAGCAGGATCACTGGGGAAAGGATGGCGAGGAGAGGCTGAGATCCGAGGCTGGGAGACGGGCCAGGAGGAGGAGACATTGCCATGTTCTGCTCTGGGCCTCAGTTTCCTCATCTGCAAATTGGGTGACAGTGCACCATCAGAAGGTCGTCGTGCGGACTGCAGAAGTGAGGGCCTGGAAAGCACCTGGTGCGTGGCAAACCCTCCATGCATATCGGCTCTTGCTCTATCCAGCGGTTCTCAACCTGTGGGTCGCGACCCCTTTGGCAGTCGAACGACCCTTTCGCAGGGGTCGCGGAGAGGGTGAGGGAGGAGATAAAGGGGTCACCAGCGCTGAGACGGAGGCCTCCAGGCAGGGGTGACAAGCGAACGGACAGACGCTGAGATGCCTGCGGACAGCCGGCCATTATGGGGGTTTGGGGGTCAAGGCGGCAGCTGAACCTCCTCGTCTCGAGGCCAGAAGAAAGGTGGGACTGAAGTGGTGGCTTCGGAGTCTTTGCCATGAAATCGTCACTGAAGCCATAGGAGCCCGTGGCATTTCCTGGGCAAAGTAGCTAAAGGGAGAGGGGCATGGGGAAACGTAGGGATGGAGGGAGAGGAGCCCACAGAGGCAGGGCAGTGGAGAGAGGGGTCGGCAGGGTCAAGGGCTACACAGACAAGTCAGGAGGTTCCCTTGATTTGGTGGGAAAGACGGTGGGTGGCTTGGGGAAGCACAGCTTCGCAGAGGGGGTGCCACGGCTGGGAGGGGCAGCGCAGGTCACAGAGGCAGAGGCAGGAGGGGGAAGAAGCGGGAGGTGGGGCAGGAGAGC
>NW_006297142.1:1432824-1435641 GCF_000327345.1 Myotis davidii | reverse complement strand
TGTAAGACAGAGAGATTTGGGCAAATGCTGATAAGGAGGGCTCAGGGCAGAGTGAGAGTGAGGATGTGGATGGAGCGAGGCGCATCCACGGAGGGATGTCCCCACGGAGGAGAGGGGTTGAGCACACACAAAGGGGCTGGCCTTGGGGAGCCACGGGGTGCAGGCAAGCCCAGAGGGGCAGGGGATAGATGGGGTGTGACGGCCGAGCAGCCTTTGTAAGTCGTATGAGGGGCCACACATGCTAGAGGGTTGTTGTCCTTAGAAAACCCCAGGCCCCGGGCTGAAGGGCCACAGGCAGACCTGGGAGCCTAGAGGGGGACAGGGTGCCTGGGAGGCAGGGACCTGGCTCAGGCCAGGCAGGAGGTGGGGGGCCGCCAGGGAGCAAGCGCCCGGGCCGAGCGGGGCTGAGCAGGCTGCTCCTCTCCCTTGTGCAGTGGGACTTGGTGTGCGACTCGAACAAACTGAAGGAGATGGCCCAGTCTGTGTTCATGGCGGGCACGCTGGTCGGGGGCATCGTGCTGGGAGGCCTGTCTGACAGGTGAGACCCGGGGCCTCCCACGGGGCAGCACAGCCCCTGGTGACGACCCTGGCCCCCTGCTCCAGCCATGGACCCCCAAAGAGGCAAAGAGCTGGGGGAGGCGGGGGTGGGGGTGGTCCTGGCTGTGCAGCCTGGGGCGAGTCCCAGTCCTTCTCTGGGCCACAGTCTTCTCTCTGACCCAAAGCCCTAGCGAGCTAAGTCTTCCAGCCTCCACAGGCCCAGTGGGGAGGCCGTGGAGGTGGGGGGATGGAGGTGGGGGGATGGGCTGCTTGGAGATGGGCTGAGCCTTGGGCCCTGCTCAGGCAGCTAAGCTGGAGGTGGTGGAGATCACTCATTAACTAAAACCTCTCCTTGCAAACGTGGTCATAAAGAAGCAATTACAAGCCAGGCGCTGTCCGGGAAGGGAGTGACATGCCCGGCCTGGCACCCTGGGGGGCGGGAGACCAGCCTTGGCTCCAGGCTGGCCCGGCCCCCTGCCTTGGATGCCTCACGCGGCCCCCTCTCCTCTGAGCTGCAGGTTTGGCCGGAAGCCCATCCTGTCGGGCAGCTACCTGCTGCTGGCGGCCAGCGGCTCGGGCGCAGCCTTCAGCCCCTCCTTTGCCATCTACATGGTCTTGCGCTTCCTGTGTGGCTTCAGCATGGCCGGGGTCACCCTGAGCACCGTGATCCTGAGTGAGCCACAGGGAAGGGGGCGGGGGCACCAGCCTGGCACTGAGCAGGGGTTAGGTCTGGGTCTGGCTCTACCACGGGCCCCCTATGGCCTTGGCAGAGGCCCCCGGGGGTCCCCTCTGAACACGACGACACTATGCAGCGGCTGCCAATACTGAGCACTTTCCCTGGGCCTGGCTCTGCGCCAGGCACCTGATCTCATTCAGTCTACACACATACGTAGGTGATACCATTCTCCCCATTATACAGATGAGGACATTGAGGCAAAACCAGGGAAGTCACTTGCTGCTGGAGAGGCAGTCAAGAGCATGGGCTTGGGAGTCAGACAGACCTCAGCTGGAGCCCCACCTTCTTGAGCCTCAGTTGCAGCATCTGTAAAATGGGGTCAGGGAACCCTTAGGGTCAGAGACGGTGGCCGGGAGGTGCCCAGGGCCCAGAAGGACCCTAACCTGGTCCTGGGGCTCCTCCTGCAGATGTCGAGTGGATGTCCACGCAGCTGAGGGCCGTCATGACGGTCGGGATCGGCTACTTCTACACCGCTGGCCAGTTCATTCTGCCCGGCCTGGCCTACGCCATCCCCCAGTGGCGCTGGCTGCAGCTGACCGTGTCCATTCCCTTCTTCGCCTTCTTTCTGCTGTCCTGGTATGTGGCCCTCTCCCCTTCACGCCCTCCTTCGGCCCACCTGAGCCGAACGGCGGAAGCCCTGCCCGACCAGGCTGGCCGGCTCCAGCTGTCCCTGTCCCAGTGGGAAGGGCACTGCGGGAGGAGGACCTCCCTGCACATGGGCGGGCACGGTGCAGGGGGGAGCATGTCTGTGTCTGCAGCAGAGAAGAGTCGGTCGAGATGGACAGGATGGGGCCAGGCTGCGGAGGACACAGAAAGCCGGGAGGCCTCAGCAGTGCAGGGCAGAACACCTCCTCTGCAGGGGCCTGCGGTGCTGAGAGGCCTGGAAGCTTCCTTTGTGAAATAATAGCACAGAAAGACAGACTCCCAGTGGGTGGGGACAGGAGACAGAAGGGAGGTCACTTCTGTCAGGGAGACAGTATGGGCTTCGACCTGTATTGTCTCCGATCCTCACAGCATCTCCTTGTGAAGGGGGCATTATTGTTCCCATTTCACAGATGAGGAAACTGAGGCTCCGAGAAGTGAAGCAATCCCCCTAAGGTTACACAAAAAGATACAGAGCTGGGATGGGACTCCCATTTGGAAATGAGAAATAGAAGCTTCTAGAGGGGTGGGCAACCTGGGGGTGAGAGGGGTGGGAAGAGGGTTCAGGGTGGAGCCAGGAAATGTCCTCAGCCGGGATGGGAGCAGAGAAGGAGCCAAGAGCTGAAATAACGGCGGGATCACCAGGGGGCGGTCGAGAGCCTGCGCCCTTTGTTGTGACACTTGGGACAAGCCCCGCCCCCTCTGAGCCTCAAGGTTCTTCTAAGCAAAACGACGCTGCCTGTCGCGCAGTTGCACGCGCTGGCCCACAGGGACGGTCACTAACGGTGAGAGTCACTGACATGAGGCTCAGGGAGGGGGCGGTCAGGCCCTGCCTGGTGAGGGGGCGGGGTGGGGGCGCTGACAATCTTGGGGAGAGCAGGCTGAGAAAACTGTCAGGGCAG
>NW_006297142.1:1425604-1426628 GCF_000327345.1 Myotis davidii | reverse complement strand
AGTGAACACAAAAAGATACAGAGATGGGATGGGACCCCCATTTGGAAATGAGAAATAGAAGCTTCTAGAGGGGTGGGCAACCTGGGGGTGAGAGGGGTGGGAAGAGGGTTCAGGGTGGAGCCAGGAAATGTCCTCAGCCGGGATGGGAGCAGAGAAGGAGCCAAGAGCTGAAATAACGGCGGGATCACCAGGGGGCGGTCGAGAGCCTGCGCCCTTTGTTGTGACACTTGGGACAAGCCCCGCCCCCTCTGAGCCTCAAGGTTCTTCTAAGCAAAACGACGCTGCCTGTCGCGCAGTTGCACGCGCTGGCCCACAGGGACGGTCACTAACGGTGAGAGTCACTGACATGAGGCTCAGGGAGGGGGCGGTCAGGCCCTGCCTGGTGAGGGGGCGGGGTGGGGGCGCTGACAATCTTGGGGAGAGCAGGCTGAGAAAACTGTCAGGGCAGACACAGACCCACAGGCGGGAGGGGGTAGCAACAGGCCCGGGAGCCACCTCTCTCAGCTGAGGCCAGGGGACCAGGGCCACTCCCCCAGGGCCTCGCGGGGCCAGGCCTGGTGCCTGCAGGGCTACCCCCGAGTGACTTCAACTCAGACCAGACTTTCCCAAGCATCACTCCTTTCTCCCCACACCCAGTGGCCCTCGGGGCTGCTCAGGGCGAGCCAACCCCAAAGCATAGCCCGGAGGTGAGGGCACCCCCTTGCCCATCCCAGGACCCTGGTGTGCTCGCATCCCCACCTCCCCACACACACCCCAGCAGAGCGGGTCCATTGCGGGGAGAATTCAGGTCCTCCAGCCCGTTCCCTAGACCACACCCCAACCTTCGCTCCCTTCCCAAGCTGCCCTCACCCAGGATGGGGAATGCAGCCCGAGGAAGGCGGGGAGGTGGACATGCAGACCCGCCAGCTGAGCGGCTGCAAGCATGCCATCCCCGCCCCAGGCCCGCTGCCCGGCCGAGCACCCCAGGCTCCCAGCTGAGGAGGACACCCCAGGGGAGCCAGCAGCCGGTGGGGGCAGAGGAAGG
>NW_006297142.1:1425313-1425526 GCF_000327345.1 Myotis davidii | reverse complement strand
TACATCCCATGGAATGTGCGGGAAGGCAGCTCAGGTTCCTGGCCTCCTACCCCTCGGCCCCAGCTGCCCGGCCTCTCAAGGGGCTTCGGGCTGAGCCCCGGGGTCTTGTTCCGGCCGCAGGTGGGTCCCAGAGTCCATCCGCTGGATGGTGCTTTCTGGAAAGTCTCCCAAGGCCCTGAGGATCCTCCAGTGGGTGGCGGCCTTTAACGGCAG
>NW_006297142.1:1424536-1424873 GCF_000327345.1 Myotis davidii | reverse complement strand
AGGACACTGGGCTCTGCTCTGGGGCTGTGCCCTCCTCCTGCTCTGTGTCCCCTGCTCACAAGCTCCTCTCCAGGCACCCGGCCTGCACCTTCCCCTCTCCCTCCTGCCAGCAGCTCACCATGCACCCTCCCCCCGCCCTCCCCCCTGCTGCCCCAGGAGCTCAAGCTCGACCTGCAGAAGGAGATCTCCTTGGCCAAGGCCCACCACTACAGCGTGGCCGACCTGTTCCGGACACCCGTGCTGCGCCGCGTGACCTTCTGCCTCTCCCTGGCCTGGTAACCCGCCCTCCTCGCCCACCTGGCCCCTCTGCCACCGCAGGGTGAGCAAAGGCCTCCGG
>NW_006297142.1:1414809-1424504 GCF_000327345.1 Myotis davidii | reverse complement strand
GCCCCGGCCCAGCCCCCACCCCAGAAACTGCTGTGCCCCTGCCCCATGCTGTCTGGCCATCGGCGTCTGCTTTCCTCTGGGGTCACCCCCGCCCTCAGGGCAAACACTCCACCCTTCAGCGGCTCTCACATCCCTACCCACAGTTCCCCCCATGCTGTGCCTCCCGGTCACCCCCCACCCCCGCAACACACACACACACACACTGGTCTGTCCTCTGAGACCCACAGAGCAAGGCTGGCCCTGGGGGTTCGGACTTGAGGACAGACACTGGGTTTCTCCCGAGCCTCCTGCCGGGCACTCCACGGCCCCTTCCAAGCCCTCCCTGTGCCCTGGTTCTCGGGCCTCCTCCATCCCTGCCATCACCAAGTAGGGTTCCACGGGTCCAGGAGCCCCTCAGAAGCCACCCCCACTTCTGGGAAGGGAAGGGGCGGCACCTGACCGTGCGCACAGCTCGGCTCTCGCCTCCGCTGCTCCGGAGGTTAAACTATTTCCATCCCCTGCTCCTGTGGTCCCCGCGAGTCCTCCAGCCCTGATCTTCCCTGGAGCCAGCTACATGGCATCTGTGCCACCCCATCCTAGACTGTGCCCGTGTTAGGCATAACCAGTCGATCCCAGCACTGGCCCACTGACCGCAGACACAGCCTCAGAGACCTCAGAACGGCATTGGAACAGCCCCTCCCTGTGGCACCCCTACCCATCGGCTGTGGGGGACGAAAATGAGACTATTCGTCGTCCTGGTGATGCAGGGGCCAGTGTGGGGCGAGGCCCAGCCTGCGGGCAATCGGTGCTGACCGGTGCCTCCCTGCCCTCAGGTTTTCCACCGGGTTCGCCTACTACAGTTTGGCGATGGGTGTGGAAGATTTCGGAGTCAACCTCTACCTCCTCCAGGTCATCTTTGGGGGGGTGGACATCCCAGCCAAGTTCATCACCATCCTCTCCATGAGCTACCTGGGCCGGCACACCACGGAGGTCGTCGCCCTGCTCCTGGCAGGGGCGTCCATCCTGGCCCTCATCTTCGTGCCCTCGGGTGAGAAGCTGGTGGCTCCCGGAGCCCCTGGAAGAGGCTGGCTCATCAGGCCCTGTGTCCACGGGCGCCGCAGGCTGCCTCGGGCTGGGGGGCAGGGCGGGGGGCAGGGGCTCCAGTTCTGCTGCTTCTGGCTCTAAGTCACTGTGTTACCTTGAGTAGGTCCCTGTGCTCACTGGGGCTCAGGTCTCGCACCTACTAGGAGGAAACAACTCAGTTGGGCTAGGCCAGTGGTCAGCAAACCACGGCTCGCGAGCAGCCTTAGGAGGACCCTAATTAAGTTAATAACAATGTACCTACCTATATAGTTTAAGTTTAAAAAATTTGGCTCTCAAAAGAAATTTCAATCGTTGTACTATATTTGGTATTTGACTCTGTTGGCTAATGAGTTTGCCAACCACTGGGCTAGGAGATGTCAGAGTCCTTTCCAGATCTGCCTCCGGACAGCGTGCAGGATTTTTCGAGGGTTGGGCATCGCTGGAGAAAACACGCTGGGATGGAGACACAACAGGCCAGGGCTCATGGAAGACCCCACAAACCCCCTCCCCCACCCCACCCCCCGACCGCCATGACCTTGGAAAAGTTGCTTTCATTTTGTATGGGTGTTTGTGTCGATGCACCTACATCCTTCCAATGGAACTTGAGATATTTTAGGACAAGAACATGTACAACAAAATGTAAATGAGAATAGGGCATCGAAGCCAGGGAAAGACAGGAATACAGCAGGACACACACCCGCCAAGTCCTGGGAACAGCAGAGTGGCTGTTACTCGGCTTTCTGGTTGGAACTGAGCTTCCTGGCAGCCAAGGCAAAAAGGGAGGCGAGTTCTGTGGAGGAAGGAGAGCACGCAGGAGCTCCTGAGCCCAAGGCCGCCCGTGTTCTCCCCTCCGCAGACCTGCAGGCCCTGAGGACAGTGCTGGCTGTGTTCGGGAAGGGGTGCCTGTCCAGCTCCTTCAGCTGCCTCTTCCTCTACACCAGCGAGCTGTACCCCACGGTCATCCGGTAGGTGCTGGGCCGGAGGCTGGCGGTGCAGCCACAGGATCGGGGCCTGGTGGGATGGTGGCTCCTCCCGCCCCCTGCCCAGGGCCCCGGAGCTGTCCTTTCGCTGTCCTCTCAGAACCCCACGCACAGGCTGCCCATCCCTGCTCTGAACTCCCCCAGGCAAACAGGCATGGGCGTGAGCAACGTGCTGACCCGCGTGGGGAGCATGACGGCCCCGCTGGTGAGAATCACGGCGGAGCTGCACCCCTTCGTCCCCAATCTCATTTTTGGAGCCACCGCCCTCCTGGGAGGCGGTGCTTCCCTCTTCCTGCCGGAGACCCTCCATCAGCCCCTGCCGGAGACCATCGAGGACATGGAGAAACGGTCAGTCCCTGCCCTGGCACCCCACAGTTCCTCCCGGGGTTCCTCCCGGGGTTCCTCCCGGGGAAGCCAGCCCGGCCCAGGGCTTCCCCTGAGCTCTCTCCCCTAGGTCTCCACCGGCAAAGGAGCCCAAGCCGGAGCCGGAAGCCGAAAAAGACTCCCAGAGGATCCCCCTGCAGCCTTGCGGACCGGACCTGGGCCCCAGCTGAGGGCAACAGAACCCCCCTTCCCCGCCTCCAGAGACTCGTCCCAGCCAGGTCCCTGCCCGCCTCGGGGCTCCCCAGGCATCTTGGGGGCCTGGGCGGGTCCCTGCTCTTAGAACAAGTCCCCTGAGAGCTTGGGGACAGTACCTCCACCACCTCATCTCCCAGCCCCGACCCGGGCAAAGCTGCGACCCCCAGCCTCCCGCCCGCCTTGCCTCACCCTCCCTGCAGCCCAGGCCCTGCCATTCTTCTGCCTACCCCTCCCCATGCCACTCTCCCCACTGTGCCAGCGCCCTTCCCCTGAAGGCCCTGGGCCCCTGGCTCCATCCCAACAAGGGCGGCCTCCCTCCCCTTCTCGCCCTCCACCCGCCTTAAAGGGGAAGTTCCAATAAACGCCAATGAAAAACTGCTGCTCAGGAAGGGGAAGGAGACGGGGCGGCCACGTACGGACGCGTGAGCTGCACATCCATCGCCTGTCCTTGCATGTACGTGGAAGCACAGCACACGGATACACGTGAGCTGGGCTGACGTGCACACATGCGGACACATGTCAGTACGCTGAGGCATGCACACTCCAAGCCTTACATATCAGTCTGCTGGAGCTACTGTAACAGCTCGCCACAGACAGGGTCCCTTAAGCCACAGGCATTTCTCCCGCGAGGCTCTGGAGGCTGGGAAGTCCAGGATCAAGGAGCCGGCAGACGCGGTTCCTTCCCGGTCAGGCTCTCTTCCTGACTTGCAGCCAGCCACCTTCTGGCTGCATCCTCACGTGGAGGAGGGGCGAGGAGGCATGTTTTCTGGGGTCTCTTCTATAAGGACACTAACCTCATCATGAGCCCCCCTCACCCCCCAGGGCCTCATCTAACCCTAATGATCCCCCAAAGGCCCCGTCTCCAACCACCATCGCATTGGAAGTGAGGGCCTCGCCCTGTGAGTCTGGGCAGGGACACTATGCCGCTCAGAGCCAGTCCTGTGCGTGGGATAGCACGTGTGCATCCACACGCCCCACAGCGCGTGTGAGCAGATGGCAGGACGAACCCGAGGGCTGCAGGCAGATCTTCCTGCCCTGCTCTCCCCACGGCTCTGGTCCAGGTCCCAGCCCCACGCCCACCAGGCAGCTGTGACATCTTCAGCCAGAGCTGCCCCCTTCCATGTCTGCTGCTGTGCCCGCCCCCGTCCTGTCCCTTACCGGTCCCGTCCTTCCTGGGGGCTCTGCGTCCAACCTTCCCCCTAGGTCCCCGCCCACTCCCTTCTGCCTGGCTCCTCCCATCACCAGTTAAGCTCCACCCTCTCCTATCTTAACAAAAACCAAACAAGCAAACGCACCCTCCTCAGATGCCGCATCTCCTTCCAGAGACCACACTGCCTCCTCCCCTGTGCGCAGCCAGACTCTCCGGAGGAGCTGTCTGCCTCCGCTCTCTGACCTCAGGCCTGTCGGCACTGCCCTCTGCTCCCACCCCTTCCCTGAAACCCCAAGGGCACTCAGCACCCCTGTGCCGTGTCCAAAGGTCACTTCTCGCCCCTCCTTCTCACTTGGAATCTCGGCAGTTTGGGTTCTGTTGGCCACGCCTTCCCAGCTCCCTCCCACACTCTGGCGGCTCCTTTGTCTCCTGTGGGGTCTCCTCAAAGGTCTCGTGCGGAGAGCGGCTACAGCGTTCAAGCCTCGGACTAAGGAGAGGGCCCGGTCCTCTCTGGCAAAGCCACGTGCAAGTCCCAGCACAATTACAGCCAAAGGCTGTGGCTGTATGTGAGCTCGACCTGATGGTCAGAACCTGTGCCCCCAGGTGGCTGAGTGATGTGGGCTGTGGGAGGGGCAGCAAGTGCTGCCAAAGCAGCTTGACAGAGTTCAGGTGCATGTAACTGAGTAGATTCGAAACCCGCAAGAACGTTGTAAACATCTTGGCCACGCCCTTACTTTGCCTCGTGGAAACTGGCTATAAAATAAAGACTCAGTTTGCAGGCCGTGGCACTGTCTCTCCATCCGAGAGCAGCATCCCACCTAGCCCCAGCTTTATTCTCTGTCTGTCTTCTTTAATTCTCCACCGACCCCCACCCCCAGGTTCACCCCTGGCCGTGCTGAGCATGGCACAGTCTAGGACCCCAGAATCTGCTCACTAAACAGTTACATGACCCTGCACCCCTGACGAGCCGAGACCACTGCTGACCCGAATCTCCTTAATCCCCTGCTCCCTCCTGGGCCCGGGTCTGAGCGTGGAGCTTCTCGTCCGTCTCTTGGTCCTGGTCCTGGGAAGACCTGTTAGCGTGAGGCCGGGCTGGTCCGGGTGCAGGTGGAGCAGGTGCGGAGAAAGGAGACAGCAGGTGCACAGGGAGGAGGACAAGAGCCCGCCTGGGCCCGAGGGACAACCAGCAGTCTATTTGCACTGATTCCTCTTGGTGCCAGGCATCAGCCCTGGATGCACTTTCCGGGCCTGGGTTCTAGCAGATATCCCTGGATTCTCTGAGTAAATCCCCCTTTTTGTTAAAGTTAGACTCGAGGGTTTCCATTCCTGTAACAAGCAGGTCCTCTCCCTCCGTCATCTCTCCTGGGGCCCTCCTCTAACTCTCTCTCCAGCACTGGCTGCGGAAATATAACGCAAGCCACCAATGTAAGTTGAAAATTCCTAGTAGCGGCTTTTCTAAAGTTAAAAAAAAAGTGAAATTGATATTTTTATTGATTTTTTTTTTTTTTTACAGAGAGGAAGGGAGAGGGAGGATAGAGTTAGGAACATTGATGAGAGGGAAACATTGATTCAGCTGCCTCCCTCACACCTCCTACTGGGGATGTGTCCGCAACCAAGGTACATGCCCTTGACCGGAATAGAACCTGGGACCCTTCAGTCCACAGGCTGACACCCTATCCACTGAGCCAAACTGGTTAGGGAGAAATTGATTTTAATAATAGTATATCAGACATCACCATAATACATTGCATTTAGCCCAGTATATTCATATGTTACCCTTTCTATATGTAATCAATGTGAAGTTATCAAGGAGATATCATAGCTTTCAATTCAACTGAGTCTTCAAAATGCGGCATGTATGTTATCATGAGGCACATCTCATGTCAGACTCGCTCAGCTCAGCCCTCGGCAGTGGCCAGTGGCTGCCATATTGGACAACCCAGACACTCCAGGGCTTTGTTGATCGGCCACATAGCTAATTATTCTCACATCAATATTTAAATATTTGAGGCCGAGCCTAAGAAACAGGAAAGAGATCATATGCCCCCTCACGTCGACCTTTCTGTGGCTTCCCATCGGGGTGAAGTGCAAGTGCTGTTATGAGGCCTGTCATGACCAGGCCTCAGCCTGCTTTACCCCTTGACCTTGCACCCTAAAATCCAGCCTCATTCTTTCGGTCCCTGGACTGCACCAACCTTCTCTTAGCCCTGCCCTTCACACATGCCCTGCACTGACTTCCCCCCAGCCCAGCCCCCGGCACTTGGATTAGGGCAGTGGTTCTCAACCTTCTGGCCCTTTAAATACAGTTCCTCATGTGGTGACCCAACCATAACATTATTTTCATTGCTACTTCATCACTGTCATGTTGCTGTTATGAATCATCATGTAAATATCTGATATGCAGGATGGTCTTAGGCGACCCCTATGAAAGGGTCGTTCGACTGCCAAAGGGGTCGCGACCCACAGGTTGAGAACCGCTGGATTAGGGTCAGCTGACAGTGGGGCCACCAAGGCCTCCCCTGGGCTTGCCCAGGTCTCGACGTGGAGGAAGAGGAATGGGCTCAGCGAGGAACACTCGCCACCTCACACCACCTCCACCTCCCAGCCGTGCAGGACTCGGGGGGGCGGGCTCCCAGGAAGTCCTAGCCATGACCACTCGGGGCTGTTCCAGGGTATTTACCGCAGACACAGGAAGGGAAGGGAAGACGCCCAGGAAAGCACTTCCCAGTCACATGATCAGGACTCCAGGTGAGCTGAGGTGCCCATCAGGATGCTCTGACCCTTCACGTGACCCACTCACTCTTCTTGCTGTTCCCAGAGCCCCGTTCCAGACCCCATCATCCTCTCCCCAGCCCAGCTGCTCCCCACCTCCCCGCCTCCCCGCCTCCTTGCTCCCTGCCCCTGAGCTGGGCTTCCAAACGGCCCAGTGAATTGCCCTTTACTAAGCGCCCCTCTCTTGGGCAGAGTCCTCGTACTGAGCCACCTCGTTGGTTACTGGCCTCATGTCCAGCCTCCAATCGGCAGTCTTCCGTTCCGGCACCGTCCAGCGGCCAGGGGAGCCGGCCACAGGCATAAAGCTCGCAATGCGGCTCCTTGCTCAGAGCGTTGCTGTGGGCCTGGCAGCCACTCAAAGTCCGCCAGGCTTCTCTCCCGGCCGATGGTCTTCAAGCTCACACTTAGGCCCCGTGATAGGAGCAAAAGTGTTTTCTTTGCTCTGTAATTTATCTAATTGAAAGGTGTCCTAAGATAGCCAAAATCACATGTAGTCGCACTCCTTAAATCCCATTTGTTTAACAGAATAGATTATACAAAATCCAGATGTCTCTGAAAATCGGGGGTCTGGAATAGCTGCCCGCGAGGTGGAGAGAGCAATGGGGTTGAGAGAACTGAAGCCTAGAGCCGCGTGCCGTGTGGTGCTGGGCACATCCCTTGTCGACTCTGAGCCTCCCTCCCGGTACCTGCACCGTGAGGTGTTTGCACCTGCGGGCGGCATGTGGTCCTGTGGCTCTCGGACGATCGGAAGTCCCTGTTGGGTCCCTTTGTCCCTGCTCTGCAAATCATTCCCCGCGTGGCCATTTCCATCTAGAAACTCTCCATGAGCTGGGAGGTTGTGGGGAGTCCCCCCGTTACCCAAGAGGTCCCAGGAGCCAGCCGCAGTCCAGGCCCTGGAGTCGCCACTTGCGCTTTTTCCAGACTAAACCTGGCCGGACGCTGGTCAGGAACGAGGGCGGGAGCTCTTCTCCAAGGCGGCGCTGGGCTCAGGCTCAGAGAGGGAGGGCTCTTGGGGGGACCCGCCATCTCCCCCACTGCCCTCAGCACTGCCCGCTCCCCCATGCGGGCACCAGGCTCTGGCAGGAGGCTGGCCCCGGAGCCCCCCGTCTGTTTGTGCAGCTGTCCTCACACCCCCAGGCCACGGGCTCTTGTTTGTATGCCTTGGCCTGCAGAGCGTGGTCAGGCATCTGGACACCCGCTGCGTCCCAGCCCAGAGCCAACGCCGGTGGGAGGAGGGCGGCTGGGCCGAGTCACGTCTCTCTCTGGGCCTGGCCTCTTCTCTTCTGGACACGTGAGGCCGGTCATCTCCACGACCTGCAGCTGGGCCGTCCACGCCTCTAAGAACCTGGCCTTGAAGTTAGACGGAATAAGACAATAAACACCCTCTCACCACCCAAAGGTGCCGTTTGTGTCAACCGCACGGTGATAACAGGGCACCTGGACTCCTTACGGGAGAAGCCAGGGCACCTGGACTCCTTACGGGAGAAGCTGCAAAGCAAACTGCGTCTTCTCAACAAGAGGGAGGCGTGTGCCAGAAGCAGCGAGACGTTCTTCTTCCCTTCGTGGCCCTTTGCATCAGCTCATCTGTCCAGGGCCTGGGTGCCTCCTGCAAAACCACGGAACCCGAACCCTCCATCGTGTCCAGACATCCGCCAGCGCGCCGGATGCAGACGGGTGGTGGGCCAGTCAGTTGGAACCAGGTGAGCGAGGGACAGCCAGAGACCCCACGTGGAAACACCCCATCCAGGGCAAGCGGGAGCCCCAGCCTGACAATGGGGGCGGAAGGTGGCGGAGAAGAACTCGGCCTGGGCCCAGGAAGATCGGGGTCCCGCTCGGCCCCTCCAGGTTGGGCCTGGGCAGGGAGGAGCTGCTGCACTGGGAGCCCAGCCCGCTTGGCTTCACTCAAGCAAAAGGGGGAGGAGGAGCCCCCGTCCTCGCCTCGCAAACAGTTTTCCCATCAGCCGAGCCGTGGGCAACCTCAGAACTGCGTTGGCGGGAGTCATCCGCGTGACTGGAAATCTCCAGCCAAGCAGGTGTGGGCTGGATCACGACGCAACCCACGTCCAAGACATCCTCTAAGTCGGGGTTTCTCCACCTTACTGTTCACGCCTCAGGTCCAGACAATTCTTGGTTGTGAGGGGATCGCCGTTCTTAGGATAAGAGGTGCGTATTTCCTCTCTAAAGTCAACGTGAGAGTCTTATTTTTTAACCAGATATAAGTGATAAGTACAGCTCATCCTCGCTGACCTCTGGGCAGGAGCTACTGTAAGATCTGTACCTGGATCGGCTCAGGTAACCCTCCAACAGCCCAGGAGGCCGGCACGGCTGCTCGTTCCACCTTGCAAACAAGAACGCTGGGATCAGGAGTGTGACGACGCGCCCGCTGCACAGCCAGAGGATGTGGAGTGAGGATGTGGATCCAACTGGGCCGACTCCAGAGTCCATGTTGTCTGTCGTCGTCGGACTAAAAGCAAGACGCTGCAACCTGCTCTCTTGGGATACCCAACCCACGATCCAACCAATCACGGCCCGGCACTGCCCGGCTCGTCAGTGACCAGAAGTCAGGAGCCAAGTGTTGGAGGAAATCAAGTGAGTGTCTTAGAATTGTGAATGAAAACAAGTTCATGCTCATCACAACAAAAGTGGGGGGACTTGAACCCAGATAAACCAGAAGGTTAGCGCCGAGGCACCAGAAGAGTCGATCTACGTCACGCTCGATGCTGGTCTTGGGCCCCGCTGCTTCGAAAGCAGCCTCTACTTTCTCTGCAGTTGGAAAAGCTGTGGTCCTAGGAGACGGGAGCTGGCCCCGGAAGACCAAAGGCAGGATGCCCAGTGAAATTTGAATTTCAGATCAATGAACACTTTTTTTAAATATTTTTTTTATTGATTTCAGAGAGGAATGGAGAGGGAGGGAGAGAGAGAGAGAAAAAAATATCAATGATGAGAGAGAATCATGGATCTGCTGCCTCCTGTACGCCCCACGCTGGGCATGGAGCCCACAACCCCGGGTGTGTGCCCTGACCGGGAATCGAACCATGACCTTCTGGTTCACAGGTTGACGTTCAACCACTGAGCCAGGCTGGCCGGGCAATGAATACATTTGTAGTATAAGTATGTCCTATGTGATTTTAAGGACATACTTACAGTGAAAA
>NW_006297142.1:1413962-1414795 GCF_000327345.1 Myotis davidii | reverse complement strand
AAAAATAGATATAGATAGATAGATAGATGATAGATAGATAGATGATAGATAGATAGATAGATAGATAGATAGATAGATAGATAGATAGATAGGTTTGTTGATCTGATATTCAAGTGAACTGGGCGTCCTGCACGCTGCCAACCCTCCCCATGGACAGCCGGGTCGTGTCCACTAAAAACGACAGACGCCCCTCAAGAGGCGGCCACACTCCTCAGAACCCAGTCTTCTCCCTGAAAGGAAGACGAAAAGGTCCGGCCTGCCCCCTCCTGCCCCCAGATGGGAACCTCGAAGTCCATCCCCTCCCACCATCCCCACCTCAGCCCCCCTCTCCTGCCCTTTACACCCACTTGGAGGAATTCCACGGACACCAGGATGCTTGGAGGGTTAATTAATCCTTCTGATACTTAGTCACACTTTAACTGCTTCCCTCCGGCCAAGGATTAAATACTGCCCGTGGAGGGGTCCGGGTCACAGCTGCCCCAAAAGCTGAGCCCCCACCAAGTGAGAAGAGGCTGCGAGGGAACGGGAGGGGCAGGCCAGGAGAGAGAGAAGGAAGGAGGGGCGCTGACCAGGCTGCGTCCCCCCCACGGGGCCAGCTCAGATTCAGCTCCAGGAGCAGCCCAGCTGCAGAAGCCTTCGGTGAAGGACAGCAGGCGGACGGACACACAGACGGGGATCCTGGGCCGGGAAGTCCTCAGCCCCGAGCCACCCGGCCGGGCCTGGCCCCCATGGCCTTCAATGACCTCCTGAGGCAGCTGGGGGGCATCGGCCGCTTCCAGAAGGCCCAGGTCACCCTGGTCATCCTGCCCCTGCTCCTGATGGCCTCCCACAAC
>NW_006297142.1:1413498-1413840 GCF_000327345.1 Myotis davidii | reverse complement strand
CGGGCAGGGGCGGCCCGAGTCCTGCCTCCGCTTCACCTCCCCACAAAGGGGGCTGCCCTTTCCCAACGGCACGGAGGCCAACGGCACGGAGGCCACGGAGCCCTGCACCAATGGCTGGATCTACGACAACAGCACCTTCCCGTCCACCATCGTGACCGAGGTGAGGCTGCGGGGCCCTCCACGCACCATCCACACCGTGCCTTCCCCTCTGGGACAGACAGACAGGCAGACGGACACACACACACACGCACACGCACACGCACACATGCACACACACACATCAGCCAGAGGCCGCAATGGAAGACAGAGAAAGGCGTTCCAGATTGGAGAGGGGGGGGGCCG
>NW_006297142.1:1412718-1413435 GCF_000327345.1 Myotis davidii | reverse complement strand
AGAGCAGTGTCGGGGAGAGGGCCGGGCCTCGGAGCGCCAGCTGAGCAGGTGCTGCCCTGCGGCACAGGCTCCTCTCCGCCTGACCCTTGTCCCCTCTCCCCCTCCCCCAGTGGGACCTCGTGTGCTCGCACCGGGCCTTGCGCCAGCTGGCTCAGTCCCTGTACATGGTGGGGGTGCTTCTGGGAGCCATCGTGTTCGGACACCTGGCAGACAGGTCAGTCCTGGGCAGGGCCCAGGGGCGGGGCTGGGACCGGGGCCCCTGGGCTGGGCGGAGGGCCCTCGTGGGAGGCTGGCATTCTCCCCACAGGACCTCCGGGCCCAGCACTCCTGTCCCTGCCCAGCCCCGCGCCTTGGTCCTCAGGACGCTGGTGCACGGCCTCCCTCCCCGCAGGCTGGGCCGCCGGAAGGTGCTGATCCTGAGCCACCTGCAGATGGCCGCGTCGGGGACCTGCACAGCCTTCGCTCCCAGCTTCCCCATCTACTGTGCCTTCCGGCTGCTCTCGGGCATGTCAACATCTGGCATCATCCTCAACAGCATGACCCTGAGTGAGGGCTGCTGGGAAGATGGGGTCCCTACCCCCGCTCCTCTCGCCACTCGACCCCCTCCCAGCCCACCTTCCTGAGCTCTGCCTGCCTGTCGGGGTCTGCCCTCCAGACAGCATCACAGCCTCTGGGGTGCGGGGGCTCCCACCATCCTGACCCCCATTCAGACACGGG
>NW_006297142.1:1405026-1412211 GCF_000327345.1 Myotis davidii | reverse complement strand
GGCCTCCCCACCCCCTTTTATTATGTAAAATATCCCAATTTCCCAATGTGGCAACTCATCCCAGTATTATTGACAGGGCGAGGCGGCCTCATGTAGAACAGACATTTATGGACTGAACGTGGCCCGGCCATAGCCCTGTCTCCCATCCCATGGTTCCCAGAGGAGGAGCCCGAGGCCAGGGAAGAGGGAGGGGACTTACCCGAGGTCGCCCCTCCAGCCCAGAAAGGAATCTAAGGGTCTAGGGTTCTCTGAACTGAAGGAATTAGCCCGGACTTGGCTAGGGCTGGGGCCGGACACCTGGAGAGGGCAGCCCGAGAGCCCCGCAAAGGGCGGGGCTTCCATCACCCAGGGCTGCCCTGACTCCCACCCGCTCCCCAGGGCAGAGGGAAGCCTCGCTCCTCCCAGCTCTGGCCACAGAGGCTGAGGTCCGGCCAGGCTGGCAGAGCCAGGGGAGCGGCTGCTGCTGAGGCTGCACTGAGTGGTCAGGCACCCCCTGAGGGAAAGGAGGCCCCAGCCAGGACTGTAGCGCAGGGCGGAGCCATCGCCCAGCAGAGGGGAGGAGGGGACAATTCCTCGGGACCCCCAACCCCCATCCCTACCTCCACTGGTCTCCCACCTCCCCCCACGGCACCCGCCCTCCTCTGACGCCTCTTCCCTGAGCCTGGGCCAGACCAAGGGGTGCCTGCAGAGGGTCCTGCCTGCCCAGGCCCCGCTCCCTGGCAGCGGGAAGTGGCACACTCTGCTCTAACCCTCTTTCCAGACTTGGAGTGGATGCCCATCCACACGCGGGCATATGTGAGCACGCTGGCCGGCTACGTCTTCAGCCTGGGCCAGTTGATCCTGGCGGGCACCGCCTACGCCGTACCCCACTGGCGCTACCTGCAGCTGCTGGTCTCCGTGCCCTTCTTTGTCTCCTTCGTCTACTCCTGGTGCGTGGGGCCCAGGGTGGGGCGGGGCGCCCCCGAAGCCCAGAGGACTGCCAGGGACAAGACACCCCCCAGATCATGCCGAACACCCACCCCACAGAATCAGAGCAGGTCAAAGCCAGAAGGTCAAAGCCAGGCCATGCCTCAGCCTGACAGCCAGGGAAGGGGCTGTGGGGGCAGGATCTGGCCCAAGGTGTCCAGGTCTCAGCTTTCCCCAGCTCCCCACGCCCCCCTCTACCCCCACTCCCCTCCAGGCGCCAGCCTGCCCGTGAGGCTCCCTCTCCCCAGCACCCAAGAACTGACTTCCTGCCACACAATGAGTCCTCACCGAGCTGGGCGCTGCTTTGTGGTCCTGGACAGATGGACTTGACAAAGCCCCTGGGTTCTGAGACTTAAGTAAACCCCACACAGGCCCCTAGGAAGCTCACCTCCCCACCCCACCCCCGGCCCAGGCGCCTGGAACTGGAGCGATGCCAACACCAACCCCCCCACCCCCCACCAGGTTCTTCATCGAGTCAGCCCGCTGGTACGCCTCCTCCGGGAGGCTAGACCTCACCCTGAAGGCCCTGCAGAGAGTGGCCCAGATCAACAGGAAGCGGGAGGAGGGGGCCAAGCTCAATATGGAGGTGAGACCCCCAGGCTCCACCCCCAAGCCTAGAACCCAGGTCTCAGGACCCAGAGGGCTTCCCGGAGTAAGGGGCTGGCCTGGGAGGAGCTCCTCAGGGAGCCCAGGCCCTGAGCCCTCCCGTCCTGGCAGGGCCTCCGGTCCAGTCTGCAGAAGGAGCTGACCATGGGCCCAGGCTCGGCCTCGGCCCTGTGGGTGTTGGACCTGCTGCGAGGGCAGAGACCAGTCTGGCTGGCAAACCATGGGAGGCTGTACCGGCCTTGGCCAGAAGCACGGGCACAGGCCACAGAGGCCGACAGCTGGTCTCCAAACGCACAGTGTGGCTACGGCTGACTCTAGCCAGCGTCTTCCGCTCCCACTGCAACATTCCCCACTACCCTTCTCACAGCTCCCCTCCCGACCCCATCACCCCAGGCACTCCACGTCAGTTCACAAAGGCGTTGTCAAACGGAGCAACCCCACCAATGAATTCTTTGTCACCAATGAATTCTTTGTCACCAGTTCTGGATTTACTCTAGGGCAGCGGTCGCCAACCTTTCAGACCTCACGGACCACAGGCTGGCGACCGCTGCTCTAGGTTGTGGGTTTTATCCAATGACCTGAGCTGCACAGTGTGGGCTTTTGACATCTTGAGAAGAAACAACAGCCATTCCAGCATCAGGGACAGGTCCCAGGCGGCCACTGCCTCTCCCAACACCTTCGCCCTAAACACATGGCTTGGACCTCCGCCTGTGCCCCCCTCAGCCCCGTTTCAATATATAGGATAAAGATGGAAACTATGTGAATCCCACAAAGCCACCCGGTAAAAATGATCTGGGGTGTGGCAGGAGTACCCCAAAGTGTAAACTGGAGACTCATGTCTGAAGAAGGATGAGCCCGGGCAGATTCCAGCTCCTTGAGCAGGGTACCCCTGTTTGGAATGAGCACCCCACCTGGAAGCCTTCCTAACAAACTCCACGCCCCTCCCCACTCCCCGCCAGGTTCGCCACCAGCTTCGCCTACTACGGGCTGGTCATGGACCTGCAGGGCTTTGGGGTGAGCATCTACCTCATCCAGGTCATCTTCGGAGCCGTGGACCTGCCTGCCAAGTTTGTGGGCTTCGTGGCCATCAACCACCTGGGTCGGCGGCCGGCCCAGATCGCCGCCCTGCTGCTGGCGGGCATCTGCATCCTGGCCAACGGGGTGATACCCCGGGGTGAGCACCTTGGTCCTTTGTCCCCGGCCTCCTCCCCACACGTGACTCAACTTCTCACCAGGGAGCGAGGCCACATCCTCCCAGCCCCCGCTCCCCAGATCCCGCTGACACCCCTCCTTTCTCTCTAGATCAGTCCACGGTCCGAACCTCCCTTGCTGTGCTGGGCAAGGGCTGCCTGGCTGCCTCCTTCAACTGCATCTTTCTATACACTGGGGAGCTGTACCCCACAATGATCCGGTGAGTGGGAGTCCAATGGGGGAGGGGGGGATCCTGGGGTAAAATATTTCCTGCGTACATAGGTCATACCCCAGAGGATGGTCCATATGCCCAGCCCAAAAGTCCTTCCCAGCACCCACCAGCACAAGGGACATAGCAGCCACTGGATACACACTCGGTCCCTGGCGGACACAGGACTGACTACCCGCTCAGCCCTTCCCAACCCTCAAAGACCTCAGAAGGTGGCCCAGCTGAGACAGGTAGGGAGCCAAGAAGACGAATCTCAAAGGCAATAAACTGAAGTCGCCCCTAGATCTTCAAAGCACAAGTTAGAATCCGACACCAAATCTAAATTCCACCCAGAAGCCAGGTGGTCCGTCTGAAACCAAAGACCACCACCTCCCCATCACAGGAGCCGCACTTGCTGGTGGCAGGACCTCGCACACCAGCCGTTACACGTGTCTGTTTTCAGAATGGGATGCAAAATTCACATGAGATGTCAAAGCGACGTCAGGCTCCCCGAAGCCACTTGGGGAACCCTGAGGGGTCATGGGTGCTGTACGGAGCCCTCGTAGGATTTCGGGGGAAAGAATAATCATATAGGCCACTTACTATGTGCCAGGCGCTCTCTTAAACCTTCTGCCAATATCAACCCGCTTAATCCTCATAACAATCCTACCAGGTAGGTACTATGATCATTCCCACCTGACAAATGAAAAAACTGAGCCAGAGAAGTCAAGTGACTTGCCCAGGGTCACACAGCTTGTAAGTGACAAAGCTTGGCTATGAGTCGCCTGAGTCGATGTGCTTAACCTCTGCTCTCGTAGAGAATGTTCTTAACCTGCACAGTCCAGACCCTTCCCCTGGGGGTTCTAATCCGAGAGGTCTGTCTGTGTGGGGCTGGGACAGCTGTCACTCAGAAACCCCGCAGGTGATCTGAGATCAGCTGGCCCAACTCGGCTGTCGGATCTGACTGCCACGGAAACGGAGGCCCAGAAAGGAGCAGGGACTGGCCGAGGTCACACAGCAAGTTAAGGGCAGAGGCAAAACCAGTCTCCTGATTCTAAGGCCAGAGCCCTTCCCAACTTCTTCTCCTTCTTCTCCTTCTCCCTCTCCTTCTTCCTTCTCCCTTCTCCCTTCCCCTCCTCCTCCTCCTCCTCCTCCTCCTTCTCCTCCTCCTCCTTCTTATCCTTCTTCTTAAGGCCAGAGCCCTTCCCAACCTGTTGTTGTTGTTGTTCTTCTTCTTCTTCTTCATCTTCTCCTTCTTCTTCTCCCTTCTCCCTCCTCCTCCTCCTCCTTCTCACCTCGAAAACAAATGCCAAATTGGTTTGCTAATGAAATGGGGGACGGAGGAGGCACCAAGGGGTGCTGGAGCACCTCCACCTTTATGCCAGACACTAACCAGCCCCTCCCCCCGTGGGCCCCACAGGCAGACAGGCCTGGGGATGGGCAGCACCATGGCCCGCGTGGGCAGCATCGCGAGCCCCCTGGTGAGCATGACCGCCGAGCTCTTCCCCTCCATGCCTCTCTTCATCTACGGCACTGTCCCCGTGGTCGCCAGCGCCGTCACCGCCCTCCTGCCGGAGACGCTGGGCCATCCCCTGCCGGACACGGTGCAAGACTTGGAGGACAGGTGGGCTCCCGCCCAGAGAGGCGCAGGGACCTACCTCAGGTCCCACACGCAGGCTGGGGTGGTGCTGAGGCTCAAACCCAGGCCTCCTTTTCCAGGCCACGGCTCTCCATCCCTGTCTCCCCAGTGCGCTGTCTCCTGGGGTCCTTTCTGGGTCTCCAGGGAGGGGAGGTGTTTGAGGCAGAGAGCGGGTAGCTGGGCACAGCTAAGCGGAGAGCCCCATCCCTGGCTGCAGGCTACATACCGAGGGCACCGCTCTCCTGCCCCCCAGGAGGAGAGGGAAACCGCGGCGCCAGCAGCAAGAGCAGCAGAAGCAGATGGTCCCGCTCCAGGCCTCGGCGCAAGAGAAGAATGGACTCTGAGCGCGGAGAACGGGCCCTACAGAGCCCACAGGGAGCGCCCGTCCTGCAGGGCCTGGGCCACCCGCAGGAGGAGGGAGCAGGGGCAGTGGCTCAGGGTGGCCCCCCCAGATTCCACCGAGACCACCTCATTAAAAGCAGCGTCTCCCTTGGCCTGTCTCGTCTCAAAGGCAACAGCCACTCCCCATCAGCCAGCTTCTAACACCATCCATCACCCTGGCCTGCTCGGTCGGTTAGAGCACATCCCCTTACACCAAGGTCTTGGGTTCGATTCCCAGTCAGGGCACATCCAAGAACCGGCCAGGGAATGCATCAATAAGTGGAACAGGAAATCGATGTTTCTCTCTCTCTCTCTCAAACCAATCTTTTAAAAAAAAGAAAGTAGCCCTGGCTGGGGTTTCTCAGTGGTTAGAGCATCGGCCCACAGACCAAAGGGTTGAGGGCTCGATTCCCAGTCAAAGGCACATACCCCAGTTGCTGGCTCGATCCCCCTGCCCCATCGGGGTGCATGCGGGAGGCAGCCACTCAACGTGTCTCTCCCGCATCAATGTTTCTCTCTCTCTCTTCCCGCCTCCTCCCTCCTTTCCACTCTATCTGAAAATCAATGGAGGAAAAAAAAACATGAAAAGCTAGCCATCTGTAAGCAGAAGAGGGCTCTCACCAGAACCTGGCCGGGCCGGCACCAGGATCTCAGATGCGCAGCCTCCGGAACTGTGAGAATAGATTTCTGTCATGGATCAGTCACCCCACTTAGGGTCTCTTGTTGGGGCAGCCCAAACTAAGACCAAGACACAAGGTCGTGTTGCAAAGAGGAGGACGTACAGGCTTCTGTGACTCAGGCCCAACATCGTGGATCTAGGTTCCTTCCAACCCGCTACCTTTCCGTCCTCAACAGGGCAGCCACCCCTCCCCTCTGTGAGGGCAAAGGTTCCCGGTACCCCCTCCTCACACCACAGGAGCAGCACAGGCGGGAGAGGGCAGTCACTCTACACACCCCACTCTTTCTGAGAGCAAGACTGCCTTTCCCAAAAGCCACCTCCCCCCGCGGGCTTCCCGCCCTGCTTCTCGGCTGGAATTGTGCCACCCGAGGGGTGTAAGTGGCACCCTTGGGGGCTGTATCAGTTTACCTGAGCAGCCGTAACAAAACACGACAGACGGGCGGCTTCGGCTCCAGGAGTCTCTGGAAGTCCACAGTCAAGTGCCGGCCGGTCTGGTTCCCCCTGAGGCCTCGCTCCTTGGCTTGCAGGCGGCCGCCTCACTGTGTCCCCGCGTGGCCTTGCCTGTGAGCACACACCTCTCTGATGTCCCTTGTGTGTCTAAAGGGCGTCTGCTTCTAAGGCACGTTGGGTTGGGACCATACCCTATGACCTCCCTGAACGTTAACCTCCTTAAAGACCCTCTCTCCAAAGACGGTCACGTGGGGGTTACGGCTTCAATAAATGACTGGGGGGCCGGAAGGAGGGGGGGCAGAATTCAGTGCATAACAGGGGCCAAGGTGTCAGAATACCTGGGTTTCCCTGGAGCAGCCGAGTCCTGCCTGCCTGTGGTCTGGGAAGGAGAGAAGCTGGGTGTGGCTGGTAGAGGGCACCGTCATGGGGAAGGAGGCCCGGCTCTGGGTCCACGCGGGCCGTGGATCGGGGTACGAGCGCGACCAGCATCTCCTTTCCGTGCGGCCTCTTCACAGTCTCCAGGCTCCGTGCGGCTCGGAGTCACTGAGAAAAGGGAACTCGTCCAGGCTTCATGCTCACACACCTGCGCCTCCTGACCTGACCTGAGCACCTTCCCGTCTTCTCCAAGGAGGGGTCGCCTGCTCTGACCCAGTGAGGGGACGCCAACGCCAAGTGCGGGGCATCCAGGGTGTCCCTCCTTCCCAGGCTCCTCCCCCCGGTCAGCTCAACCTGCCCTTTAGAGCCCCTGGACAAACCATTAACCCAGGGAGGCTGACGCCTTGAATGTCTTACTCTCAAGTCATCGTTTAACCGGATCCCTTTAAGGAGAAATTATAAAAACGACTATGGGCCCTCAGGAGGCCCAGGGCTACGCAGGACCCAATGGGGGAGCCCCAGGGGCAGCCTGCGCCTCCCCCTGCACCACAGAAGGGACAGTGTGTGGGAGCAGGAGGCCTCGGCCCGACATTCCCGCGAGGTCCTGCCCCGTGGCCTGCAATGGCCTCCTGCGGCCATTGGGGGACATCGGCCGCTTCCAGCAGGTCCAGGTAACTTGGTGTTTTCTCT
>NW_006297142.1:1402164-1405012 GCF_000327345.1 Myotis davidii | reverse complement strand
CACCCTGCAGAACCTCGCCACCGCCATCCCCACCACTGCCGCCCGCCGCCAGTGCCAACTCAGCTGGACGGGGAGCTGGAGGCCTGGCTGCCCCGGGACAGGCAGGGGCGGCCCGAGTCCTGCCTCCGTTCCACCTCCCGCCCCAGGGGCTGCCCTTTCCCAATGGCACGGAGCCACAGAGCCCTGCTCAGGGCGTCTTCGCTGCACAGCCCTGACTGGTGGGCAAGGGCCACAGCAGCCCACTCTGCTGCCCGGTGCTGAGGGTTACGTGAAGTGTAGACACCTGAGCCTGGTGTCCACACCTCCGCTTCCACCACCGTGACCAGGTGAGGCTGCCGGGCCTCCTGCCCTGCCCCTTCTGTCCCCTGTGTCCCCATCTTCCCATCCCCAAACACACACCACACCTGTGACCCTGATCTGAGTGTGCCTGGACGTGGGAAGGCCCTGGAGCCGCGAAGAGCTTTGCCCAGAATGTGAGAGAGCAGTGGTTGGGGTTGAAGAGTTTTTTCTGGGCTCAGTCCTAGAGACAAAACAGTTTCCTGACTTGGTCTAGAAATAGCCAAGCAGCTGGGGCCAGCAGATGGCGAGCAGCCAAGGGGGTGGGTGGGGACAGGAAAGAGGACAGGGTCATGGGGGTCCTTTCATCTCTAATGATTGAATGCCCCCCCTCAAACACACACACCCATCGGCAGGACCACCCCGGCCGGCTGAGTGGCTCGCCCGGCTGAAATCTGCATTGTAGCTGTCGCATCAATCGCGTCCTGAGCAACTGTTCTAGTCCGTGGTCTTTTGGCTGCAAGAAAGAGAAGCTCCCTCAACACGGCTCACGGGAAAAGAGGGTGCTCCTGCCTGGACAGAGGTCTCCGGGGATCCAAGGACAGGAGACGGCTGTGTCCAGGCCTCACGGAAACCGGAACCAGGAACCGGAGCACACGCGGCAAGTCTACACACTGACTCCTCCCCTGTCTCCTCTCAGCCCTTCATCCGGGTGCTCAGCGCAGAGGACCACCGTCCCAGCTCAGGTGTAGGGCCCCCAGCAGCCAGAATGTTTCTGTGAATCTTCGATTCTTAGAAAAGTCTCTGATTGGCTCAGCACAACACGGGGATGAGCCCGTCCCCTCCCACAACGGGCTCCCATGGCCAGGCTGCATCTACTCCTCACGCGACAGGCAGCAGAGTGGGCTCCCGTGGCCCTTGCGCCTCAGTCAGGGCTGTGGTCAGCCACGGCCCCCAGACTTGCCTGACGCAGTGTCTCCTCTGGAACTGATCAGAGTCAAGCCCTGCTCCCCCCAGGGAAACCCACGACAGAAGCAGGTGTTGAAGCATGGTTAGCCCTCCTCCCCCGAGGCAGGTTTCACATGCCGGCCCCTCCATGCCTTCTTCATGCCTCTTCATGCCTTCTTCATGCCTCGTCATGCCTTCATCATGCCTAGTGTGGGGGACTTTCTTCATTACTTTCGAGCCTCAGCCCAAGTTCTGAGACATCTGCAGCCACTCACCTTGACCTGAATGTCACGAGTCCCTGCAAATCTGCTTTCCCATTTCCCTTCTTAAAGCTTGACACTCTGCCTCCCAGGGTCAAGTATATTTCAGGAACCATCAACCTGGCTATTGCTCTTCTGTTCGAACGGCAGGCACGAGCTCCAGAAGCTCAGACTTCTTGCCATCTGCAGTGGTCCCCAACCGGCGGTCCGCGGACCATGGTGGTCCGTGAGGTCCGAAAGGTTGGCGACCGCTGACTAGAGCAAAGGGTCTGGGTGAGCAATTACCTTGTATTTCCTTCTAACTAAAGACGTGGTGGTGATCTCCTCATCATTTTGTTTGTTGTTTGTTTTAATGACAGACAAGGCCAGATGCATAGTTATTCCATTCCCTGAGCTGTGCGGAGATGCCAAGAATGACCCAACCGTCTTCCCATAGGCACTGAGGATGTCCCGGGGCCATCGTAGGGCCACCCGCCGCCACACACGGGCACGCGACACTAACTGGCCTGTTTTATAAGCGCGGCCAGGACTCCTCTTCCGTGGACCCGTGACGCCAAAGCCCGTGGCTGCAGGATCACAGCCAGCTCCCGTGCAGAGCCCAGCGTGAATCTGGCTTCTGGCTTGTGAGGCAAATGCAACAGCCCACAAGTGAACGGGGGCTCCTGAAGCAAGAAGCTTGGTCACAATGAAGACACACACACACACACACACACACACACACACACACACACACACACCCCAGGCCCCGTGGCCGTGTCCGGTCGGCACAACAGCACAGGTCACCTGGGAAAGGCAAGTCCCAGCTCGCCCCTTGGAAGGAAAACCGCCCCAAATCCCACAGGGATCCCTCAACGCGAAAAATAAGTCACCATCACAGGCGCACGAGGCGCACGAGGCTGCTGTGGGTTATCATTCAACCCTGCCTGAGCTCTTCCCCTTTCTTCTCAGGATTAAAACGTCCTGAGCAGTAACCAGCAGCTTCCATCTGCACTAGATTCGTCAGGACTCTGATTTGCAAGTGACTATAATCAGCTCAAGCTAATTTGAGCATAAAAAGAACATATAAAGGCTCCCATGCCCAAACCCCCAGACGAACAGGGGTGGAAATGGTGCTACTGTACACATGGTCCTTCCAGAGCGGCCACTGACCATTCTGGGCTCACTCCCACTAACTCCTTCAGCAGGGAGAAGGGAGGTTTCTGCCTCTCAGTTCTAAATTTGAGAAACTCTAGGAAAGACTGATTGGCTGGCTTGGGTCATGTGCCTACCCCTTGGTCCAATGACTGCAGGGCAGGGTGGGCAGGGGTTATTATGAATGACCCAGCCTGAGTCTCCTCCTCCTTCCTGTTCTTCACTTCTCTGCT
>NW_006297142.1:1400414-1402100 GCF_000327345.1 Myotis davidii | reverse complement strand
CCAGGCTCATAACATCTGTCTTTTATCGTCACCTTTATCAGGTTAGCCAGGCCGGGCTGTGTTAGGCAGTGATTCTCTCAGTCTCCCTCAAATTCTATTCCTAGACCTTGGTTCCTGTTAGTAATAAATTAATCCTCAACCCAAGCGGCCCAGGAGCGGCCCAGGGGCTCCAGGTGCAAGTGGAGAGAACACAGGCGGCGGTCCAGGCCCCAGCGGCCTGTGCGTTGGCAGATGACAGGGCCTTAGAGCAGGCCACGCAGACTGAGTGCTCTGCATTCCTCGATCCATTTCCAACCTGGACCATATACAGCCTCCATCATGAGACCGCACAGATTTTGTTCTCTTTGCACTGCCCTTTCTTACCGCTTTCTAACACCCGCCCCACCCCCGCCTGCTTCTTATCTTTCCATTCCTCCATTCCTGTCTACAATATCCTTAACCCACTCACCTCAACGTGTCCCACGTACATATCATTTCATTCACATATTTCCATCAAAGTACTGTTACTATTAATTCTCAGTCTGACGCAGCCCCAGAATCATCTATAATAATAGAAGTGTAATATGCTGATTAGACCAGACAGCTATACGACCTTCCAGACGTGATTCCGGACGTCCTTCTGGATGAAGCCACAGCAGCGGAGGACTAGGCAGATGCGGTCAGTGGCAATCAGGCAGGCAGGCAAGCAGTTAGGGGCGATCTGGCAGGCAGGCAGGCAGACAGGCAAGTGGTTAGGAGCCAGCAGTCCCAGATTGCGAGAAGAATGTCCAACTGGCAGTCAGACATCCCCCAAGGAATCCCAGATTGCGAGGGGGTGCAGGCTGGGCTAAGGAGACTCCCCCCGCCCCACCCCGTGTTCTCTTCACGTGCACCTGAAGCCCCCGAGGATCAAACGTTTCTGGACACCTGCTACACCAGGACCACCCCCCCCCCCCCCCCGTGTTCTCTTCATGTGCACCTGAAGCCCCCGAGGATCAAACATTTCTGGACACCTGCTGCACCAGGACACTCTACCAACTCCAAGAGACGTAGCAGCTCTGCCTAATGCATAGAAACAAACACAGAGAAGCAGCCAAAACGCGGAGACAAAGAAACATGTCACAAGTGAAAGAAAGGGAAGAAATTTCCAGCAAGAGAGATAAGTGAAATGGAAGCAAGCAAACTACTGGATACAAAGTTCAAAACGATGGTTGTAAGGTTGCTCAGGGACCTTCATGAGAGCTTCAAGGGACTCAAAGGGGGTTTCAGGGAACTTAGTGAGACTCTCAAGGATCATAGTGAGAATTTTAAAGACATGAAAAGGGGCCAGTCAGAAATCTAGCATACACTAACTGAAACAAAGAACAATTTACAGGGATTCAACAGTAGAGCAGAGGATTCCGAGAATCAAATCAATAATTTGGAATATGAGGAAGCAAAAATAAATAAATAAATCAGCCTGGCCCGTGTGGCTCAGTGGTTGAGTGTCAACCTATGAACCAGGAGATCACAATTCGATTCCCAGTCAGAGCATATGCCCGGGTTGAGGGCTCGATCCCAGTGGGGTGTGTGTGTGTGTGTGTGTGTGTGTGTGTGTGTGCAGGAGGCAGCCAATCAATGATTCTCTCTCATCATTGATGTTTCTATTTCTCTCTCCCTCTCCCTTCCTCTCTGAAATCAATAAAATTCCTAGTCCAGGCACATGCC
>NW_006297142.1:1397276-1400350 GCF_000327345.1 Myotis davidii | reverse complement strand
CTAGTTTGGGTCAGTGGTTAGAGCATCGGCCTGCAGACTGAAGGGTCTCAGGTTCGATTTCAGTAAAGGGCACATGCCTGCATTGCAGGTTCAATCCCCAGTAGGGGGCGTGCAGGAGGCAGCTGATCAATGATTCTCATCATTGATGTTTTTCTCTCTCTCTATCCCTTTCCCTTCCTCTCTGGAATCAATAAAAGTACATTAAGATTTTTTAAAAAGAAAAGAAAAGCAGTTAGTTACTACAAGGGAGCACAGACAAGAAAAAGCTAAAGGGGTTCATCACCATCAAACCAGTATCACATGAAATGTTGAAGGGTGTTCTTTAACAAGAGGAGGAAGAAGAAAAAGAGATTAAAAAAATATGAACAATAAAATGGCAATAAATGCATATCTATCAACAATTGAACCTAAAAATCAGAATAAATGAACAGGAATCTAATGAACAAAATAAACTGATGAATAACAGAACCAGAGGCATGGGAACATGGAACAGACTGAGGAATCTCAGAGGAATTCAGTAAAAAAATCAATAAAAATATATATATTAAAAAAAAGAGAGAGAGACAATACCATTTATAGTAGCATCAAAAAATGTGCCCCCACAGGCCCAACAGAACCCTTGGTCCTGGTCTTCATTTCTAGAGCCACCCTTCTTTTCCTCCCGCATCTGTCAGCCCATCATCACAGAACATCCGAGCCAGGAGATTCCTTTGTGATCCTCTAGCCCAGCGGTTCTCAACCTGTGGGTTGCGACCCCTTTGGCAGTCGAACGACCCTTTCACAGGGGTCGCCTAAGACCATCCTGCATATCAGATATTTACATGACGATTCATCACAGTAGCAACATGACAGTTATGAAGTAGCAACGAAAACAATTTTATGGTTGGGTCACAACATGAGGAACTGTATTTAAAGGGCCAGAAGGCTGAGAACCACTGCTCTAGTCCATCTTTGATCTTCTATCCCCACTCCATTTAGAGACGGGTAGACGAGGCTGGGAGTGAGGCCACGGCTCCTTCTCCCCAACCAGGTTCTAGGCTGGGCCTCCAACTTGACTCAGTCTGGTGCCCTGACATACTCAGTCCCTCTGGAACCAGGTCACCCTCCCCAGCCAGGCCGACACCCTCCCCACTAAGACCAGTTCTCGCTGACCATCCCTCTGTGTTTCGTCACCTTTTTTCCTGCTCAGAAGTGCACGGCTCTGGTCTGCCTCGGTACCTTTCCCAGAGCATCTTGTTCCTTCAACTAAACTCACTTATCAGCCCCACGGCTTCTGGGAGCTGGTTTCCTCTCTTCCCTTCCCGGTGTCAAGCACAGGGCCGGGCACAGACTCCAGACAGCTCCCAGGATGGGGCTGCGTTCTCTGCAGGAAGTAGGACATATGACAGGCTGCACTGTGTGGTTTTTAAACAAAGCCTATTGATTGCAAACTCTGGAAGCCTCACCCCGAACGGTAGGCCAAGGAAGCAAAGGATCCCCATGAGGCGGGCTGAGCTAGGGCTGGGTTCTGGCCCCGTCTCCCCCCCCTCTCCCCCTGACCCCAGGTGGTTTGCAGAGTCACCCCACTGGCTGCTGGTGGCAGGACAGCTGGAGCAGGCTGGGCGTGTGCTCAGGGAGATGCCCACAAGCCTGGTAAGAAACAGAGATACACACTCACCCCAGAAGGGAGGCAGCCTGAGACCTAAGACCCAGCCTGGCATCCTCCCTGCATTGGGGCCGTTTACTTCTGGGAGGTCGCCTTTAGGAGAGTTTCAAGGGGCCCCCTCTCATACGCACCCAGCCCCTCCATTTCTGAGCCTCCTGTCCTCTGTGGAAAGGGAAGGAAGGGCAAGAAGAGCAGGGAAGGTTGGTCCCCGCCCCACCAGCTACCTACGCCTGCTGGCTGCTGGCTGCCACAGTCCCTTCTCCGACTCCTCAGAAGGCTCCAGCTTCAATCAAACCCCGATTTCCCTCCCCCACCCCGGGCAGGACTAGCCGCAGGCGCCAGCACCTCCCCCTCCCGCCTCAGCAGCAGAGCTCGGCCCTAACTTGATTGTGCAGTTAATCAAGCGAGTGCCCCGGGGCAGACTAAACAGGCGGCCTCCGAGGTCTCAAAACCATCAGTCCCTGCCTTGGTCAGGCTGGCAGGAGGCGCCAGGGGCCCAGGGAGGGGGCCTCAGACCTGGCAGAAAGGCCGATTCCCCCCTCCCCCCACAGTCCAGCCATGAAGGGGGGCGATGTGAATACACTGATGTTGATCAGGAGTCAACTGGCCCCGCGCTGGCCCCTCCCAGCCATGCGACCTTGGACAGACTATTAAACCTCGCAGGGCCTCAAGTTCCTCATCTATAAAACAGGGCTCCCAACTCTCCCTACTTCAGGTTATCACAAAAATTAAATTAGGTAAAACACATAAAACACCGAACAGGCCAACATACAGTTGTGTTTGTTGAATACAAGGGACAGCCTAGCAAATTCCCAGGATACCCCTTGTCTCATAACCGGCTCAGAGGGGTCTCAGCTGGTTAGGCTTCAAGCTGGGGGCAACATCTACAAACTGTGAAGGAGTCAAGGGGCCGGCCCTAACCTCTCTGGGCCTCAGTTTTCTATCTGTAAAATGGGTATCATAATCGGGCCTA
Organism: Myotis davidii; assembly: GCF_000327345.1. NCBI lineage: Eukaryota > Metazoa > Chordata > Mammalia > Chiroptera > Vespertilionidae > Myotis > Myotis davidii. Next base: position 1,397,732 of record NW_006297142.1, on the reverse strand, counting down.
CAGCCCTAACCGGTTGCTCAGTGGATAGAGCCTGGGCCTGCGGTTTCCATTACAGTCAAGGGCACAGGCCCAGGTTGGCTTGATCCCCAGCAGGGGGCGTGCAGGAGGCAGCCAATCAATTCTCTTTGCTTGATTTTCTATCTCTCTCTTCCTCTCCCTTCCTTTCTGAAATCAATAAAAAAAATATTTTTAAAAAATCTACAATAATAAAAGCATAATATGCTAATTAGACTGGACAGCCAAACAATCTTCCGGATGTTCTTCTGGACAGAGTTGTGGCAGCAGGGCTGAGACAGAGGCGGTTAGGGGCGATCAGGCAGGCAGGAAGAGTGGTTATAAAAATATTTTTTAAACATAATAATAATCGTGCCTACATCGTGGAGTGATGCGAATTAAATGAGAACTTGCAGGAATGTGCACTATTCTCATATCTGCGGAGGAAAATGGACGCTTGGC
>NW_006297142.1:1396355-1397158 GCF_000327345.1 Myotis davidii | reverse complement strand
GCTGTTCGGAGGAAAGGAAGCGGGCTGAGCGGGTCCGGAGTCAGGGGACCCCGGAATCGGCCCTCCTACCCCGTCCCTCCCTGGGCGCGCAGCCTCCGGCCAGGAGACAGAGTCGGGGAGAAGCCTGGGCTCCCGACCTCAGGCCCCGCATCCGCCCGAAGCTCCCTCCATCCCCCTGACTGCCCTCCGGCAGTGCCACGTCGGGCCTCGCCCTGGGCCCTGAAACTCGGGGGCCCCCTGTCCAATGACCGCGGGAAGCAAAGTCGACGCCGTTAATCCGATGTTTCGGGCTGTTTGGGGGCGCAGAGACCTGCCTCCGTGGCACAGAGGAGAGCGACCCTTTCCTCCGTCCCGTCGCAAGTCCCCGGTGCGTCCCACCCCCGAGATCCTGCCCTCGCCGCGGGACAGGAAACGCAGGGACTCCCTGTGGGGCGCAGCTCCGCGCGGCGCCGGTCCCACCGCGCGCTCCTCCAGCCAGGCCCCGCCGGCACCCCGCTCCGGACCGTCTAACCCCGTCCTCAGGGAGGGGAGCGGTGCGGCACCTGCCCCCCTCCAGCCCCCCCAGCCCCCAGGATCCTAGCACAGCCTCACCAGGGGAGGCAAAGCGCCGGATATGTGGGGAGCGTTTCTATGGCCTGGATTTTAGCGTCTTGTTTTAAATCAAACAGTCTCTCCCGGGGGTCCCCACCGTGGGGTCGGGACGAGGGGGGGCGAGGCCGAGGGCCTACAGCAATGGGAGGAGGGCGGCCAGGAAGGATGCCCGCGGGATGGCCAGCTGCCTCCCTCCCTGGCTCTGAAGGCGG
>NW_006297142.1:1393568-1394565 GCF_000327345.1 Myotis davidii | reverse complement strand
GCGGGGGGGCTGGCTGCGGGCGCGGGCTGGGCAGGCTTTGGGCAGCAAAGATGCCCCCACATGTGGTTGCCACGTGCACCCACCACTGACACCCCATGGCTGCTGGCCAAGCCCCAGGGACTCCAGTTTCTGGCTCCACTGGCCACGGGGCTCCAGCCCCCGGTCACCCTGGGGCATCAACATTGAGGGGTGCTTGGTGGGGAATGGGCAGAGGGGAAGTGGTGGGGCAGGTCCCAACCCCGCACTGGACTCCAGAACCCTGGGCTTGGAGCTAAGGGGCCCGCGTGGGGACACTCACCCCCCACACATCAGTCACACCTCTGCTCCTCGGGCTCCTCATCTACCTTCTGGGGGTAATGGATGACCCGTCCGCCCTGCCTGCCTTCCACCCCGGGGGCTTCAGCGTGGCCCAGCAGCGGCCTCCCCATCTCTCCTCCTGGCCAGCTCCCCGGGAGGTCCCCAGGACCCAGTCTCTATGGCAAAGGGCCCCCAGGGGCTCAATCTCTGAGGAAACTCAACACAAATCCAAACCGGCCGGGGGAGGCAGGGGTGGCCGGCCAGCAGCGGGGCGAAGGGAGGAAAGGAGAGGAAGGGCAGGTTCCTCGTCTCAAACCTGTGAGCCCTGAGTGGGAGGCCCGGGAGACAGAGTTTGACAAGCTGGGAGGAGAGCTGTCTGTCTCCTGTCTGTGTGTCTTCCAAGTGGAAGCTGGGGGTGGAGCAAGCAGGGAGAGAGAGGCTGCGTGGCTTGTAGAATGAACAAGCGCCACAGTTGGGCAACACTCAGACACACGCTGAATACAGACACGCGTGTGCACGCTTCCTGGCTCCAGGCCAACAGGTGACACCTGTATGTCCAAAGGTTGCACGGTGACGTGCTCACTCAGGGACACACGTGTGGGGGGCACTCCGCAGCGTGTGGAGCAGGCACATAGCCCCCCCACACACACACACACACACTCACCCCCAAAACCAGACACCTGTATGCCTCACACGGGCT
>NW_006297142.1:1393085-1393424 GCF_000327345.1 Myotis davidii | reverse complement strand
GGGCTGGCGGGGAAGGAGCCCCAGGAAACAGAGTGTGCCTTTGTGAGGGTGTGTGTGTGCGGTGAGCCTGTGTGCTGTGGGCGTGGGTGTTTGTCTCCCTGCATCCGCCTTCTCTCCCGCTCTGGACTTTTAGCCTTTCTGGGCTCCTCGTCCTCATGTCTTACCCCCACCGGCTCGGGGCTCAAAGTGGGGGCCCTGGTGGAGGAGGGGGGCGCGCTCCAGGACCCAGTCCAACCCCAGACGTTGCCTGAGGCTTCCCTCCAGCTCCCCTCCCTTCCTTTCCTCCCTCCCTCTCTCTCTCTTCCTCCCCCCCCCCCCCAGGGCCCGCGCCGGGGGGGG
>NW_006297142.1:1391539-1393037 GCF_000327345.1 Myotis davidii | reverse complement strand
ATCACTGGCTGCGCCTCCGGCTGCCAGCACAGGACGCAGCTCCCCCCGAGCCAGGTGTTTGGGTCCCTGGAGACACCGCCAGCCCCGGGAGGCAGTGGCGTGGAGGACCCTGCAGACCCCCTGCAGCCCATGGTGAGTACATCTGGGAGGTGTGGGAGGGGCTCCAGCAAGGTGGGGCCTGGAAAAGCGGGGTCCTGGGTTCCAGGTGGGGACCGGAGCACAGGGAAATGTGGGTGGACCCCAGAGACAGGAGGGGGCCAGGGAGGGGTCTAGAAATCAGGGGCTCGCAGCATTGGACACTGGCTGCCCCAGACACCCTGTCCCCTGGCTTTGAGTGGACACACCTGGTGTTTTTCTGGGGTTCAACTGGCAGAGGAGATGGAGACCCCCTTAGGGAACTGGGCCTGGAGCCCAGAAGGGATCAGGCTGCCGCGTCGCAGGCACAGCCCCCAGAACCCCAGGGACAGAGAGGGACAGGCAGGAAGGGCAGGGGGCAGCCCTTGTCATCAGCGCCCTGTGGGAGGTTGAGCCCCCCAATTGGGGTGCCAGTCCCAGAACCCCTCCTCTCCTCCCTCAGGGAATTCTGAATCCCACCACCCCACCCACCTTCAGCCCCCCCACGATGGACTGAACCAGGCTGCTGGCCAGATGGACAAGCTGGATGCCAAGGTGGGTGTTAGGCCAGAAGCCAGCCGGAGACCAGGCCAAAAGCCCCGGGGCTCTCCCGGGACAAATGGGCACATGGATGGCCACGCGGCAGGGAACATGGTGCCGACATGTGCGGGCGCCCAGAGAGCACTCCCCTGGTCTCAGTCCTGGGCTTCCTCAGCGCGGGTGGCAGCGCCGTGCCCGGGTAATGCACGGACACCACTGGGCACCGGTGCCAGGCACCCTCCCAGGACCCCCAGATCCACACGTGGGGATGGGCTGGGGGCCAGGCGCGCTGGTTGTTACCGAGTCGCAGCTCCTGGCGGCCGCTGGGGAGGGTGGTCAGCTGGCACCGGGTCTTAGGGCTGCTCAGGTGTATCGGTGCCAGTAGACAAGGGTCCACCTCTTCCCGCAAAGCACACCTGCAGCTCCACCGGACTGACCGGGCCCTGGCCAGCGGCCGGAAGGAGTGGGTGTCCCCTGCAGCCGCACAGCGTCCTGTCCCTGGGTCACCAGCTGCTCACTGAGCTGTCAGATGAGAGCTACTGCTCGGCCGCCTCCCCCTCGCCCCCCAGCCACTAGGCAGTGCGATCACCACTGCGATCCAGGAGGAGGGGTGGGGGAGGAGATGGCAAATTGGGGCCGCAGCAGATGTGACCCCTGCCTCCCTCCCGGCCGAAGCTCAGAGAGGACTCCGGAGTGTCAGGACGGCGTTAGGCAGACGTCACGACAGGCCTGGAAAGGAGCCTCCCATTGTACAGGAGGAGAGACTGAGGCTGAGAAAGGGGAAGGGACATGCTCGTGGTCACGGAAGGGATATTTCGGGGCCCACGCTCCTGCCCTCGGCACA
>NW_006297142.1:1385958-1391348 GCF_000327345.1 Myotis davidii | reverse complement strand
TGCCATGGTGATGCCTAGAAGGGTGGGGGAGGGAGGGAGAGAGAGGAAAGGAAGTGGGGAGAGGAGCAGGAGCAGGAAGAGCAGGGGGCGCGGGGAGAGGAGGACGAGGGCCCAGCCTGCTAACTCCAGGCCCTGGTGAAGGTCCCCCCACAGCGAGGGGACCTGGGGGGTCCTAGGGCTGGGCTCCTCCGGGATCAGCAGTGCACGAGGAGCATTAACTGCCGGCTGCTGCCCTTTGCGGGGGGGCGGGGAGGGGCGTTCCAGGGGAGACTGTTGCCCCTGAAAATGTCATCAGTTGGATCTGATTATGCCTGGTCCCTGAGGCCGGGCATTGGGGTGGAAGTTTTGTGCACCTTTGATGGGTCAAGAGCTACCTTCAGAGAAAAGTCCGCCCAGGGGGAGTGGGCGGGGTGGGGGCGCGGAGCACTCTGACTGCTGGCGTCGGGTTAAGGCCCCATCAGAAGGGCCCCCACCCCCCACCTCATACCTGTACCTCCTTCTCCCCAAACTGCCCCTTCTCTCCAGTCGGGGCTGCAGGCTCCCAGGCCCAGAATCCCAAAATGGCTTCACTCCTCCTTCCTGAACCTTTCACTAGCACCCCCTCATTCTCGGTCCCCACCTCTCCACTCCTTGGCCAGTGGAAAGATTCCGGAGACCCGGTGTTCTCCCCGCTCTCTCCCCTCCCCCTGCCTCTCACCATCCAGATCCCCAGCCTCCAGGGATCTGTCCAGGGCGCTGGCGGTCAATAGCCTGACTGGCCCTGCTAGAGGCTCTGACCTCATCCCTTAACTCTTTGAGTCCAGGATGGCTTTTTCCTCCCTTGACACGGACAGAGGCCACCCATGCCCACGCCTGTCTTACCCCCGCCCGCTTCCTGCAGCAGGTGAAGCAGGGTTCCCTCTGTCCAGTTCTGGCCCCCAGGTGAGGATGCCCGCGGCTGTTCTCCTCCTGTGCTCTCAAACCAGCCCCGCAGGGCCTCGCCCAGGGGACAGGGACCTGGCAGGTGAGGACATGCAGGCCTGGAGGGAACAGAGGGACCACACTCAGGAGCTGGTTCTGCCCCTCTGCAGGTTCGTCCTCATGCCCCGGCCCCGAGCCAGGCAGGACAACTCCGCGTACACACGCATGTATTTGTTCCACGGATGTTTATTGAGCAACTACTGTATGCCAAGCACAGGTTCAAAGCCGTGAACCAGGCAGACACAGCCCCTCCCCTGCCTGTCAGAGCTGCAGCTGCACCTCCCCCTTCCCACCCCACTGTCATCATACATCACACAGACAGACTACAGGCACTGTCGCGCACACACAAGCCAGATCCTAAAGGAGGGCTGACCCCTCCCCAGTGACTGATTCACCCCGGGGCTTGGCCGAGCTTGGCCAGATGGACAAGGAGGCTGCTGAGCCCCCTATCTCCACAGAGCAGGGGTTTTTTTAAATATATTTTTATTGATTTCAGAGAGAAAGGAAGAGGGAGAGAGAGATAGAAACATCAGTGATGAGAGAGACTCATGGATCGGCTGCCTCCTGCACGTCCCACACTGGGGATTGAGCCCGAAACCCAAGCATATCCCTTGACCAGGAATCGAACCGTGACCTCCTGGTTCCTGGGTGGACGCTCAGCCCCTGAGCCACGCCGGCCGGGCCCCACCCACAGAGCAATTTAGAATAGAGATTGAAGAGGTTCGCCTCAGAGGAGCTGTGGCATCCAAATCCTGGTGGCATTGCTGACAAGCTCTCTGGACAGTCCTTCAGGTCACTAAGCCTTAGCCGCCCCTTTAGCAACTGGAGGAAAATAGAACCTACTTCGCAAGGAGTTAGAACAGGCCGAGTAGAGCAGGCGGGTAACGCTTACGGCCACGTCTGGTATGCTGTAAGCCGTAAATACCAGTTGCTGTAATAATATTAAGGAGATTATGTAAAGCTCCCGACAACTTCATCAGGAGGCCGCGTCCTGGACGGAAAAGCCCCTCCCGCCTCCTTGTCCCCCAGACGTGACACCCTCGGAGGATGGGTCCCTGCCCATCCCCACAAGCTACAGACTCGCCCACCCCTTCTGACTCTTACTCAGCAATGCCGCCCTCACACTCACTCATCCTGCAGAAGGGTCCCCGGGTCGGAGCGGGGCCTTGCCCAGGTCACCCAGCGAGACGAGAGCAGAGATGGGGCTTAAAGCTGGGCAGAGGCAGCGCCCAGGACGCCCGGGGGGAGTCCTCCCCCAGTTCCCTCCCCCAGCCCCCTGCATCCCCATGGACTAACTCCGCCCCAGGGATGTTTCACAGAACACGGGAGGCTAACAGGGCCTCCGGCCTCCCCCTTTCACCGGGTGGCGGACTTTAAGCCGCTCCTCCGCAGCGGTTCTGGGGCTGCTGGACCCTGGCACCTGGCTCAGCCCCGGCTCCATCCCCAGCGGAACTAGCCGCAGTCGCAGAGCCTCCTGGTCCCCCCACAACCATCATCTCGCTGACCTTCGTGGCCTTGAACAGGCACAGGACTGTCCCCGTCAAGGTTAAGGAGACCCGCCCAAGGGCACACAGTAGGCCTCCAGGAGCTTGTCCTGAGCACATCACCATCCAGCGAGGTCTGGGGAGGACCCGCTTCTGGGTTTGGAGGACGGGCCAGGCGTGGACAGCTGCTCAGAGCTGCATCCCCGGAGCTCAGAAGCCCCGGGGGCTGGCAAGAATCAGGGTTCAGTTCACCAGAACCTCTACTCTCCTCCTGCCCAGGTGGGCGGCCTTTGTCCTCACAGCTGATAGGCCAGCCAAGGGGGAGGATGCAGGCCTTGGAGCCTGGGGTGGAGGGGGAGGGGCGCGAGTCCCTGCTTTCTGTGAGACATCAGGGAGCCCCTTAGCCCCCCACCCAGTGTCTTCATCTACAACGCAGAGCTAAGAACCCCCCACTGGGGTGTCCTGAGGATTAAGGGTAAGAGTATCACACATCGGGGGCCTGCATGCAGGAGGCGATTAATTATGGCGGTTATCAGTATGAAAATGAGGAAGTGGGAAGGGATCCCAGCCCCCTCGCCTCCAAGGACCACTTCTCTCAGAGGCTTTTTGAAATCCATCAAAGCCCTCGCTAGCCCCCCCCCCCAGGAGCCTGGCAGTACTGACGGGCACGGTTGCCATGCTCCCACTGCAGGGAGATGCCAGTCCGGCCCCGGCTGAGAGAACATGTGAGCCGTCAGCCTCTGCAGCCTCGCCTGGGGACTTGGGTCCTTTCTGCTCAGTGTCTTGAGATGTCAGTTTCAGGCTCCTATACAGCCAGGCTGGTCCCGCTCCCCTGCCGTGCACACGAGCAGTGTGGGGCCCAGAGAGGGCTGTGCCTGGGGTCCGCCCGGGAAGGGCCAGGCCAGAGGTGACGGGCATGCATCGGAACGAGGCATCAGGAAGAGTAACCGGCCTTTAACTGAGCGGCATTTCAGAGCCAGGCCCTTCGGATGCCATCGTCCCCATCAGCGGGGGGACGCAGGGCAGCCGGAAAGCAGGGGCTGCGTGATTGTGGGTGATCACACGGCTGGGAAGGGTCGCCTTTGAGATTCAGAGCCAGGAATGCTGGAATCGGGGTGAGGCGATGAGGCCCTCGTCCGAGCGTACAGTTTAAGAGGGGCACACAGCAAACCCTCCGTAATGGGGATAAACACTATGGTAATGTAATATGTCTAGAAACCAAATAGCAAACTACCCTCCACGGGTGGTGGGCCGTCCGCTTTTGTCAAGTTTCGTCGGAACCAGGGCCGGGATTAGGGCAAGGCATGGGCGACGGGGGGTGTGTGCAAGTGCAGGGTTGGATCCTGTCTTTGTTCAAAACTGTGTTTATTACGGATGTTTTGCATTGTTTTCCATTTTTAAATATTGCATTGAACTGTCATCTGCTTGATTGCTGAGTTCTGAGGCACTTCCTTGAGTGTCGCACCCAAGGCGAGGGCCGCCCTTGCCTCCCCCTGATCTTGTCCTGCTGAGGTGTGAGGCGCGGGGAGGCGCAGCCGCGGGCCAGCAGCTCCGCTTCTAATAGGGCCTTTCGGGGCTGGGCCCAGGTCGCCGCTGGGGTACGGAGCTGCTCGGAGGCACCGGGGAGTTGGGGGGCAGCAGCACCCAATCTAAGAGCCAGGAGACCTCGGGCGACCCGGTGCCTTCTTCCCCCTTTTCTCTGGGCCTCGGTTGCTCCATTTGCGCAACGGGCATTGCACAGCACTGAGCTCAGACCGGAGGGACAAGCGGCGAGCAGGGCACCTGTCCAGGGCGGTACCCACCAGCTGCCTCTCCGGGAAGCCCATCAGGCACATCCGGTCCCAGCCTCCCGCCCAGCGCCTGACTTTGGTTAAGGACGGAGGATGCAACGAGACTCGGTAAGTGAGATAAATACCATTTCAATGTAACACTTTAAAAATTCACCCTGGCAAACCCCGGCCCCCAGGCCGAGCGTCCGTTTTTTAAAAGTTGCACTGGCACCAACTGCTCGGGCTCAAACCCTGGTTCCGACCCTCCTGGTGTGTCTTGTGCAAATTCTCCGGCTGTTCTCAGCCTCAGTTTCCTCATCTGTAAAATGGAGAGAAGAGCCATGCCTTGGTCATCGGTTCCTCGCTGCGATGACCAGCAACAAGGCATGTGCAAGACCGGCACTCGGGACGCTAGGTCACAGCCACGATCACTGTGGTTCCGAGTTATCCGAGTTGGTTTTTGAGTAGAAACCCTCCGTCAGGAAGCAGACGGGCCCAGGCGGCAGGGGGCCCTCACGCGGCCGGTGCCGATCCGTGGCGCCAAGTGTGCCAGGCCTGTTCTAGGAGCGTCCCGCCTCACGCCTCCCTTAGCCTCACAGCCACGCCTGGATTTGTTAGCCAGGAACTATCGCCCCCGTTTTCCAGTTGAGGAAACCGAGGCACACAGCAGTCGTGTCGCCAGCAGAGATCACACCCCCAGTCAGCGGAGCAGCCTGGATTCCCAGGCTGACAGCGTCTGGGTCCCGCACCCAGGGCGTTAAACATGCCCTCGCGTGCGGCCCGGACACACGGACAGCACAGTCCTTGCTCGGGGTCACGCTCTGAACTCTCCACACGGAGAGTGGCTCACACACACCTCGAGCCGTGGAGGTGCCTGCAGCCACGCGCACTGCGGTCGCACGCTACCACCGCCACTCACCCTGAGGCCACCGTCACGCGGCGACCCTGTCACGGGCACCGCTCTCCAGTCTCTGTCACGGACCGGGCTCCGGGCATGCCAGGACTGGGCGGGCCCGTGCCCAGAATCTCTCCCTTGGCATGTTTTCAGCGATACAGCCCCTCACGCCACGGCTGCCGGTAGGAGGAGCCCCAGTGTCCTCGATGGCCAGGTGGACACCTGAGGCCAGAACAGAAAGGGAGCCGCCGAAACAGTGCGGCCGCGCTGGGGGCATCCTGC
>NW_006297142.1:1385181-1385906 GCF_000327345.1 Myotis davidii | reverse complement strand
TACACTTGTGCCTGGGCTGGACTCCAGGGTCAAGAAAAATCTGGGGGATCCTGGCTGGGTAGCTCAGTTGGTTCGACCCGTGGTTGGCAAACTGCGGCTGGCGAGCCACATGCGGCTCTCTGGCCCCTTGAGTGTGGCTCTTCCTAAGCCTTAGGAGGACCCTAATTAAGTTAATAACAATGTACCTACCTATATAGTTTAAGTTTAAAAAATTCGGCTCTCAAAAGAAATTTCCATCGTTGCACTGTTGATATTTGGCTCTGTTGATGAATGAGTTTGCCGACCACTGGGCTAGACCATCGTCCCGAAACCCAAGGCTGCAGGTTCGATCCCCAGTCAGGTCACATCAGTACGAGAATCGAGCAATGAATGCATAAGTACGTGGAACAACAAATTGATGTTTCTCTCTCCCTCTCTCCCCCTTCCTCCCTCTCTCTCTCTCTCTCAAATCAATAAATAACCCTAAAAAACAATTTTTTTTAAGAGAGAAATCTGGAAGATCTTCTTGTTCCCCTTGCGGCCCCCATTCAGCTGGAGCCAGGAACAGAGTGGGGAGGTGGGGGGGCCGCCCACACCCCGTCTGGGGCCAGACCCCGTGTATCTGGGAGCTGAGTCCCTTGCCCTGCTGCCTACTTTATGGCAGATCTTCTGCCACCGGGCGAGTGTCCAGGCCCAGCTCAGCTTCCCTGCTGCCCTCAAGGGTCTGACACAGCGCCAAACACCTC
>NW_006297142.1:1384769-1385114 GCF_000327345.1 Myotis davidii | reverse complement strand
CCCCCCCCCCCCCCCCCCTCACCACCCACCGTACAGATACACATTCACACAAGCCCCTCTGCTCCCATCTCTTTCCCCTTATCTTCTCGGGAGCCCTCCCCTGCCTCCTCTTGTCTCCTTATTTGATGCAATTATCCCCCTGGAGCTCCACGTGCTCAACGAGAGAGAGAGAGAGAGAGAGAGAGAGAGAGAGAGAGAGAGAGAGAGAGGGGGTGCATTCATTTATTTTGGTGTTAGTTCATGCTCTCGCCCCATGTTTCTGTCTTTCTCTTCATTTACTCATTTGTTTTAAAGAATCCAGTCCAGACTCCATATGAATCATGTTGGGGAAGAGCCGGACTGGTA
>NW_006297142.1:1382489-1382789 GCF_000327345.1 Myotis davidii | reverse complement strand
GAGAGAGAGAGAGAGAGAGAGAGAGATGGGTTCTGATCCCCCGCCTGGGTCGGCCTGGCCACCACGGCTGCCTCAGTGGCCTGTGGGTCCTAAGAGACCTTCCCCCCAGAGACGCGCAGCCGTGAAACTGGGTAATCCAGTGAAGTGCTGAGTATTGTGTCTGGTGCGCAGCGACTGCTCAGTAAATGGGAGCTTTGATCGAATTTAGAGAAATGCTTTGAAATTTGGCCGTGCTGTCTACCAGAGCGCGTCTCCTGCGCCTGAATTAGCGACAATTTCCCAGTGAGGAGAACATTGAGG
>NW_006297142.1:1381442-1382145 GCF_000327345.1 Myotis davidii | reverse complement strand
CCGTGAGACCAGAGGAAGGGGCCGCCCCCTCGGCCCCACCCGGCCGCCATGAACACCTCGGCCGCACCCGCCGTCAGCCCCAACATCACCGTCCTGGCACCAGGAAAGGGTCCCTGGCAAGTGGCCTTCATTGGCATCACCACGGGCCTCCTGTCCCTGGCCACCGTGACGGGCAACCTGCTGGTGCTCATCTCCTTCAAGGTCAACACAGAGCTCAAGACCGTCAACAACTACTTCCTGCTCAGCCTGGCCTGCGCCGACCTCATCATCGGCACCGTCTCCATGAACCTCTACACCACGTACCTGCTCATGGGCCGCTGGGTCCTCGGCACGCTGGCCTGCGACCTCTGGCTGGCCCTGGACTACGTGGCCAGCAACGCCTCGGTCATGAACCTGCTGCTCATCAGCTTCGACCGCTACTTCTCCGTGACCCGGCCCCTGAGCTACCGCGCCAAGCGCACGCCGCGCCGGGCGGTGCTGATGATCGGCCTGGCCTGGACGGTGTCCTTCGTGCTCTGGGCGCCGGCCATCCTCTTCTGGCAGTACCTGGTGGGCGAGCGGACGGTGCTGGCTGGGCAGTGCTACATCCAGTTCCTCTCCCAGCCCATCATCACCTTCGGCACCGCCATGGCCGCCTTCTACCTCCCGGTCACGGTCATGTGCACACTCTACTGGCGCATCTACCGGGAGACGGAGAACCGGG
>NW_006297142.1:1371738-1381385 GCF_000327345.1 Myotis davidii | reverse complement strand
ACAATGACAAATAAATAAAATTTAAGAACAGAAAAAAAATTATACTTTTTTTTTTTTGGTCAGATAGAGAAAAAAATATGTGTGCCACAGAAGTTTAGTAATTAGTGTATATGTGCCGGGAGATGAAAAATCCATGGAGTCCCTCACGTCCTCGGAGGGTGAGGAGCCGGGCCCCGAGGTGGCGATCAAGATGCCCATGGTGGACCCCGAGGCGCCGGCCCCCGCCAAGCAGCCCCCCCGGATCTCCCCGAACACGGTCAAGAGGCCGACGCGCAAGGGCCGGGAGCGCCCGGGCAAGAGCCAGAAGCCGCGCGGGAAGGACCAGCTGGCCAAGCGGAAGACCTTCTCGCTGGTCAAGGAGAAGAAGGCGGCGCGGACCCTGAGCGCCATTCTGCTGGCCTTCATCCTCACCTGGACGCCCTACAACATCATGGTGCTGGTGTCCACCTTCTGCAAGGACTGCGTCCCGGGGACGCTGTGGGAGCTGGGCTACTGGCTCTGCTACGTCAACAGCACCGTCAACCCCATGTGCTACGCGCTCTGCAACAAGGCCTTCCGGGACACCTTCCGCCTGCTGCTGCTCTGCCGCTGGGACAAGCGGCGCTGGCGCAAGATCCCCAAGCGCCCCGGCTCCGTGCACCGCACCCCCTCCCACCAGTGCTGATGGCCCCGCCCTCGCCCTCCGCCCCGTCCCTGGGGCACCCGGCCGGTCGAGCTGGCAGCAGGGGCCGTGACCTCAGGCCCCGGGCCCGGCTCTGTCCTCACAGGCTTCCCAGGCCCCCAGGTCACCTTCCTGGACAGCCAGAGGGACCCTGCCAACTCCACTCTGCCATTCCCGGGCAGGGAGCGACCCGGGGAACTGGTTTTTCTGTCCCCTGCCGGGTGGGAACGGGCTCCTCACCAGGAAGAAGGCGGGAGGAGGATCCGGCCCTTGGATTGCTTGTTTGCATTTAGGCAGGAAGTCTACCTGGAGCCAGCAGGGCGAGCCAGCAGAGAGGTTTACCTCGCAGTCAGCCCCGGCCCCCTGGCTGGCCTGGATGGCGGTGGGGAATGGCGCCCTCTGTGGCCACCGCCGGGAACGGGCACCGAACACTGAGAGAAAAGCTGGGCTCCGAGGGACCAGCCCCTGGCCCCTCCGCAGGCACAGCCCACTCTGCTGGGCGCTGGGCTCACTTTCCAGAACGCCCAGCCTCCCTCCCAGGGTCCGCAGAGCGTCCCTGTGGGGCCCCCCTCCAGGCAGATGTCCAAGCCTCAGCAGGACAGTGGCACCAGAGGGGACCAGCTTGGCTAGTCGCACGCAAGTCCCGCGGCAGCAGCCGGGCCCACGCCGTGTGTCCTGGTGTCCCACTGGGGAGCGAGGGCAGGGTGCCTGCTGTCCAGCCTCACGCCTATACCCCCGCCCCAGAGGAACCCTCAGTCCCTCCTGGCTCCCAGCCACCACCTGGGTAGGTCTGCTCCGTGCAGATCTAGCCAGGCCTCCTGCATGCTGCCTGCCTGCAGCCCGCCCCACACAGGCCCGGCCCAGCCAACAGGGCGTCTCCTGTGAGCCCCCCAGTCCCGCCCATGCATGGCCTCCCAGCCACCCTCATCTCCAGGCCCAGCCTGGCCCCAAATATTCTTTCCTTCCATCTCAGCAAGTGCTGAGTCTGAATAAAGCCTCCTAACCCACGGATGCTGAGGTCCTTCCTCCGTGTGGGACCCAGGACCTGATCTTGGTCCAGGGCAGGATGGGGGGGTGGGGTAGAGTAAGTACCACGGGATGTGTACCGCTGCCCTGACAGTGCCCCCCAAAGGACAGCACTGAGAGGGTGGACCTGCGGACACCTGTGGGCCCCGCATAGGTGAGGAGGGCTGTCCGGGCAGACCTGGCTCCTGGCAGTGGGAAGGCTGAGGAGGCTGGCCCTGCCCGCAGGCCCGCGCAGTCTGTCAGCTTTGCCATCTGCAGCTCCTCGGGGGCCCTGTCATACCGGGCGAGGACACACTGCCCCCAACCCCCATCGCAGACGGGGAGCCGCAGGCCAGTGACCCAGGAGGGCCGGTCAGGGTCACCCCACAAAGCAACACCAGGCCTCCAGGCGGCAGCACTGCCAGGAGACGGCCCCGAAGGCCGGTGACACCTGAGGACGCAGAACTCGCGAAGCTGTTACACTCCCGGTTATAGTTTCTTAGGTGAAAGGACACAAATTAAAGCCACGGCGCAGAGTCCAGTGAGGCCGGGGCAGCTTCCGGGGCGTCCTGGGCAGCACCGGCCTCCCCAGCAACGGTGAGGGGACACGCAGGGGGCAGGAGCTCCCCAGCAGGCCTTTCCCTGCAGGCTGCCTCGGCCTCCACCCCTCCAGAGGCTAAGCCGCACTGCGTGGCCCGGGAGCCCCTGTGACCCCACGGCCCGCAGGCGGGCTCAGCAGGCAGGACGCTCAGGGCGTAGGCACGCGCTCCGGCCTGGCAGGGCCACGCTGTTTGGAACGTGCGGGTGGGGTAGCCCAGACCTGCAGGCGGGTCCTCGGTGCACAGTGGGACGGTCTAAGCTGGCACGTGGATCGGGAATGGGGCCAGCACTGGCCCTTGTCCCAGGCACAGGTCCTGCCTGCCTGCGCCCCCTCCCCACCGCCTGAGGCAAGTGTCATCTTCAGTGTCCTCGCCCCTGAGAGGAGCTGGAAGACGAGGGGGCCTGGGGAGAGCACCCACGGGGTCCATGTCAGTCACCGCAGGACCAGGCTCTCCCAGCTGAAGGCCAGGAACGAGTCTCGTGTCAGACACACACCTTTCCACGCGCCTCCAGCCGAGGCTCCAAGGGGTCCAGAGTCCCACCCCCAACCCTGACCTCACCCTCACCCCGGCCCAGGGAGGGGACAACCGGGAAAGGAGTATGGGGAGCGAGCCTGGTGCAGGGGGAGGGGCGGGGGGGAGGGAGGGAGGGCGCAGGCTGCTTCCCAGAGACGTGCCCCGCAAGCCTCTGAGGCCAGAGCCCTCCCGGTCCAGCCGCCTGTCCAGCCGCCCCCGGAGCTGCAGGAGGCAGCTGAGCCGACGTGCACCAGTTCACCCCAACGCTGCACCCCTCCCACCCCGAGGAGCCCTTCGTGGCCCCAGAGATAAGGGCCCTTTCGTGCCCGAGCAGGAAGTTGGGAAAGAATAAGGCGGCTCTGACACCACCCGGTCCCTGCCAGGTTGAAGCGAGCCTGGAGCAGGGCACCAGCGAGGGTTCTCTGTCCTCTCCTCTGCCCCCCATCGCTGCCGCCCCCCTCCTCCCCATCCCTCCCCCAGTTCACAGCACATCACTTTAGCTCCATCTGCAGGCAATCGGGGGAACAGTCCCCCAGGCTGGGCTGCCTCCCAGACAACGGGACTGCGGGACCGAAGACAGAGCAGATGGCCCTGGGCGCCTGGGCTCCTGCCCCCACACCTGGGCTCCTGCCCCCACACCTGGACTCCTGCCCCCACGCTGGGCTCCTGCCCCCACACCTGGACTCCTGCCCCCACGCTGGGCTCCTGCCCCCACACCTGGACTCCTGCCCCCACGCTGGGCTCCTGCCCCCACACCTGGACTCCTGCCCCCACGCTGGGCTCCTGCCCCCACACCTGGGCAGGGACCAAGGCCCCGAAGGCCCAGCTCGCCTGGCCGCTATTCTAAACCTGCACCGGCCGTCCTCCCTCTCCCCGGCGGGCCAACCTCTCCGCGTCCTTCAGGCATCTGCCTCCCCAGGCGTTTGGGACCCTTTTGTTTCATTCCTTGGAGCCTGGCTCTGACCTGACGGAACTGATGCTGAGCCAACCAGGCATTCAGACAGGTACCCGCCGCCTTCACGGCACCAGAGTCTTTGCACGCCAGGTGCCCACACCAGCCTCAGGCCCTACCGGGTGTGAGGTGTGCTTCACGGGTGAGGTAACGCACACAAACGCATGACTCCAGGGAGCACTTCTCCCTCCTCCCTCCCGGCCCCTGGCCTTCCCGCCCCCGCTCCCACTCTCGCTCTTGGCATTCCGGGCGCCCCATTCACTCAGCTCCCACCCAGAAATCTGGGTGTCATCTCAGACTCCATCTCCTTTCGCCCCCTGTGCCCGGTCAGCCTGTGTACCTGCGGAATTGTTCCCAGATTCACCCCGGGCCCTCCCTCCTGCGCCCCTGTCCCCAGGCGGGCCTCTTGCCTGAAATGCTAAAATAATCCCATAATTCAGATGTTAGCAAACTGTGTCTGTGACGGGCAAATAGCCAATGGGTGAGGCTATTGTGTAGGTACGTCTGCATCACAGTCTCCGCCCCCGTCGCCAAAAGCAGCCGTACACAATACGTGAGCGGATGAACTGGGCCGTGTTCCAATAAAGCTTTATTTGAAGTTCGCTGAGGTTTGAACTTATATCATCTTCATGTGTCACAATATATGACTCTTTCGATCTGCTTTTCAGACACTTAAAAATGCAAAGCCCGTTCTTATCTCCCAGTGGGTACAGAACCAGGCCCGGCGGCCGCGGGGTGCCAGCCCCTGCCTTCACGCCCACCCATTCTCCTTGCCTCCGCCAGCGCAATTTTGCCAAAACATAGGTCCGATGCCACAGTCCCTTGCGTGATTACCACTCGTCAATCGCTCGAGGTAAACACGCGAGCTCCGTAGCCTGCGGGGCCCTCCATCCAGCCCCCTTCCCTCTTCAGCCGCGTCTCTGACCTCTGGCCCCCAAGCCCTGGCCCCAGCCTCGGAGAGTCTCCCGTCCTACGTGGGCCCCACGCTCACTCCGGGTGCTTTCAACTCCTCCCACCTCCTCTGCTTGGCACATTCTCGCCCCACTGAGAGGAGACACTCCTGTCTCCTTACCCGCCCCACTCACAGAACTTCCCACACCAGATGCCTGCGCTCATTACAAGAGAAGACCCTCTTGCCATCACCCAGGAGCCCCCGGGGTTCAGGGGCGCTGCCCGCGGAGGGAAGACCAAACCCTGGAACAAAAGACGCTCCTGGCACCCCTGCCACTCGGGAGATTAAAGGCAGGCGTTTGGGAGCCAGAATTGGCGAATTCCAACAAATTCCTTCCTCGCCCCAAGCCTCGGTTTCCTCATCTGTGAAAGGAAGGCTGAGCCTGTTGTAGACAGAGCACTCCGAAGGCACGGTCCTTCCCTACCTGCCGTGGTCTTCACCTTCCCTCTCGGCTCCTCGGCTCTGCCCAGCCGAGTCCAGGCGTGCGCGGCCGGACCGGGGCCTCCCCATCAGCACAGCACTGGGAGGTTGGACCTAGTGGACAGTAATTGGTCATCATATTGCTGCTGCCTGGACAACTGGGAACGACCGGCTCCTACGAGCATCCTACCCGCCCTGACGCGAGAACAAACTCTCTCTTTGAATCTTGGAAATCCCTCAAGGTGGACGTTGCTGTTCCTCTCTGTGATATAAGAAATATGTATTTGTGCCTGGCCAGTATGGCTCAGTGGTTGAGTGTCGACCTATGAAACAGGAGGTCACAGTTCAATTCCCGGTCAGGGCACGTGCCCAGGTTGTGGGCTCGATCCCCAGTATGGGATGTGGATTCTCATCATTGATGTTTCTCTCTCTCTCTCCCGCTCCCTTACCCCCTGAAATCAATAAAAGTATATGTTTTTTAAAAAAGAAATATGCATTTGCTTTTTTTGTCTCAGTTTCTGACACAGAACTTCTAAAATCCTTGGAATTTCCTGAGTAATGGAGGTGAGACAAGCATCTTTTCTTATTCACAATAAACCCCTTTAAATATATATATATATAGAGAGAGAGAGAGAGAGAGAGAGAGTTCAGAGAGAAAGGGAGAGGGAGAGAGAGAAACATCAGTGATGAGAGAGAATCATCGATGGGCTGCCTCCTGCGCCCCTCCCTGGGGATCGAGCCCGCAGCCCGGGCCTGTGCCCTGACCGGAGTGGGCGCTCCTGAGTGAGTAGCGAGTGAAGCACCACCTCACTGGGCCCTGTGAGCCGCCCGTGAGAACCCGGAGCCTGAGGAGGGCCCGTGGGAGCCCCTGCGTTACAGCCAGTCGGTCACAAGAACCGGTGACACCTGAGGCATCTCAGCTGGGGCCGGCCTGGGGATGAGCCGGGAACCGAGGCCCCACGCTGGCTGCCCCAGTCAGAGCTGAACTGGGTGGCAGGCCACCGTCACCTCCCGAGAACCAGAGGAGCGAGCAGCTCGTGAGGGGAAAAGACAACACCTTTGGTGTCGCAAGTGTTAGGAGGAACAACAGTTCCCACCTCCTCACAGGTGAGGCAACTGAGGTTGAGGTTGAGTCGGGGGCGGAGCAAGAAGTCCGCCCCCAGTGATCACCAAGCCCACGCTCTCCTCCTGCTCACCTGGCGGCCACCGGCTGGGCACTCACTCAGCTGAGCAGTGCCCTGTCCTGCTCCCTCCAGCCCTGGGGACACCCTCCATCCCGCATCGCACAGCCTCAAGGCTCTCCCCTGCCACCCCCCACAGCTTCAAGGTCAGTGTCCGCACCGCCCATCTCCCCCAGGCCTTGTCCCTTTGCTCCCCTCCCGCAGCCCCTCCCCGCCATGGCTCTTCCTTCGCCCACACCAGCATGTCCACAGGCCCCTGGCCCCTGGCTTCCACTGAATCTCACCTCCCTGGTCAACCATGCCTCCCCCTTCCCCGACCCCACACAGGGGAGCCCTGCTGTGAGGATTGGCCCCAGAACGGGCACAGGGCCCCGGACCTCAGCCAAGGGGCTCAGGGTGCCATGTCACTGCCCTGGTACTTGTCCTCCGTGGGCTCCTTGCCTTAATCCCCAAGGAATTCTCAACCGTCACCTCTGTCCTCCTGCCCCCTCCCCTCCCCGTCCTGTGCGTTCGTTTAGTTCAATGAGACAGGACTTGGCCAGTGTTGCTCAGTTCGTTGGAGCATCTTCCTGGGCATCAAAAGGTTTTGGGTTCGATTCCCCATCAGGGCACGTACCTAGGTTGCGGTTCAATCTCCAGTCGGAAGGAGTATGGGAGACACACGATTGATATCTCTCTCTCTCCCCCGCCCCCGCACCCCCCAGTGAACATATTCCTCAGGTGAGGATTAAAAACACGTTGCCGTCATGGAGTTGATTTCACCTCCTGCACGTGGGAGAAGAGCGAGCTGCCAAAGCGCCCTTCCGGCGTAACAAAGCCCTCACAGGGGTTTAGACCTTCTGAAAACAGAGGCGTTAACTTAAATGTTATTGCCAGGGCAACGCACTATTAAGGAAGACAAGCGATCAGAATCGCAAGCTTTTTCCCAGCTAAAGGTGACTTTCGAAAGCCAAAGCCACAGCCTCCGACATGTCATTGCCTTGACAAGACTCCCTTGTTAGAAATAACACTTGCGGGGATGGCTTTGTGGTGCAGGAAAGAATCGGCGCTTATTTCTGTGGCTTCTGAAAAAGAGGGAACGTTTTTCTCCCTGTCCCACGGGTATTTGGGGGGCAGGGGCGGGGGTGGGTCCACCACCAGTTAGAGGGTTCTAGGGTTTTCAAGGTCATTAGTTACCACCAAGAGAAGAAAGGCCTGTCGATCCATCTGCCTGTCCCTGGAGCAGCGGTTCTGCGTTCTCCGCATCAGGGCTTGTCCAGCCGGAGCCGGCATGGGAGTCGCCTGGGACCTGCGCTGGGACCCAGATGCTGACTCCACAGGTCTGGGGCGGGCCTGCGATTCTAACAAGTAGGTGAGGTGGTTGCTACTAGCTCCCAGCCAGACACGCTGTGTGACTAGGATGGCCCTGGGCACTTATTCATGCACTTTCTCCCTCTCAAACCCCCAAGCTTTGGAGGCCCCAGTCCTCACTCTCCGCAGATGACCTGTTTCCTGTTCCACTGTGACAGCGAGAGCCCTCTGTGGGTGGAATCCCACAAACTCCCACCACGTCCAGGCACCGGCTCTACACCCACATACTCCACCTTCCCCCTGACCAGCCGCCAGAGAGGCCCACCCTGCTCCCCCGACACCCACCCCCTCGCCCTACCACCAAGGCATCCACCCAGCCAGGCTCCTTTCCCGACCACTGAAGCAAATGTGCTGTTATTGCTGCCATCTTTAGGGAAGAAAAGCCTCGCCCTGGCCAGTGTGGCTCAGTGGGTTGGACATCATCCCGTGGACCAAGAGGTTGCCAGTTTGATTCCGGTCAGGTGCCTGGGTTGCAGCTGGATCCCCAGTAGAGGGAGTGAAGGAGGCAGCTGATTGATGTTTCACTTTCAGATGGAAGTTTCTTTCTCTCCCTCTGCCTTCCTCTCTCTAAAAATCAACAGCCCTCGCTGGTTTGGCTCAGTGGGTAGAGCAGGGGTGGGCAAACTTTTTGACTCGAGGGCCACAATGGGTTCTTAAACTGGACCGGAGGGCCAGAACAAAAGCATGGATGGGGTGTTTGTGTGAATTAATATAAATTCAAAGTAAACATCATTACATAAAAGGGTACGGTCTTTTTTTTCAATAGTTTTATTCATTTCAAACGGGCCAGATCCGGCCCGCGGGCCGTAGTTTGCCCACGGCTGGGATAGAGCGTCGGCCTGTGGACTGAAGGGTCCCGGACTCAATCCCAGTCGGGGTACATGCCTGGGTTGCGGGCTCGATCCCCAGTGGGGGGCGTGCAGGTCTGCACGAAGGCATCCTACATGGCCACTTAGATGTCTACTTGTTCTCAACGGCACCAAGCCCCAAACAGCTGCCCCCTCCCCCTTTCTTTTTTTTTAATTAAATATGTTCTTACTGATGTCAGAGAGGAAAGGCAAGGAAGAGCTAGAAACATCAATGATGAGACAGAATCATCCCTCGGCTGCCCCCCTCTGGGGATTGAGCACACAACTGGGGCATATGCCTTGACCGGGAACCGTACCCTTCTGGTTCACAGGTTGATGCTCAACCACTGCCAGGCCACTTCCGCCTTTTAAAAATATATATATTTTTATTGATTTCAGACAGGAAGGGAGAGGGAGAGAGGGATAGAAACATCAATGATGAGAGAGAATCATGGGTCAGCTGCCTCTTGCACGCCCCCTTCTGAGGATCGAGTCCACAACCCGGGCATGTGCCCTTGATCAGAATCGAACTCGGGACCCTTGAGTCCACAGGCTGACGCTCTATCCACTGAGCCAGACCAGCCAGGGCTCACTTCTGCTTTTAAAGCCGGGTCCCCGCCGGCTTCCCCAGCTCAATAAATGGCAAATCCAGCCTCCCAGCTGCTCAAGCCGAAACCCTTGAAGTCACTTTGACTCTGCTCTATCTAGGGCAGTGATGGCGAACCTATGACACGCGTGTCAGAGGTGACACGCGAACTCATTTTTTTGGTTGATTTCCTTTGTTAAATGGCATTCAACTATATAAAATACATATCAAAAATATAAGTTTTTGTTTTACTATGGTTGCAAATATCAAAAAATTTCTCTATGTGACACGGCACCAGAGTTAAGTTAGGGTTTTTCAAAACGCTGACACGCCGAGCTCAAAAGGTTCACCATCACTGAATTCTAGGGCCACCCCACGCCAATCAGCACCGTGTGTGAGTGAGAAACGGCCCCTACCCGTGAAGGCAACGGGACCCAGGACATGTCAGGGCCGCCGCCAGGGGAGCGCCTTCCGAGTGTCAGCATCACCCACACTCCGCCCCAGCAGCAAGGCTTTGTGCCCAAACACACACAGGCATGGCAGCGCGTCCCCCCCCCCCACCCCCACCCCCCAGGGC
>NW_006297142.1:1368697-1369816 GCF_000327345.1 Myotis davidii | reverse complement strand
GTTGTGGGTCCCTCCCCGCTGTCTGTCCTGTAAGTGTTCCCAGTCCTCAGGGCTCCAGCCTTCCCACCCCACACAATCACAGGCATGATTCGCACTCTCAGTCTGCACCCCCACCTCTACTCCTAGGGCTCCCCCTCGCCCCTGCTGGAAACCTCCACCTGCAAGTCCAAGGGCACCTGCACCCAGACCACACACAACTGCAACCCACCCGCTTCCACAGCAGCTGCCTCTCCTCTGCCTCCCCCTCAGCTGCATGCCCCAGCCTGCTCCCCCACGCACCCCGGGGAGTCATTCAGGTCACCGTGCAGCTCCCTTGCCCCCTCACAGGCCATCCCCCTCCGCCATGAAATCCTGCACCTGCTGCTCTTGGACTGGCCACCAACCCGAGCTACATGCACACTGTTGAGATTTCTGCACATAAAGGTCATAAAAAGTCTCCTTCGAAAGAAAGAAAAACTCCCAGGCTCACCCCTTCGGAGATTCCAATTTAGTAGATGTTGAATGGGAGAGCTTTGTTTTGTTTTTAATTCTCACCTTATTGATGAGAGAGAGAGAGAGAGAGGTATCGATGCAAGGGAGAAACATGGATCTGTTGCCTCCTGTACGCACCCGGACTGGGGACTGAACCCAAAATCCAGGAATGTGCCCTGACCGTGAATCAAACCCCACCTTTTTGTGGTGCAAGAGACGATGCTCCAAGCAGCTGAGCCACACCGGCCAGGGCGGATGGGAGAGACTGCCCCACGCGAGTCTGAATAACCAGGTGGAGAACCACACGCGAGCCAGTGGGGCTAACGGGGGCGTAGCTTTGCCCCCCACCCCACTGCAGCCTGCAGCCTGTTTCGCTCGTGCCACTCCCCCAGATTGTCCAAAACTGTGCCCTCTGGTCCCTCACACTCACTGTGTCTCAACTCGGTGGCTGTACATAACGTCCCCTCCACAGCAGAAATGCCTCCTGGCGCCTCTCTCTCCACTCCAGGGAGGCCACAACCATCCCATCTCCCCGGTTAAACACTTCCTCTCTGTCCCCCAGGGCCTGGCTCCCAGCGGCCTCAAAGTCTTTTTTTTTTTTTTAATTGATTTCAGAGAGGAAAGGAGACGGGGGGAGAGAAAGAAACA
>NW_006297142.1:1341419-1350312 GCF_000327345.1 Myotis davidii | reverse complement strand
GGGCACATGCCCAGGGTTCCGGGCTGGATCCCCAGTAGGGGGCGTGCAGGAGGCAGCTGATCAATGATTCTCATCATTGATGTTTCTCTCTCTCCCTTCCCCTATGAAATCAATAAAATATATTTTAAAAAATCGAAAGTAGGCCAGCCGGTGTGGCTCAGTGGTTGAGCACATAGACCCATGCACCAAGCGGTTGCTGGTTCCACTCCCAAGCCCCCACACATGCCTGCCTTGCAGGCTGGATCCCCAGGAGGGGGGTGTGCAAGAGGCAACCTATTGATGTTTCTCTCTCCTTTCTCTCCCTCTGCCTTCCTCTCTCTAAAAATCAACAGCCCTCGCTGGTTTGGCTCAGTGGGTAGAGCAGGGGTGGGCAAACTTTTTGACTCGAGGGCCACAATGGGTTCTTAAACCAAAGGCTTTGTGCCCAAACACACACAGGCATGGCAGCGCGTCCCCCCACCCCCACCCCCCGGGGCAGCCTCCCGGGCCTGGCCGTTCCAGTTAGGAGACAATCGTACTTCCTGCTGCTTGATGCTGGCTTCCGGGCCCTTTTGCAAATCTGATCCTGCTCCTCCTGGCAGTTCCCGGTGACCTTTCCATGAATTCTTCTGCTGCTTAAGAAAACCAAGAACTCCAACTGATACGATCTAGAAACGTGTACAAGGACCACCCACCCCTGAAATCAGAAAAATCTAGTTCTCCACGGATGATCTCCTGGTCGCCTAGGCTGACGGCTAGCTGGGACAGCTTGGCTCCCTCAGAGAGAGAGAGAGAGAGGTATCGATGCAAGGGAGAAACATGGATCTGTTGCCTCCTGTACGCACCCGGACTGGGGACTGAACCCAAAATCCAGGAATGTGCCCTGACCGTGAATCAAACCCCCCACCTTTTTGGTGCAAGAGACGATGCTCCAAGCAGCTGAGCCACACCGGCCAGGGCGGATGGGAGAGACCGCTCCATGCGAGTCTGAATAACCAGGTGGAGAACCACACGCGAGCCAGTGGGGCTAACGGGGGCGTAGCTTTGCCCCCCACCCCACTGCAGCCTGCAGCCTGTTTCGCTCGTGCCACTCCCCCAGATTGTCCAAAACTGTGCCCTCTGGTCCCTCACACTCACTGTGTCTCAACTCGGTGGCTGTACATAACGTCCCCTCCACAGCAGAAATGCCTCCTGGCGCCTCTCTCTCCACTCCAGGGAGGCCACAACCATCCCATCTCCCCGGTTAAACACTTCCTCTCTGTCCCCCAGGGCCTGGCTCCCAGCGGCCTCAAAGTCTTTTTTTTTTTTTTAATTGATTTCAGAGAGGAAAGGAGACGGGGAGAGAGATAGAAACATCAACGA
Organism: Myotis davidii; assembly: GCF_000327345.1. Lineage (NCBI taxonomy): Eukaryota > Metazoa > Chordata > Mammalia > Chiroptera > Vespertilionidae > Myotis > Myotis davidii. Next base: position 1,348,971 of record NW_006297142.1, on the reverse strand, counting down.
TAAGAGAGAATCATTGATCGGCTGCCTCCAGCACACCCTCTTGGCGGGGGAGGGACCGCAACCTGGTATGTGCCCTTGACCTGAATCGAACCCGGGACCCTTCGGTCCATAGGTCGATGCTCTATCCACTGAACCTCACCGGGTAGGGCTGCCTCACAGTCTTGATCTCAGGGCTGCAAGTACTGGCACACCTGCTACCACTCCCGATCGACAGCCCAGAACGGGGTGGGGCGGGGCGGGGGGGTAGGGCCAGCAATTCCTCCCCTTTGTCCCCACACTGCGGCACTCTGACTGCAGAATGCCAGTCCCTTCCCAGCCACAGGCAGGTGTTGGCCAGGGCCCGGGGGAGCTGGACAGGGGGCTGGGGCCTGGGCGTCAGGGGGGCCTTTCCCGCTCTGGGCCCCCAGCCTCGTCCTCGAGGACTTGGAGGGGAAGTCTCCTTACACTGATCACCTCATCGAGAAGCATCCTTAAGCCCCCCCCCCCACCTCCCCCCAGGCAGCCTTCAGTGCTTAGAATTCCAAGCGCCTGGTCCCCTGGGGGCTGGGAACCAGGGGAGGGAGGGGCTTGCTCACTGGAAGGAAGAGAGTTGAGGGCAGTAGGTACCAGGATCAGAGCAGTAACTCAAAAATGCTGAGTGAATGAAGGCCAGCAGAGGGGCCTTTCGGTAGGAGCCCTGCCGCTGCCCCCACCCGCGTCAGGGGGCCCTGCTCTCGGCTCAGGCTGCCCTGGGACAGGCGTCCTGGCCACTCCCTCACGACCCCACGGTGAGAATTCCCCTTTCACAGGGCAGCTGGGGGGCTCATGAGACAGCTCTGTGACCGCTGCTGTCTTCCTTGCTTCCTCTGTAGAAGGGAAGTGAGGGGCAGGCAGCTCATGCAACAGCTTTTCCTTTTTTTAAAAAAAATATATATTTTTTTTTATTTTTTTTTATTGATTTCAGAGAGGAGGGGAGAAGGAAAGATAGAAGCATCAATGATGAGAGAGAATCATTGCTCGGCTGCCTCCTGCACGTCCCCTACTGGGCATCGAGCCTGCCACCCAGGCATGTGCCCTTGACTGGAATCAAACCCGGGACCCTTCAGTCCACAGCCCACCTCTATCCACTGACGGTCTCCGCTTGACATCACGATGCGCTAGAGGTGGTGGTGGGGGTGGTTGCACAATGTCATGTACTTAATGCCACTGAACGGCACAGTAAAATGGTTAGAATGCTGTTTTGTGATGTATATTTTACCACTTCTTTTCCGTTTGGCTCAGTGGATGGAGCATCAGCCCAGAAACTGAAGGGTCCCGGGTCCAATTCTGGTCCAGGCCACGCACCTGGGTTGCCGGCTCAATCCCCGGCCCTGGCTGGGGCGATTGCGGGAGGCAACCAAGCAATGTGGCCCTCTCACATGGAAGTTTCTCTCTGTGTCTCCCCCTCCCTTCCACTCTAAGAATCAGTGGGAGAACAGCCTCGGTGAGGATTAACAACAGCCAAGTCCACGGTGAATTGCAAAGCACGCAGTCACGAGGAGACTCCACACCTAGCGACCCCACGTTACAAACTGTGGTTCAGCGGGACCAGGAGGCCCGGAGGAGAAAACAAACGGGGAGTGGGGGAGACCTGGGGCGCTGGGGAAGGAGCTGAGAGGGAAGAGGTGGGGAGCCTCTGGGAGAGAGGCCTGGATTAGACAAAAGCCAGCAGGGGGAGGAGAAGGGAAGTCCTAGGGCCAAGGCGAGGGAGCTGGGCCAGCTGGCTGGCGGGCTGGGCGTGTATTCCCTGGAATTGTGCTGGACCCGCAGAGCACATGCTGGCATCCCACCCCTTCCCGCAGGCGGCCCTCAGGCACAGATGCAGAGCGGGCAGCCGGTGAGCAAACAGGACTGGGCCCGAGCTTGATTGTTCCCTCTACCGGACACCGTCAGGGGCCCGCCCAGCCCTCTTTTTCCGTAAGGTGAGGAGGGCCAGACTCCGCCCACCATGACGGAGGAATCCTCATGATGGTCCCAGAGGCTCCAACAGCAAAACAAATGCGGGACCCAAACACTTGTGACCAGCCCCCCTGCTACCACCCTGGTCCGTCTTCTGAGCGTAAGCAACCACCACCCCAATCGGCCGCCCTGAAGAATGAACAGCCAGGGCGCCAGCTAAAACCCGCCAGCCTGCGCCACGGCTCAGCACCCCGCCACTGCCGTCCTGTCCCCTCAGACTGTGTGGTGAGGGACTCATCCGGCAGCCCAGGAGGTCATGGTTCCGTCCCGGTCAGGGCACATGCCCAGGGTGCACATTCAATCCCAAGTCGGGGGGCGGCGGGCATGCAGGAGGCAACCGATCGATGTTCTCTCTCATCCATGTTTCTCTTCCTCCCACTCCCTTCCTCTCTCTCAAATCAATAAAAACACATTAAAAAAAAAAAAAAACCTCATCCGGCCTGGAAGTCAGCCTTTGCCCCCAGCTGCTGGGCGGTGATCTCCAGGCCCCGGAATGTCCTGACCCGGGACTTCAGACCTGCCCGGCACTGTGATTTATGATGAGGCTTGGGACACGCTGTCTCCGGAGGACTAAAGGTTTTAGCCTGGTCTCTGGGAGGGGCTGGGTGTTAAAGGTCAGCCGTGGGCGCGAGCAGGATGTGATTAAGCCCCAAGAACACTCCGAGGCCAAAGGCTGGGGGGCGCCCCTGCTTGGCCAGCGCGGTATGCCGGGTCTGGGGTCCAGGATTCCCTGGGAGCTTCATGTTCGGATTCCGCCCTGGGCACTGCGCACCCCGCCCTGGGGCCAGTTCAAACACGCATCCTCTCGCTATAAAGCCCATCTCAGAGCTTGCGGGGTTCTGTGCGTCATTCCCGCAATGAGCCACTGAAGGTCAGGAGCCGGCAGCTGGTGTCTGCGGGGAGAGCAGCCTGGGGGAGCGTGCCCTCACCGTGCAGGTTGCCCAACTCTGCAGCTGCTGTGACCACCCCTTGCCAACTCGACCTCACCCCTTGCCTCTTCCCTCCTCCTCGTTCCTCAGTGCCAGGCACGCTCCCACCCCAGGCCCCTGGCAAGCTGCTGCCCATATACCTGCCTAGTCATTTCAGGCCCTTTATTCAAATGTCACGTCCTTGGTGAGGCCTCCCTCGCCCCCACCCCAAACACCCACCTCTCCTCCTGCTTACTTTTTCCTCTTTGACAACTATCACCATACCCTAAAGTTTATTCAGCTTACTTTTTAAAAATATATTTTTATGGATTTCACAGAGGAAGGGAGAGGGAGAGACAGAAACATTAATGATGAGAATCACTGATCAGCTGCCTCCTGAACGCCCCCTACTGGGGATCAAGTCCACAACCTGGGCATGTGCCCTTGACCAGAATCGAAACTGGGACCCTTCAGTCCAGGGGCCAGTGCTCTATCCACTGAGCACACTAGCCAGGGCCGTTTAATCTGCCTCGCCAGGACGTAAGCCCCAAGGGATGGGGATTTTTGAACTTTGCTCCCTCCTGTACTCCAGGACCCAGAACACTTCCTGGCACGTGCTGAGTGTGCAATCACGTCCCACTGAGTGAATGGCCTCTTGGACCCTTTGGAAGGACCTCTCGGGCAACAGGCCGCCCCACCCCACTCCATCCTCTGAGAGGTTAAGTCTGCAGAGACAGGAAAACTGACCACACGGAGCTGGAGAACCGTTGCTGAGGGAGAGCCAGACCGAGACCTCCAGGAGAGCACGCCCAGCTGGGGACACCTCCCTGCTCCGACTGGCAGGCCCTTCCTGTCTGGGCTGGCAGATGGATGAAACTCTCAGACCCTGATCATGACAGAAGGTGGAGGGAAGACAAGACCTCGCTAGGCAGGGGTGACTTTTATTTGAAGCCAGAAAACACCCTATTGGGGGTTCATCTGTGACAGTAAAAAAAAAAGGGAGAGAAACCAGAACCCCAAGGTCCTGGGGAGGGGAAGGGAGGGGAGGGAGGGGAGGGGCAGGACGGTGGGTCCCGGCAGGCCCACAGATCAGGCCACGTAGGGGAAGCGGAGCAGCAGCCCCTCGTGGGGCTCCAATTTCAGGTGCTCCAGCTCAAGAGAGGCGCCCTCCTCCCGGCCCGGCTGGGTGCTGAGCAGCAGATCGGCCCTGGCGGGCAGGCCGGGGGCCACCAACTGGGCAGGTTGGCCCACGTCCCCGAAGTTGAGCACTACCAGGAACCGCTCGTTCTGGTCCCACTTGCGGACGTAGGAGAAGAGGCTGGGCCCCGAGGAGAGCACGTGGAAGTCTCCGTGCAGCAGGGAGCGCTCCTTGCCGCGGTGGTCACTCAGCCGCCGGAACAGAGCGAGGAGGGAGCCAGGGTCTTCGCTCTGGCCCTACAAGCGATGGAGACATAGCAGGAAGGGATGAAGAGCTCCCCTGGCTGCACACTCCTACTAGCCACCGGCCCGTCCGCTGCTCAGGCCCTGCCCCCCGAAAACCCGTACCTTCACAGTCATGTTGGAGCTCACGGGTCCCAAGGTGTTGAGGGAGCTGGACTCATCCCACAGCATGACCGGGGCTTGCTGGGGCTGGAAGGCAGGGAAAACAGGACTTGGGAAAGGCTGGCCCACTCCCCTGACTCTGCCTCCTGCCCCCCACTCCCAGCAGGCCTCCCGCCCTCACATCTAACTTCCCCTGGGAGCAGCAAGGCCGGCTCCCACCTCAGGTCCTTGCACTGCCCCTCGGCCAGAGGGCGCTGCTCCCAGACAGCCACGAGCCAGCTTCCTCCCTGCCCCCAGCCTCTGCTCAGCTGTCTCACAGGGTTCCCTGTGGCCACTCAGAAGACACAGCAGGCTTCCTTCTGCGGAGCACCCACAGCACTCCAGCCCTCTGTGCACTGCTCTCTCCTCCAGGCACGCGCGGGAGTCACGCCGTGAGATTCGGGAATAAGTGAATGACCGGCTCTATAAGTACCAGCTCAGGTGCCAACCTCCACGCCTGTGGCTAGAGCTCAGCAAGTGCCTTCCTGGTCTTACCCCTTTCCCCACATTCACTCCAGGCTCTTCTCTCACTCACCTGGCTCCCCCACTAAACTAGGAGAGCCCAGCAGAGCACCCACTGTCCAATGAATGAATGAGTGAGTGAGTGAGTGAGTGGACACTTACCAGGTACGACATTGCATTTTAAAGTAGCCGTCACTTGCCCTGACCAGTTTGGCTCAGTGGATAGAGCGTCGGCCTGCGGACTCAAGGGTCCCGGGTTTGATTCCGGTCAAGGGCATGTACCTTGGTTGCGGCCACATCCCCAGTGGGGAGTGTGCAGGAGGCAGCTGATCGATGTTTCTCTCTCATCGATGTTTCTAACTCTCTACCCCTCTCCCGTTCTCTCTGTAAAAATCAATAAAATATATTTTAAATAAATAAATAAATAAAATAAAGTGGCTGTCACTTTATCCAAACCGCCCTACGAGAGAGGCAGCCGCACAGAGCAGATGACCGGGACGTGGAGACGTGAAGCCGCTGGCCGCGGCCACACAGCTACCCACCAGGTGACTGACTAGGAAACAAACGCAGCAACTCCCCCCACCCCAAGAGTCACGCCTGTCTGTGGCATCCACAGACTACCTTGGCGGATAAACACAGCTCCCCGACTGCGCCACGAAAATACCTGTCCGGGAAGGGCAGCTGCCTTCAGGCCGATCTCGTCCCCATAGCTGAAAACCGGGGTCCCCGGCAGGGTGAAGAGCAGCAGCTGGTAGAGTCGGAGGAGCTGAGCCGGCACGAAGGAAGTCAGGGGGCCCTTCTGAGACAGACCCCAGCTGCACCAGCGACTGTCATTTGTCAAATGCGAGCGGGTGGCGTTTAAGAACTGGGTGACCAGGAGTTCAACGTGCTCCCCAGTGAAAGGGGAGGCCGACAGGTACGAGCTTGTCAACAACAGGTCGTTGTTCGATTCGAGCAGGCTCACGATCTCCTGGAGGCTGGAGGACTTGGTTCCTGCCATCAAGAGCCTGCGGAGAGCAAAGCTGAGGTCAAGGGCGGTACAGGACGAGAGAGGAAGAGAGGAAGGCATGTGAACTAGGAACTCCCCCTTCCCAGGGCCTAGCGCCCCACTGAGGGGACCCCCGGCGGAGCTAAGTTAGGGACAAGGGGCCTGGCGCTCACCTGTCTTCACCGAAGCTCTTGGTGATGTTCTGCCACTCGGCCAACAATGAAGGCGCGTTCTAGAAGGCAAAAAGCAGAGGCAGCTACTACCCGGCCCTGGAGTCGCACTGCTCTCACCGAGCGAGGCCGCACCGCCCATGTAAAGGAAGCTCACCTTCAGGTTCTCCACGTCCCGAACCTGGAACCCATCCACACCAGCCTGCAGCCAAAACTTCAGCGCGTCCTACAGGACGGGGGGAGGACGGAGGAAAGACAGTGACACTGTGCAGAGGCTCACAAACTCCCGCCCCCCGGACCTGCCTGCCAGGCGCTTCCTCGTGACCTGGGCCCTCACCTGAACGAGAGCCTGGAATGGCCTGTGCTCCCGCCTCCACCATAAAGGTTTAGCCCCTGCTCCCTCCCATTCTAACCGACCATTGGTTCTCCTAGTGATATAGCATCTCATTTCTCTTCTCCAGCCATGGCTTCACCTTTGAGGAGGCCCAAGAGAGAAAGTGTGTTCATAACCACAACTTCACTTAAACAGCGTGTGTGGAATGCTGGTGTACCCATGTCAGAGACGGGGAAATGGTCTCAAAGAAGCAAGGAGGCACGCCCAAGGCTCAATAAGCAAGTAGCAGAGACGGGGCTCAAACAGCAGTCAAAATCCCACAAAATCCCAAGACAAATGTACCGACGCCTCTCCCAGTGTCCTGAGGCCTAGGAGTGGTGCAAAGGGCTGTCCGTCAGGGCAGAGCTGTCAGGGCAACCCGAGGATGAAAGACTGAAATGCAAAGCATCCCCCCGCAGGCAGTTTCCATGAAGATTTGGGGTGAGGAGCCGGTTCTGCAGGACAGGCCCAGGCCTGAAGCCCTGCGTGTGAGGCACAGAACACAGCCCCATTGCCACTGCCCGTTTTTCCCTTTTCCTCTCTGCTCCATGTGCCCCCTCCTCTGCCTCCATTTTCTCCTGAGGCTACCATCTTCATCTCCTCACCATCCGAAAGCTTCCCTATCAGTAACGCTTACAGGGTCTCCCAGCAACTCGCTGGCGGGTGAACTGGAGGACTCCAAGGGTCCTACAGAAACGCTGGGAGAACAGATCCCACCCCAGAATCAGGGCTGCCAGCCAAGTGTGAGGGGCGCCTCCACTTCTGTTCTGCCCGTTCTGAACTGGCCGGTGTCCCAGAACACAGGCATTAGGAGCCTGGGTGACACTCACAGCCCCTCCCCCAGCCTGGGGACTATAGAGCCTGAGCCTATAGCTTAAGGGAAGGGTTAGAGAAATAAGGTTACTTGGACCTCAAGTCCCAGGAGCACTGAACCCTCTGAATCTTAGTGTCCTCCTGTACAGTTTGGGGATGATAGGGACCTTATGTGGGTACAGAGGGGATTAAAAAACATCTATAAAATACGTGGCAGAGCCCTAACCGGTGTGGCTCAGTGGATAGAGCGTCAGCCTGCGGACTGAAGGGTCCCAGGTTC
>NW_006297142.1:1339144-1340851 GCF_000327345.1 Myotis davidii | reverse complement strand
GATTCCGGTCAAGGGCATGTACCTTGGTTGCGGGCACATCCCCAGTAGGGAGTGTGCAGGGGGCAGCTGATGGATATATCTCTCTCATCGATGTTTCTAACTCTCTATCCCTCTCCCTTCCTCCCTGTAAAAAATCAATAAAATATATATTTTTAAAAATACTTGGCACAGTCTCAGACACAGGAAGATCCCCACGCTTGTAATTTCAGACGGGGCTGCACTTCAAAACATCAAACAAGGACTGGGAAACCAGTCAGGACAGACTCCCACTGAGAAGCGTTCCTGAAGCGCCCTTCCTGGCACAGTCACCATCAGAGTCGAGAAAACAGGAAAAATGAGCGGACAAAAAGGAACAAGCTAAGACGGGTGCCCTGCTGGCCTCCGTGGGGGGAGCGCGCCTGCTGGGCCCCTGGCGGGCGGGCGGCTGGGTTTACTACAGGGGCGGCCGTGCCTGCAAGGACCCCCCACCTGCCATCAGCACCCGCACACTCACCGTGATCTTGGTGGCCACAGTGTCCATCTGAGTGGGGAGGAACCACGAGTCCTGGCCCCTGTAGTTGGGAGTGAGGTCCAGAAGGACCTGGATGCCTGGGACAAGGCGGGGAGAAGCAGGTGTTGAGAAAGGCTTTGGGGTGGGGAGAGAGGACGAAATCAACACCTGGGTCCACAGAGTAACTCCTTGGCATTACTTGCTACCAAAGCTTAGGTTTGAACCCTGGCAAACCTCAGTCCATTGAAACAGAGACACGAGCAAGAAGGAGCTTTGAAATCTCATAGGGCAGCAGGTGAACAGTGTGAAGGGAGAAGGCCGAGCTATAGGGGCCTGGGCTTCCCGCCCCAAGGGGAACCGTTTTAAAGCAAGGCAAGATTTTATCTGGATTTTCATTCCAAGTTTAAAAACCACCAACTTCGTAAAAGCCCTTTTGGAAAACATCGGTGCTGAAGCCCAAGAAGTGAAAGGCCTGCACGGTCAAGTGGAAAGTCCCTTTGGGCTGAGGCCTCCCCGCGCCTCTGTCCCTGCTGGGAAGCCGAGGCAGCCAGAAGCGAGGCAGACAAACCCTCCCCTGCCTGCCCCGGCCTTCGCCCTTGCTCGCTGCTTGCTCCCTTGCGGTCTCCGAGGCCCCTCCGCGCCGCCCCAGAGGCACCCACCCTTTTTCTTGGCCGACTGCAGGAGACCCTGGAAATCTTCCATGGAGCCCAAAGCCGGGTCGATCTCCTGCAAGTTGGTCCCAAGGACGTCGTCTCTCTGGGTTTTGTGAATGGGGCCCAGCACGAGGCCCTTCACCTTCAGGGAGCTCAGGTGATCCAGGCGCTCCTTCAGGCCTGCAAAGGGGAGGGAAGAGGCCCCCGGGGGCGGGTCGGAGACGATCCCCTCCCCCTCCCCCGGGGCTCCGCTCGGAGGCTGAGCAGCTGATGTAAGGGGCCTAGCACGTTGCTTCAGACCCTGTGGCTCCACGAGGAAGAGAAGAAGCTGAGTCAACTACCCACGTGAAAGAGGGAGGGAGGGAGGAAACTCTTTGAAGATGGGCAGGAGGCGCTACGTCCCAGGCAGCGGGTGGGGTGGAGAACCGTCCGAGTCCAGGGGGGTTGGGGTGGGGGTGGAGGTAGGGATGGGGTGAGGGTCGGGGTGGAGGTGGGGCCCCAGCGGCTCACCGGTTAAGCCGGGGGCGCTCGGGTCGGGGACTGGGGTGCACAGTCACCTGCTAA
>NW_006297142.1:1337949-1338622 GCF_000327345.1 Myotis davidii | reverse complement strand
CCCTAGCCCGAAACCTCCGGAGGTGGGCCGGCTGTGGCCCCCCGCCCGGTCCCCGCAGGGCACCCAGCCACCCCGCAGGGCACCCCGCAGCGTGCGTCCCGAGCGACTCCCCGACACCCTGGAGCGTATCTGCCCTGCGCGGGACTCCCGCCACCGCCTGCCTCGCCTTCCCCACCTCCGCCGGCCCTAGCGGCCCAGAGCACAACCAGCCGGCGCCCCTTCCGCGCCAGGCCTCGGCTCAGACCCCTGGGGCTCCCAGACCTCGCTCCCCCAGGGCTTCCGCCCATTCCTGCAAGACGCATCTTGACTTTTGCTCAATTAATGCACGAGGCAGCAATTATTCATGGAACGCCCACTGCAATACGCTGCTTTGTTAACTTTATGGAGTGAACTCCAGCCCAGTCTTCTCCGGGATGTTTTATGACGACTCTGCTGGGACAGGAGGTGCTGACACTGTGGCCTCACCCTCCCCTCCCCCAGCGTCTGGCGCCCGGAGGTCGGGCAGCTGGGAATTGGACATCCAGGAGAGACGGATGGGCAACCACACATGCCAGGGCTAGGCCTCAGTTAGAGGCATCTATACATTTCCTACAACCGCCCAGATGCAGCGGTTCTCAAGCTGTGGGTCGCGACCCCTTTGGCGGTCGAACAACCCTTTCACAGGGGTCGCCTA
>NW_006297142.1:1325031-1337308 GCF_000327345.1 Myotis davidii | reverse complement strand
AGACCATCTTGCATATCAGATATTTACATGACGATTCAGAACAGTACCAACATTACAGTTAGGAAGTAGGAACGAAAATAATTTTATGGTTGGGCCACAACATGAGGAACTGTATTTAAAGGGCCAGAAGGTTGAGAACCACTGGACCAGAAGATGCCATGGTCAGACCCCTCCCCACTGCGAAGGTCCTCCCACAGAGTCCCAACCCCCGGTGCCCTGGCCTCCCCACCGCTTCCCTATGGAAGCCTGGGAGGCAGCTCTGCCCAAGGCCTGGAAGACCACCCAGCTTTCCAACAGGCAGGTCCCGCATGAAGGGCCAGTGAGCACAGCAAGGGCTGCTGGGCAGCAGCACAGGAGGTGCCAGCGCCCTCAGGACTCCTTGTTCCTGCGCAGTGCCAGCTGGGTCCTTTTCAGAGACGAGCTGGAGGAGGTTCCTTCCCCTCTCACGTGGGCTGGAAGCCAAGGTGGCTGTGCAGTTGGAAGAAAGCAGAAACCAAGATCTGAAGAAACAACAGACCAGAAGGGGAGCCAAAGGGGAGAACGGCTCTTCCTCCGCCGTCCCCTCCTTCATCCCAAAGCCCGCACCCCTCCCGGGCCTGCTAAAGCTGGAACCAATTCCTAAGGGGAGGCAGCCAAGTGGGGAGAGGCTGGAGTTCAGTCCAGTGTTCACTGATGATAAGACGGCCAAGGTGCCCGCCCGGGCCTGCAGTTAAGTGCCAGCCAGGGGCTCTGCCCAGACTTTGATCCCCAGCAAGAAAGCTCAAGGTTGAAAACTGTGAGCTCAGAAGCTCTCCTTGAGATGGTCCAACGTAACCCCCCCGGGAACACAGTATCTCACTCAGCCCCCATGGCTCCAGACAGATAAAGCCAAGGTGTTCTGCATGGGATAAAGAGGCTAACAACTCACCTCCCATTTATCACCCACCACACCCACCACGGGGACTACCCTCCAGCCCCTGCCAGCTCACAGCACACAGCCTTTTCCAGGCCTCTGCATCTTTTGGCTCAGGCCATTCCGTGTTTTGCCCTTCCTATTCTGCCAAGTTTGCCTCATAAACTCCTATTCATTTGAGACTTAGCTCAAATGACAGCGTTCCTCATCTCCCACAAAAGAATTACTTTCCATCCACTGTGCACCTACCTCTGCTACAATTCATGTCCCCTTTGTTCATTACATTTCCTTGTCTGAGCGTCTGTTTGCACTTCAAGACAGGTGGCAGGGACCTTGTGCTATTTGTCAATGGACCTGCCTGCTCAGAGGGAGCATAGAGCAGGCGCTTGTTTGACAAATGAATGGATGAACTGTATCAATCAAGCCCAAATAATTCCTTTCATAGACACAATTCAACAAAAGGAGCATGTGAAGATAGAGAGAAAAGTGAAAAGGAATTTAAACTCTTAATGTAAAAAACCACTGAAACCTGTAAAGATTTTTTTGTGAGTTTATTTGAGCCAAACTGTCGACATATGAAGGGAAGCAGACCCTCAATGAATTGATAATGCTCTGGAGAATGGCAGGTTACATCTGTATTTATACATTGTGATCAAAGGAAAGGGACGTAGCGGGTTCCATGAAACTCATTGGCGATAGATTAAGGAGGAGGGATAAAGCAAAGAGCAGGGGAACCCCTGGGATTGGATAAAAAGTAAAATGATGGACACGTACTTAGGTGGGTGCAGGAACAATTAACATCGTTGATGAAGGAATTTGTGGTCTCTGTCCTGGCGCCCAGCACATTAGGCTGTGCCCCAAGGGGTCCAGAAAAAGGGGAGTTACAAGTTACCCAGACATTTCGAAGGGTGTGTTATCATAGATGCAAAAGGACCGATAGACTCAGTTAAGGTAAAGGTTGACCTTGTCGGTGAACATACCAGCCTAGGATGTAACTGCCCACTATCACTGCTTTAAAGTTTAATTTCAGACCATCTGTGTGGTGACTTTAGGTCTGAGTTTGCAAGACTGCCACGCAGACCTCCCCTGAGCTTGTCCGGTCAGCATGTGGCTCCTTTCGTCCACAAAACAGTATTTATAATAATGAAGCTGTTTGTGCAGGGGACAACAAGACTCGGAACTGCTCAGCCAAAATAAAACACAGTGTGAAACACCGTCCCAAATCTGGGGGAAGGGGAGGGCAGAAAAGCAACGGTGGAGAAGGAGGGCAGGAGGTGGCCAGAGAGTCTCAGATCCTACAATGTATGTTGATAAATATAAAATTTAATATTTAACACAGGGATGCAAAGTATAGAAGTTGTCAGAAAGAATTTAGCCTTCAAGAGAAAATGAGACAAAAAAAAACCAATTCAATGGTCCAGAGGCCAGTAGGACCACAGGCAGCCACGAGTCCTCAGTACTTCACACTCGGGCCGGCAGGCAGAGGCGGGGCCCTGAAATCTTTCTAGTTCTCCTGCAAAAATTCATGTCACGTGTTTCCCAATAGATGAGGATCACTTGATCTTGGCCAAAAGATAAGGACATTATTTTCCGCCAAAGTATAAAAAGGGATTTCCAAAGAGAGAGCGACGATGGGAGGACAGTTAGAAACAGGAGGCTGCCTCCCCGTCCAGCAGAGGGTACTGCAACTCTGCCCAAGCCCAGGACATTATTCCAAAGACCCAGGAAAAAGCATCCGGGCTCTGCCTCTACACCCCCATCACCCCGAGCAGCTCAGCCGCCTGAAAAAGAGGTGCTGGCTGAAGTCAGGAAACTGAGCATCTGGAAGTCAAAGTGCAGCTGAAATGAAAGCAAAGTAGGAGGCAGACCCCAACCAAAGGGACTGAGATGGCAGCTGCTATGGGAAGAACTGGTGTTGGATATGATTACAAATCCCGCAGGAGGGACACTGGTTCCTAAAGAAGAGCTGTCTTAGGGAAGGGTGAGGAATTGAGGGGGGATAAGAGTCAGAAAGAGTAAAGAAAATGCAACTAACAGCATCTCTTAAGCAAAGAGGAATAAGTGCACCCTCTTAAATTGGACACTGGCATCCGAAATGGTTAACTGCTCCCAGAGCTTTCCAACAGGATAATTCTAAAGACACATAATGAGAATCTGGGAGCTTAGATTTCAATATAGAATCTTAGATTTCCTGAATATGAAGTCACCGCTAGGATAGGGATGGAAGAATTCTATCTGTTACATGACTATCACAGCCCCAGTTTCACACGTTTTCTAACCATTGCGAGTCCCCTAGAGCACATATTGCCAGAGGCGCTGCAACACCAGGCTGTGATATCGGGATATTAGGATGGGGTTACATGCCAAGAAATCCATCGTAACTGAAAATACTGTAGGTCGAAATACAGTATTTAATACAGCCAACCTACCGGACATCATAGCTTAGCCTGGCCCTTCTGAGTTCTTACTGCTTTCACACCATTGTAAAGTCAGAAAGTCACAAGACAACCATCCTAAATTGGGAGCTGTCTGTACATACATTTGGTCTTCATCCGTTTCCTGGCACAAGAGCTGCGAAACCCTTGCATTTCCTGAACAATAGAGGTGATGGGTGCATCTTTTGTTCTAATACTTGGTCTTAGTCCTCCCAGACACAGGCCTGCTAAGACCCTTGGAGTCTCTAGTGTAGGAAGTGTGTCATTTTGTATGTTAGGGAGGTGGCTGGGGGTGAGCGGGGAGGCCTACATAGTCCCAGGATAGGGGGTGGTTGCCAGAGGAATTACCAGTGATCAGCAGGTTACACCTTTCAGCCCCACCCCCTGGACCGCCAGAGAGGAGAGAGGCTGAATACTGAGCCAACCACCAGTGGCCATGGGCATGCCTGCACAATGGCACCTCCATAAAGCCCAACACAGCAGGGTTTGGAGAGCTTTCAGTTGGTGAACACAACATGTGCCAGGAAGATAACACACCCCAAGTGTCTGTGCTTGGAACTCTTCCAGACCTCTTCCTGTGTACCTCTTTCTGGCTATTCACTTACGTTATCCTTTACAAGAGGCCCAGAGCACGGAATTGTGTGCACTGGTAGGGTCTCTAGTGGCTGCCGGCATGGTACTCCCTCTCTTCCCCCAGTTGCCTGCTGCGGCCGTCTGCCACCAACCAGGGCCTCCCTCCCTTCCCCCAGCCCACTTTTATTATCCTATATAATAAAAAGGTAATATGCAAATTGACCTAACAGCAGAACGGTTGCTATGATGCACACTGACCATCAGGGGGCAAGCAATGCAGGGGCTGCCCCCTGGTGGTCACTGCGCTGGGGGGCGGGGAGAGGGGGCAGGCCTAAGTTGTCAGCTGGACATCCCCCGAGGACTTCCGGACTGCTAAAGGGCACAGGCGTGGCTGATGGGGATTCCCCGCCCCCCTGCAGTGCACAAAGGTCATGCACCAGGCCTCTAGTACAGGATAATAAACTGGTAATAGGAAATAAAGAGTTACCCTAAGTTCTATGAGCTGTTACAGCAAATTTGAACCTGACGAGGGGGTTGTGGGAACCCTGATTTGTGGCCAACTCAGAAGTGTGAGTAACCTGGGAACGGATTACTTGGTATTGGTGTCTGAAGTTGGGGATAGTCTGTAAGACTGAGCCGTTAACCTCTGGGACTGTACAAACCCTAGGTGTTAGTTTCAGAACTGAATTAAATTATAGGACATCCAGTTGGTGTCTGTATAGAAGTGGAGAATTACTTGGTGTGGAAAACCCATACATTTGGTGTCAGAAGTAGTCTGAACAGAAAACAGATCATAGTGGATGGTAGTAAACAGGTCATAACAGCAGATTCTTCTCTAGACCCTTGGCCAACTGCACTCAAATATGGAAATGTTATTTAAGAAAGTTTTTTCTTGCCGAAACCGGTTTGGCTCAGTGGATAGAGCGTCGGCCCGTGGACTGAAAGGTCCCAGGTTCGATTCCGGTCAAGGGCATGTACCTGGGTTGCGGGCACATCCCCAGCAGGAGATGTGCAGGAGGCAGCTGGTCGATGTTTCTCTCTCATCGATGTTTCTAACTCTCTATCTCTCTCCCTTCTTCTCTGTGAAAAATCAATAAAATATATTTAAAAAAAAAAAAAAAGAAAGTTTTTTCTTGGCCCTGACTGGTTTGGCTCAGGGGATAGAGCGTTGGCCTGCGGACTAAAGGGGCCCCGGTTCAATCCTGGTCAAGGCCATGTACCTTGGTTGCGGGAGCATCCCCAGTGGGGGATGTGCCGGAGGCAGCTGATCAATGTTTCTAACTTTCCATCCCTTTCCCTTCCTCTCTGTAAAAAATCAATAAAATATATTTTTTTTAAAAAGGAAGTTTTTTCTTATTCATTACACTCAACAGAGAAGGTACAAAATATATATGGAAATGCAGACATTTAGCAAGACATTATGAAATATTAGAAATCTAGATTCTAAACTCAAATAAAAATTTGTACTAAGGTATTGACTTAAAACTCAGAAGTTTAAGAAAAGTGGATTTAACCGTAAGTTTGGAAAGGGAATCCCTTTTTATCCTCAAATTAGCAAGAAGCATTAGAACTGAGTTACCACAGAGTACATTTCTTTAAAATAATGTCAGAAATTTACAAAAACACTTTTATCAATAACTAACACTTGATCTGGGGAAAAATATTGAGACCTAAATATTTTTATCTACTTCCAGCAAATAAAATTCTATGCCGTACAGAAAAATAAAACTGAATCTACAGACAAATTATTAGGACATGAGTTCAATACTAGACACAGATACAAAAATAATTCTGTTCTGAACACTAGTAGCAAACTACTAGAAAAAAAATTTAGGTTGCCATGTCCCCTAGCAACAAAAACATTCATGCACCAAATACTGAGTACCTACTATGTTCTAGGCCAGGGGTGGGCAAACTTTTTGACTCGAGGGCTACAATGGGTTCTTAAACTGGACCGGAGGGCCGGAACAAAAGCATGGATGGAGTGTTTGTGTGAACTAATATAAATTCAAAGTAAACATCATTACATAAAAGGGTACGGTCTTTTTTTTTTTAGTTTTATTCATTTCAAACGGGCCGGATCCGGCCCGGGGGCCATAGTTTGCCCACAGCTGCTCTAGGCACTGTTCTATGAGCTAGGGAGGTAGCAAGGATAGGGTCCCTGTTCTCATGAAGCCTAATTCCACTGAGTGAAAGAAAGAGAATAAAAAAAATAAATATTCAAACATATATCAAATAATTATAAGCCACAAATGTTAGAAAATATAGTACCTGAAGCTACTAAAACTAATAAAGTACTGTATGAAACATATAAAGTATGCCTAAAAGTCAGTAAGGCCTGGCTGGCAGGGCTAGGGTTTGAGCTTTGACCTATGAACCAGGTGGTCATGGTTCAATTCCCAGTCAGGGCACAGGCCCGGGTTGCAGGCTCAGTCCCCGTTGTGTAGTGTGCAGGAGGCAGCCCATCAATGATTATCTCTTATCATTGATGTTTCTTCTCTCTCCCTCTCCCTTCCTGTCGGAAATCAATAAAAAAAATTTTTTTTAAGGCAGCGGACAGGCAGTGAGGACGGGAGGCGAGGGCCTAGATGGGAGATGGTGACATGAACCCAAGCAGTGAACTTGGAGAGGGAACACACGCAGGTTGAGTTTCAGGTCTGGAGTCTGGGGTCTGCAGCAGGATTTGGGCCCAGATCTCGGCCTGGTTGGGGACAGCACCTGGACCTGCCAGGGGCAGTGGCACCATCAGAGGCTCACTTCCTCTCTGTCAGTGGGGTGATGGCACCTGCCCTGGGACTGCTGCCGCAGGGAGTGAAGCAGCTGCTGAGGACCGGGCTGGGGACTGACAGCATGCCCTTGAGTGAGAGGCAGTTCCAGCCCCTCTCCCTCCGCTCTGACATTTTTAAACCAGCTGGCCCCCACCCATGCACCAGGCCTCTATCCTATATAATAAAAGGGAAATATGCAAATTGACCCTAACAGCAGAATGATTGGGAATGACTGGTTACTATGACACACACTGACCACCAGGGGCAGACGCTCAATGCAGGAACTGCCATTTGGTGGTCAGTGCGCTCCCACATGGGGGAGCACTGCTCAGCCACAAGCCAGGCTGATGGCTGCCAGTACAGTATTGTGGGTGGGAGCCTCTCCTGCTTCCTCAGCAGTGCTAAGGATGTCTGACTGCAGCTTAGGTCTGTTCCCCACTGCCAAGTGGACATCCCCTGAGGGCTGCCGGGCTGCGGGCTGCCGGGGCTGCCAGAGGGATGTCTTATTGCCAGCTTAGGCCCACTCCCCTGGGGAGCAGGCCTCAGCCAGCAGATGGTCATCCCCCAAGGGGTCCCAGACTGTGAGAGGGCACAGCCGGGCTGAGGGACCTCCCCTCCGCGAGTGCACACATTTTTGTGCACCGGGCCTCTAGTATATATAACATCTGACTAAACCAAGTGATGACAAGGATATGAAATTGCATAACATTAATTGGAGAGAGAACATGATGTTTCTCTATCTCCAGGTGAGCTATGTGCAACAGGCTGTTACACTGAAAATATAGCCATAACCCAGCAATGTCACTCCTAGATTCATACCCCAGAGAAACTCTCACGCATATGCACAAAGCAACAGTCAAAAGATTTCACTGCAGCACTGCTTAGAGTAGTAAAAATTTGGAAGTCTGAAAGAGGGCCTGTCACTAGTGGACAAAATAATTTGTAGTAAACTTCTAAAGAGAATACTACAAATGACAATATCTTTTTAAAAATTTATTGATTTGAGAGAGAGAGAGAGAGACAGGGAGAAACATCGATTTGTTGTTCCACTTATTTATTATGCATTCATTGTTTGATTCTTGTATGTGCCCTGACCATGGACCTAAACCACAACCTTAGCTTATCAAGACCACACTCTAACCAACTGAACTACCCAGCCAAGACATAAAACACTAAATCTTAAAAGACAGGCAAAACGTGCCCTAACCAGTTTGGCTCAGTGGATAGAGCATAGGCCTGCGGACTCAAGGGTCCCAGGTTCGATTCTGGTCAAGGGCATGTACCTTGGTTGCGGGCACATACCCAATGGGTGTGAAGTAGGCAGCTGATCGATGTTTCTCTCTCATTGATGTTTCTAGCTCTCTATCCCTCTCCCTTCCTCTCTGTAAAAAAATCAATAAAATATATTAAAAAAAAAAAAAGACAGGCAAAACTTGTCAAAAATGTAGCGCTAAAGGAAAAGAGGCCTAACCGGTTTGGCTCAGTACATAGAGCGTTGGCCTGGGGACTGAAGGGTCCCAGGTTTGATTCCGGTCAAGGGCATGTACCTTGGTTGCGGGCACATCCCCAGTAGAAGGTGTACAGGAGGCAGCTGATCAATGTTTCTCTCTCATCGATGTTTCTAACTCTCTATCCCTCTTCCTTCCTCTCTGTAAAAAATCAATAAATATATTAAAAAAAGAAAAAAAAAGAGGAAATAGCAGGTTCACCTTAAATTTTTTCCCCAAAAAACTGAAAGGTACAGTGAATTGCCAACCGTCTGCACTTTAACTGGCCTCTGCCCCAAAAGGGAGACCGCACCATTCCTGGAGGTCCTGCGATATCAGGCTGGTGTGTGGATTGGATGGAGCAAGTCTTTTTTCAATCTCCCTGTGCCAAAAATCTACTTGCTAAAGTACCCTCTGGGAGATAACTTATCAGATGTTAAATGGTAAGCACAGCCCTAGCTGGTCTGGCTCAGTGGATAGAGCGTTGGCCTGCAGGCGAAAGAGTCCTGGGTTCAATTCCGGACAAGCACACATGTCCAGGTTGCAGAAGGATCAAGCCTGCAGGAGGCAGCCAATTAATGATTCTCTGTCATCATTGATGTTTCTCTCTCTCCCTCTCCCTTCCTCTCTGAAGTCAATAAAAATATATATTTAAAATAAATAAATAAAAATCAACAGTAAGAACAGACATCTCTCTTGATCTTAGGCCAAAAAACAAAGAAACGACCTACAATTAAAGATTCCTAGCAGGACTTGCTTCCATAAATTTCACTCAAGGTTACAAAAGCAGCCTGAGACCTAGCCAGTTTGGCTCAGTGGGTAGAACGTCGGCCTGCGGACTGAAAGGTCCCAGGATGATTCCGGTCAAGGGCACATGCCCAGGTTGGGAGCTCAATTCCCAGTAGGGGTTGGGCAGGAGGCAGCCGATCCATGATTCTCTCTCATCATTAATGTTTCTATCTCTCTCTCCCTTCCTCTATATCAATAAAAATATATTGAAAACAAACAAAAACAAAAGCAGCCTGAAAGCTGTTCCTTATATAAAATTCTGCATTTTCATTTCTCCCCCACTCCAGTTTAATCCTTCCCTAGGAGAGCTCCCCAGTGGCACATTCCTCGACAGTTCAGGAAATAAGGAAATTCTGGTCTCAAATTGAATTTTTGCCGTAGCGGTGAATGTCCTACTCCCGGCTCCCAGCAGAGCACTGCGCATGTGCGTATCCCTACTCCCCGCAGTGCTTCTTGCCGCCAGGAGGGGGCAAAGGATGCCGAGAAAAACGCCTGGAAGCAGCTTGCATCCTCCAGGAGCGATTTCCAACCTTTTCCATCTCATGGCACACGTAACCTAATTGCTAAAATCCTGCGGCACACCAAAAAATATATATTTTTGCTGATCTGACAAAAAAATACGTATAATTTTGATTCATTTACACTAGACGGCTATTGTCATTTTTTTTAAATGTGTTTTTATTGATTTCAGAGAGAGGGAGATAGAAACATCAATGATGAGAATCATTGATCAGCTGCTTCCTGCGTGCCCCCGGAACTGGGAATCCAGGCATGTGTCCTAACCTAGAATCAAACCGTCACCTTCTGATTCATGGGTCGGTGCTCAACTACTGAGCCACACCAGCCGGGCTTGGCATATTACTCATTTGTTTATTTCTCTGTGTCTACCCACCAAAATATAAACTCCAAGGGCACATAAAGGTACTGTCTGCTTTGTTCCCTGTTTTATCTCCTGGACTTAGTAGGTGCTCAACAAATACTGGTAGAATAAATATTAAATGAAAGTCACCTATAATCTCCAACTGCCAAGAACACTGGTTTTCGTTGGCACTTATTCCCTTCACCCCCTGTAGAGCTTACAAAAAAAGCATCCCGTGTTTGACACTCCCCCTTTACGTTCCCCCTTTTCTAGTGGATTCTATGTCACTACACAAGAGGCTGCAAACTCAGTCCTAACCACCTTTGGCCCATAGACATATTTTGATTGGCTCACAGAATATGCTTTAAAAAAAATGGACGTTGTCCCTAGCCAGTTTGGCTCAGTGGATAGAGCATTGGTCCTCGAACTGAAAGGTCCCAGGTTCGATTCCAGTCAAGGGCACAAGCCCGCATGGTGGGCTCGATTCCCAGTGGGGGACTTGCAGGAGGCAGCTGAGATCAATGATTCTCTCTCATCATTGATGTTTCTCTCTCCCTCTTCCTTCCTCTCTGAAATCAATAAAAATATTTTTTTTTAAAAAAAGAAACACTTTTTAAATGGAAGTTAGAAATCAACACTTAAAATAGGCAAATATACAATGTTGGATCTCTCGAACCTCTTGGTCATATTTTTTTGGAGACCACTCAAGCAGGGCAGCAATTAGCTGGAGCTAAGAAAGGGCTGCTAAGCTCTCCAGGATCCCCACCCAGTTCATGTCGCTCATCTGCATTCCTGACATTCCTGTAGGTGTGAGTTGGGGGGAGACCCTGACTTATACCCTCTCCTTTGCGTTTCCACTGCCATTTCACTTGTTCGTACAGAATCCACTTACCCACAGCCTAAACTACTGAGACAATCTCATTAATGTCCTTGCCTCCATCTTATTCCTCAATTTGTCATCACCACCTGCTCAAAAACTTCCATGGGCTTTTTTCTTCTTCTTCTTACTATCTATAGTTCAACGATTTGGCTTTGCAATCCAGGCCCTCCTCACCTGGCTTTCCCCGGAAAATCTTCCCCAGTTTTATATTCTACAATTCCCTCCCGCCCACATTTCATGAATTCTATCCATACACTTCATTCCCTTTTCCAGCTCCTCCAAGTCTGTGTTCAAACTGTTTCTTTCATTTCCTCCCGGGTCGGTCTATCTACCCTTCAAGATTCAGACACTCCATAGGGCATTTCCAATCTCCATTCCCACATACAACCTCCCGAGTCCTGTCTGCCTACCCTGGGACTTCTGGATTTCCCATACATTTCCTGCTCCATGGTCTTGAACAAAGCACTTCATGGTTATTGAGCAAATGAATTCATTCGCCCATAATAACTTTGCTCAAACTGGAATTCTCCCAATATTCTGTACACTGTCACCTGTTATATCATCCTGGGACACATGGGGACCACACTGCCCCTAAAGAAGTGAAAATGGGTTCTGGGTAGAGGAAGGGGAGGAGGAAAATCTCAGATCCTGAAAAGGTTTCTGGCCCTCCAAAAGGCCACAGCACAAGGGCAGATACAGTGTGTCAGTGGTATTACAGATCCATGGTATATACATATATATATATATGTATGTATTTAAAAGAAATTTTCATGGGGAGGGGGGGAATTAGAGGGGGAAATGTCTTTTTAAGGCGCCTGTGGAGAGAGAATAATGAGGGAAGCTTGAGAAGCAGTACCCGATCGTTCCATTTGTTTCCTGGGTATCTGCTTGGTCCCCTGCTACCTGGAGGACAGTTTGCGATGATGGCAGTCCCGCATGGATGTCCAGGGCAGGTCTGCAATCAGGCGGCCTGGACTGGCACCTTGGCGCTCTATTTCTTAGCGGGATAACAGCATGCAAGTCCGCTAACCGCTCTGGGTCTCGGTCCCCATCTATAACCTTATCTCAGTCCTTCCCCGGGGGCTGGATAGGAAGTGAGGTCGTGCAGCAGAGCACATGCCAAGAGCTTTTGCATGTTTATAAAACGCGCACGGACGGTCGGTGTTCGCGGCAGGTCTCAGTGACGGGTCTCCAGGTGGCGGGAACCACCCGGCCACCCGGCGGGAGCTGCAGGGGCCCCTCCCCGGTAACAGGGGGTCCCGGGGACCTGGGAGGACTCCTCAACTCATGCAGTGTGCTTGAAACGTGCTCCCAACGCGAGCCGAGCCACAAGTCAAGATCCTAGCAGAACCGGGCCGGGCAGGAAAGCCCAGACCCTGCCCGCAGACTCGCCCGGATTCACTCCCGAAACGGCGCCATGCAGGGACCTGCAGTACCTGAGTCGCCTCCCGCGCCGGCACCCTGCGCACCAGGCCCGGCCGAGGGCTCCGGAGGTTCGGGATCCATGGAGGTGGGCCCTGCACACGGGTTTAGGGTCTGGGGGTGGGGAGGGGAGCTCAGAGGAGGGATTGGGGGTAGGCGGCTGACCCGGACG
>NW_006297142.1:1321396-1324839 GCF_000327345.1 Myotis davidii | reverse complement strand
TCCCCGTGCGCGTGCGCCCGCCGCAGCCCCGCCCTCCAATCCCGTGGGCCTCTGCGAGAGGGTATTTAAATGCCTCGCTGAGGCTTTTGGGTCTTGTCTTTTCTCTGCTGCTCTGGTGAGTGTTCTCTCTGTGTTGGGGAGGCATGCCCGCGTCAGCGTGGCGGGCCTTAGGCCGTCTTCTGTGTTATGTCTGTTTCGGGGGGCGGGAGGGCAAATGGGGCGACTTGGCCATGGCCTCCAGGCCTCGAAGCTACTGCAGGGCTTTGTGAAGGACAAAATGGCGATGGCGGGCGGTGCCGGCGGCCTTCTCTGTGATGAGGACCTTTCACAGACCTGTACCGAGTCCCGTGAGGATAAGACACTCTGAGACGGGCCTTGCACCCCCGGGGCAGTGGGCGCGCCGGAGGCCAGGGCGTTGGGCAATATGCAATATCGACCTAATGTGCTCCTTGTCTGCAGGGTTCGGGCGCACGTATGGACGCTAGAGGACCCGGGACATCCCTCTTGTTCGAGTAAGTGCTGAAGGCCACCCTTCACGGCGCTTCCTCCGCTGCTGCGTGCGTGCGAGTCCTGTGCGGTGTGCTACGGGGATGATAAAAACCGAACTCTCTCTTTCTGATGGATTGGTGGAGAAGTGTATACATTCTGAGTAGCACCATCCGCAGCAAAAGTTGGGTTGTATTTTCATGCTTGGGGTCTGTTTAGCTCTGAAGTGTTAGGGCACGCGCACAAGACGAGGCTGCAAGGCATGAAACCTAAGTGAAGGGTGCTCTTCGCTGTTTTCCAGGTTTGGTTCCGACCCAGAGAGCTCGTACAGGTTGGAGGATGGGACCAGACCTATCCCCGTGCAGATCAGTCCTTGCAGCGGGGCTCCGGTGGGTACACAGGATTATGCCATTATGGGTAGGGGCGCCGAGTGCAAATGGGTGTCCGCTTGGGCTGGCCACTCCGTGATGAACATACAACGACAAGCATATGACTGAACTCACAAGTGATGTCATCTAAGCACTGAGAAGTCGGCCAAGAGTATTCATGGGCTTTGAATGGCTGTTACTGGGTGTATGTATGTATGTAATGCCTCCTCTTTCTGTCCGTAGCATCTCATCGGTCCTCACGGATTCGGCTGCGTCCGAGGGTGATCACAGGTAATTGTCTAAATGGGGGATTGAGGTGTTCTCTCTCCAGTGTCCCCCACAACCAGGAGAGCAAATGGTCCTTCCTGCTGGTTTCTCCTGGAATGATTGTGCTGGGGAGGGAGAGAACACCCCGGTGGTACCTCTGGTTCTTGGGGGGGTGATATTCCCCGCACCCACACGTCACTGTCAGATGATTTGAATTGTTACGCTGACGCTCTGTGAGGCACGACAGGTAATAGCATGTTAGAGTTCTGATGGCAGTTTCTGTTCAGTGATGAAATCTTACTCCATTACAACATTTTTAGTAATAATTGACTCTTCATTTATAGGTTGTCCTGATGATGATCTATTCACCTATCTAAATGGTAAGTAGCTCCTTCTAATACTCCAATCCTGTGGTAAACTAACACGTGAACCCATTATCCAGTGAATAACTTGGCAACGTGTTTTGTTTTTGTCACCAGAGCCTTAATTGACCCATTTAGCTTTCTGGTTTCTCATTGCTTGTAGTGACATTTCTTGATCTCTTGCCTCCTAGGTCACCATTGATCTGCCCAGGGTTGAACACATGGAAAGAGGTGGAAGTGGTGAGTGTGTATACCTGTTGTAACTTTCTGTGGGGTCCAGTGCCAGTGAGGAGAGCAAACATCCTGTCTTACCCCAGTACTAGCCTCAGAGCCAGTAATGGTGAACCCACTGGGGCTAACTGGGAGAGAGGATGAGAACCTGTTCCATAAGGAACTGTCTGAGGTACAACAGAGAGTTAGCATTGCTTAGTTTTTCTTGGTCTGCCCGTTAACCATAACTAGAATCACTTTGGCTATTCTAGATCATTTGCTAATTGTGTGATCTCATTTAGGAGCAGCTGGGCCCTGTATACTCCTGAGAAACCTCCAGAGTTAAAAGGTGAGTTGACTGTCAGGCTTATGCCACCCAGTCGTCAGTTTCTATGATGAATCGAACTAGCTCACTATGACTTACATAATGAACACATTTGAACACCTGAGAAACTGGAGAAGATGGTGGCGGCGGGGATACCAAGTTGGCATTTTCATCGACCACAGCCTTGTCTTTCCAGGTGCTGGTAACAGTGACCGGCTTTGCTTGTCCACTCAAAGGTGAGTGGTTTCCACATGTGCGGCATGCCGGGTAGAGAATGCCCTTTAGGCCTGTATATATGATGACTGACATGGAATCTCGTTCGGCTGATGACTTGCTGTTGAGACTCGGAAATCTGATTTTCTAGGAACTGGCTGAAGCCTCCGTTTAGTTCAGGAAGTGCATGCTGCTGACTGTCTTGTTTGTTTCAGGTCCAGCACCTCCTCTGGGGCCCAGGAATGATTTGAGGTAAGCCTCTTTGTAATCTCAATCTGTGGCTGCTATATGAAAGGTGCCAGTTTCGCACTTTGGGATCACTCACCAGTGATGAGTTTATACCGCCCCAGTCTGATCACTGTGACTGAAAGGTATTTTCTGAGCTGTGAGCTTGCCTTGGAATGAAAAGTGACCCTGGGAAGTTGATTGAGTAGGCAGTACAGCTAATAGGACATTCTTTGGACCACCTCGTTTCTGAAAAGCGTGTTTTGAAACCTGTGCAGCCTATACAGGTGTGCCTAGGGCTGGTTGACTGAGTTCCCATTCATTCTTTTGCAGGGGAACTGTAATCTGTATTTCTGGTCAACTTCAGTCTGAAGTTTGAGGTGAGTAATTCAGAGGTAAAGTGCAAGCCAAGCTACAATTTCCCAGTGAGGAAACCTTCACATGTCTTACCTCCTGTCCTTGTCCCAGAGCCTGTAAAGGTGAACCCACTGGGGCTGGCTGGGGGAGAAGAGGAAAGTTTGTTCCAGAAGGAACTGTCTGAGGGATCACAAGGATTTCTAAACATGGGAAAGGGAAGAATAACTCAATTGTTCAAAAAAGTCGTTTTTTGTTTTTTTTCAGGTCTAAAGAAAGAACAAAGCATGTATAATGGTAGGTATCTTCCCACTTTCAGGTATATAACCATTTGTACACCCTAAGCGACCTTTTTTAATGCCAGTTAACTAATCAATATTCAAAGTTACTGACATAACCAGAAAACCTAGGGGTGTAATTGGGTTAAAGGTTGGCACCTTGTAGCTCACAATGCATATTCTTTCCCATCCAATAAACTCACTTTTTTTTCCCTACAGGAATCCAACTCTTTGAAGACGAGAATTTTCAAGCAATTTCTTGTATAATCTGGCTGTTTTAAGTTTTCAAATAATCTTTTCCATCCTTAAAAATAATGGCTCTTTTTACCCTTCACTCTTGTTGTGTTTGAGTGGA
>NW_006297142.1:1315700-1320655 GCF_000327345.1 Myotis davidii | reverse complement strand
AAAAAACCCATCTGCAATTAGTTCGTGTGTGGAGCCTGCAGATAATGAAGGGCCAGCTATGCATTTTGTGTCAGAACTGTTGCAGCCAAAACTCAGTCCCTAATTGCAGAACTCAGTCCCTGGTCGGACGCCATATGTTGCAGCCAAAGGTAAACTGGTGGGGGTGGGGGGTGAAAGGATTAAGGAAAGACAGGTAAGAGAATGAAAGCTGGGTCTCGGTGGGACACTGCTCCCTGATGAGGAGACAGCGCCAGCGCCCACAAGCCGTGTCTTTATTTTATAGCAGGTGCCACGAGGCAAAGTAGGGGTGTGATCACGTTAACAGTATTCTCGTGAGTTTCAACCTCACTCAACTACATGCCCCCGAGCTCTATTACAAGGCACGTGGGGCCACGTGTTCGGACCATGGGTTCAAGCTCACAACCACAGCTGTTGGCTATGATTGTGCTGGGAGGGCCCTGTCCTCCAGCTGGGATTTGCACGTGGCAATGAGAGGACCCTGTCCTTTCATTAGTCCAGGCTTGAACCTGGCTAAAGCACTGTAGCCGCGCCCCGTATCTCCCCCTTTACTTTTGTTTTTAAACACACCTATTTACGTTATCCAAAAAACTAAACAAATTATTCGGCATCATCAAAATATCACAGCAAACTTCTGGCCATTAACAAAACTATAGACACAGCAATGTTAACAAGAGAACAAAACTCTGGCTAATAACAAAGCAGTACCCATGCAAAACCAAACTACAAACATGTTAACGTTTTCAGGATATCTTACTCAAAGTCCTTAGATTTAGCTCCGCAAGACTTTACAGAAAACTGGCAGTTCACCAACGCTAGCATAGCTTCCACTTGCTTTTCTAACATCTGCTTGGCCTCAGTCGCCATCTTCAGCTGACTCCATGCTGATACCTCGGCGATGCAAAGATGTCATTCATGCAAAACCAGTCCCCTGGATCAGGCTGTTTGGAAGGTTGACCTTGGCACTGAGTCTGCATCAGTCCCAGTCAAACCAGCCCTGTCCACGCCGGTGGAAGTTCTTTATCCGCTGCTGCATGGAAACGAGCAGCCGGGAAACGAGCAGCCCTCGGTAGCTGGAGACCTCCAACTCTGAGTCTGGCGTCTCACACACCCGAAGTCCCAGGGAGCTATCTGGTTGCACAAGCAAAGATAACCAAAGCCTAGAAACAATGCAACTGCTGCAAGAGCTTACAATCTAGGTGTAAAAAAATTACTTCCTTTAACATAAACCACCACAGCCATCTGCTGCTTGACAGTGGCTTAAAACCTAGGAGATTTCTACCTTATTTTATATCTTCCTATTCACTTATTTTCTACCGCTTATTTTCTACCACTTATTTCTGCTTATTTATTCCTACAGCCGGGAAACGAGCAGCCCTCGGTAGCTGGAGACCTCCAACTCTGAGTCTGGCGTCTCACACACCCGAAGTCCCAGGGAGCTATCTGGTTGCACAAGCAAAGATAACCAAAGCCTAGAAACAATGCAACTGCTGCAAGAGCTTACAATCTAGGTGTAAAAAAATTACTTCCTTAAACATAAACCACCACAGCCATCTGCTGCTTGACAGTGGCTTAAAACCTAGGAGATTTCTACCTTATTTTATATCTTCCTATTCACTTATTTTCTACCGCTTATTTTCTACCACTTATTTCTGCTTATTTATTCCTACAGCTTATTTCTTTTTTTTTTTAAATATATTTTATTGATTTTTACAGAGAGGAAGGGAGAGAGAATAGAGAGTTAGAAACATCGATGAGAGAGATCGATCAGCTGCCTCCTGCACGCCCCCTCCGGGGGATGGGCCGGACAGCTCCAGGATATGTCCGCAACCCAGGTACATGCCCTTGACCGGAATCGAACCTGGGACCCTTCAGTCCGCAGGCCGACGCTCTATCCACTGAGCCAAACCGGTTTCGGCACCTACAGCTTATTTCTACCACTTATTTCTACCGCTTATTTCTTACTGCTTAGGTCTCTATTTCTACAGCTTATTTCTACCTATTTCTCTATTTCTACAGCTTATTTCTACCTATTTCTCTATTTCCACAGCTTATTTCTACTTATTTTTTGCTTATTTCTCTACCTCTAACTATGAACTATAGGTCGGCTTGGCTGCTTTTGCCCAAACCTTTCCTGGGTTGCAACCCCTGCTAATGTCTACATTTCTACAACTTATTTCTACTTATTTTCTACTGCTACCACTTATTTTCTACTTATTTCTATATTCCTACAACTTATTTCCTACTCTCTATTTCTACGGCTTATTTTCTGCCTACTTTCTACAGCTTATTTCTACCACTTCTTATTTCTACCTTAGAAATTTAAAAATGCTTACTTTAAAAATGCTTCAATTAAGCATAGTCCCATGTTTTACACCGAGCTAATTTTACCACACTTCAGCTCCCTACCTTATTTTGTTTTTTGGCCTAATTACTTTTGCTTTTTAAGCTTAACTTCTTATTTTCTTTTATTTTTTAAGCTTACTCTCTGCGCGCGCCTTGGAGCCTCCTTTCACCGACCACTTTTTAAATTCCCCCGAACTCAGGCCCTGGTGGGCGCCACAGAATTAGAGTATAAAGAGTCAAGTTAATGCTTTTGTTCATTAAGCGGTAGCCATTTGGATTTGAGAGTGGTCAACAGTAAGAGAAGGAGAGGGGTGGTCCTGAAAGTGGGTCAGATAAGACCCACACCAGGACCCTGGGGGCGGCGGGTAGTGGGAGGTGCACCAGCATTTAAAGATGGGGAGCAGCAGAGGGGAAGCCCAGAAAGGCCTGCAGAGTGGGGAACTGGTAACCGGGAGAACCCACACGGACACCTGGTGAAGGGCGTGTCAAGGCAACAAAGGTCACAACAGACAAAATGACTGCAAGCAGGTGTGTGGAGCTTTAGCCACAGAATGGTCGCTAGTGCGTGCATTACCTCAACGGGGGGAGACAAGGAAAAGGTGAGCGAATTAATTACCCATTGTCACAACTGCAGGGGAGGAGGGTCAGTTGTCCACATCGCAGGGGTGTAGCCATTAGACCGGGCTACCGTCACTCTAACGCAGGTCTGGGGGATGCAGCAAGGAGGTGATGGAGCCCAAGATAATGACACTTTCCTCAAACGACGTTCGCCATTTGGCAAAGAAGGAATTCAAATTAAAGCCCAAGTTAATGGCTAGCTGGGCTAAGAAATGAACAAATATGAGACGCATTATATGGAGCAGCGGTGAAAAGCGCCAGAGCGATTGGGGCCTGGCTGCTCACGGTCCCGTACACGGACTACGGCATCTCCAGCCTGGATTCCTCCCTGGGCACCCAACTGCCCCTTGGCCTCCCCACCAGGTATCCGATTCAGACCCTTGATTTCCCTGGTCTGTCCATGTCTGCTCCCCCAGTCTCCCCACTTCAGTTAGGTGGCAAGAGCACCAACAAGTTCTCTATCCCAAACCTAGCAATGCACTAAACCAGTGGTGGGCAAACTTTTTGACTCGAGGGCCACAATGGGTTCTTAAACTGGACCAGAGGGCCGGAACAAAAGCATGGATGGAGTGTTTGTGTGAGCTAATATAAATTCAAAGTAAACATCATTACATAAAAGGCTATGGTCTTTTTTTTCAATAGTTTTATTCATTTCAAAAGGGCCGGATCCGGCCCATGGGCCATAGTTTGCCCAGGGATGACCTCCACCCAGCTCTTTGTCTGTCATTTCTCCATCCTTTCTCCACCCTCACTCAGACTTTTGAACCCTTGGCTCAGCTGGCTCGGCCCATGTGGTGCCCGATGCGGGGCCTGAGTTCGGGGGAACTACAGTTGTCAGGTGAAAAGATGCTCCAGTGAAGCACGTGCAGAAAACAAGAAGGAAGGTAAGGAGCGAAGTTCAGTGACATAACTAGGTGTAAAATATGGGAAATTCAGGATTGTGGGAAAAGAATTTATATATAGACAATGCTTAATGTTATGCTCTAAGCACGGGGCTGTTCTGTGAGGTATCAACAGCTCATAGATTTGTTGGATTTTGTAAGTAAAACCTGCCCGTGATTTCCTGAGGAAGGAAAGGTAAATGTAGAGACGTGGGAGAAGGTAGGAAAACAACTTAGAGATTCGTGTTTGTGCTGACATTGGACCAGCCTATGTTCGGGGAATAGTATCAGCTGCTGCATTCGCTGGTCAGCAGAAAAAGGAAAGGGGCTGCTGTGGCAACCAATGCCCGCTAGGCAGGGAAACTTCAAGCAGGGCCGGCCCCACCAAACAGCAGGGGCCTTATCCTTAACCCCACTGCAGCCTTTCCAAATGAAAACACATCCTCAGGTGAGGACTTTTAAATAGCGTTAACGGCAGTCTCTGCCACAATGCATTCTCAGAGCCTTAACCACATCTACACAGGAACTCTTCCCTCACACATTCAGAGGTCCTAAGAATTGGAACACAGGCACATTTGTGGGGGCATCATTCTACATACCACACCCCCTTAATGCAGTCCCGCCCCGGAGGCCCTGGTTTTATGCTTCTGTTTATTAACATCGAGGACACAGTGCTGGGACCCTTGACCTTGTTCCCTAAATCATGGCTTTCCAGAAAGCTTGCCAGTTGAAATTACAATAGTGAGAATGGAATGACTTACTCTTGCCTGAAGGATCTCAGCCATGCCTGTACCTTTGACACAGAGCCGCGGCCTCTACTTTCCAAGGAAACAGGACCTCAGTCAGGTCCCTTCTCTGACAGGGCCGGATATAGAATGTATACTAATCAAAGGGTAATATGCTAATTAGACCGGGAGACCCTCCGGACATCCTTCTGGACAAAGCCATGGTGGCGGGGCAGAGGCAGAGGCAGTTAGGGGCAATCAGGCCAGCAGGGGCGGGCAGTTAGGGGTGCTCAGGCCAGAAGGGGGAACAGTTGGGGTTGATCAGGCCGGCAGGCAGAATGATTAGAGCTGATCAGGCAGGCAGGGC
>NW_006297142.1:1305890-1306818 GCF_000327345.1 Myotis davidii | reverse complement strand
TACTATGACTGTTTGTTCTAATAAGAAGAGGAGATTAGGACCCAGGCCTGGAGGGAAGATGATTTGAAGACAGAGAGAGAAAACATCGACAAGCCAAGGAGAGAGGCCTCAGAAGAAACCAACTCAGCCAACACCTTGGTCTTGGGCTTCTAGCCTGCAGAACAGTGAGGAAACAAAAGCCACCCAGTCTGTGGTAGTGGTTATGGCAGGGGTGGGCAAACTTTTTGACTCGAGGGCCACAATGGATTCTTAAACTGGACTGGAGGGCCGGAACAAAAGCATGGATAGAGTGTTTGTGTGAACTAATATAAATTCAAAGTAAACCTCATTACATAAAAGGGTGCGGTCTTTTTTTTTTTAGTTTTATTCATTTCAAACGGGCCGGATCCGGCCCACGGGCCATAGTTTGCCCACGGCTGCACTAAACCCAGAGCCACGGCCTCACTCCCGCCTTTGGGTTACACTGTAAGAGGCGAAGACAGCCAGCATATAAGATTATTTGAGCTAGCACAGTGGCTCTCACCCAGGGGTGATTCTGCCCCAGGGACAGTTACCGATGTCTGGGGACATTTTGGTTGTCCCCACTTGGAGTGTGGGGGGTAAACTCCTGGCATCTTAGTAGGTAGAGACCAAGGATGCTGCTAAACACCCTACAATGCGCTAGACAGACAGCTGCCTCTCTTCCACTCTGCAAACAACGAATTATCCAGCCTAAAACGTCAATAGTGCAGTTTTAGACATCCCGAGGTATGTGATAAATGCCAACAAAGAACAGTGCCCTGGGCGGTGTGCTCAGTGGTTACAGCGTCAGCCCACGCACCAAAGGACCTCAGGTTTGATTCCCAGTCAAGGGCACACACCTGGGTTGCAGGTTAGATTGCCCCGTCAGGGTGTGTGTGGGAAAGAGGCAACCAATTTTTGTGTCTCT
>NW_006297142.1:1302197-1305730 GCF_000327345.1 Myotis davidii | reverse complement strand
CTCCCTCTCTCTCAAAAAAGTGAATGAAAACACATCCTCAGGTGAGGACTTTTAAATAGCGTTAACGGCAGTCTCTGCCACAATGCATTCTCAGAGCCTTAACCACATCTACACAGGAACTCTTCCCTCACACATTCAGAGGTCCTAAGAATTGGAACACAGGCACATTTGTGGGGGCATCATTCTACATACCACACCCCCTTAATGCAGTCCCGCCCCGGAGGCCCTGGTTTTATGCTTCTGTTTATTAACATCGAGGACACAGTGCCCATTGGCTAATCAGCACAATATGTAAATTAACCACCAACAAACATGGTGGCTAAGTTGCATAATGCAGGCAGGGGGGGCCAGCACCAGCCCCCGTGCAGCCTGTGTGGCCTAAGCCCCGCCCCCAGCCCAGACCCCCGTCTGTGGCCCTGGGCAGCAGGGGCTTGGCAGCACGATCAGAAAGTTAGTCTCATCCAAATGGGTTGCCTTGTATCCTCATACCCAATGTTTTCAAGTCTTTATCTGGTCCTGGGCAAGCTGGCTTTGGCTTTAGGTAGTGGCACACGGCATGGGTAGGGTATATGTGTGTGGTTGAGTCTGACTCTGAGCCTTTCAAAGCAGTTACCTAGTTTTCCGAGCCCAGAGGGTCAAATCAGCGTGGTTAACATGCACACGGGCCCACACTGCACTGGGCCCTTGGGGTGCAAGTTGTCAGATAGTGATGGTCCTTATATTACTACTGCTCAACCCAGGAGCCAGAAGCTAGGCTGAGACTGGCAAGCCCGCAGGTACTGGTGGAGCCTCTCCCATCTCCGCTGCACACAGAATGGGTATGAACTCAAGGATTGCCACCTCTTTTGGGGGTTCTGCATATGTGAATTTTAGGGTAAGGTCTCCCTCTACCCTGGAGTATTGTTTCCAGGATCCTCATGGGCACCAAAGATCAAGGATGCTCAGGACCCTTGTAAAATCTGGGTTCAATTGGAGGGAGGGTCAGCCTGCTCCACCCGGAGAAGTGCACCTGAGAGCCAGTGGAAGGAGCCTAGGGTGATGGTACCCACTTCCTGGGAGTTCATGGTGTAAGTGTAAAAAAACCCATCTGCAATTAGTTCGTGTGTGGAACCTGCAGATAATGAAGGGCCAACTATGCATTTTGTGTCAGAACTGTTGCGCCCAAAACTCGGTCCCTAATCGCAGAACCCAGTCCCTGCTCGGACGCCATATGTTGCGGCCAAAGGTAAACTGAGTGGGGGGGTGAAAGGATTAAGGAAAGACAGGTAAGAGAATGAAAGCTGGGTCTCCCTGATGAGACAGTGCCAGCGCCCACAAGCCGTGTCTTTATTTTATAGCAGATGCCACGAGGCAAAGTAGGGGTGTGATCAAGTTGTTTACAGCATTCTCGTGAGTCTCAACCTCACTCAACTACATGCACCCGAGCTCTATTACAAGGCACGTGGGGTCACATGTTCAGACCATAGGTTCAAGCTCACAACCACAGCCGTTGGCTATGATTGTGCTGGGAGGGCCCTGTCCTCCAGCTGGGATTTGCACGTGGCAATGAGAGGACCCTGTCCTTTCATTAGTCCAGGCTTGAACCTGGCCAAAGCACTGTAGCCGCGCCCCATATCTCCCCCTTTACTTTTGTTTTTAAACATGAATATTTATACTATCCAAAAAACTAAACAAATTATTCAGCATCATCAGCCATCCGGCCCTTGTGTGGCCTAAGCCCCACCCCCAGCCCAGACCCCCATCTGCGGCCCTGGGCGGCAGGGGCTTGGCAGCAGCATCAGCCGAGGAAGCGCTATTCTTGCAGGAATCCTCCTGCAATGGGCTTCTAGTCCTATATAATTAAACCCTGACATGCAAATCAACCAAACAGTGGAATGACCACCAGGGGGCAGACGCTCAACCCAGGAGCCAGAAGCTAGGCTGAGACTGGCAAGCCCGCAGGTACTGGTGGAGCCTCTCCCATCTCCGCTGCAGGGGGCGGTAAGGAGCAAGGGGTCCCAGACTGCGAGAGGGTGCAGGCGAAGCTGAGGAACTCCCCTCCCCGCCACCTCCCACTGCGATGCACAGGGCCTCTAGTCCCTTCCTGAAGCCTTTGCTCTGAGCCTATAAAAGAATTGCTCATTTATGACCTACACCGGCTCCACCCCCTCTCCCAGCGCTGGATCCTGGGTGCTGGAATCAGGAACCTCTGAAAGGCCCCGTTGCCCCACGGGGTGGATGTGACAGGTCAGGGAGGAGCACAGAAAGGAGCCAGGATGCGAGGAGAACTCAGTCCGCCCTGCCCTGTGTCCTCACGTCTCAGACCACCGCCTCAGCGCCCTAGGATTTCCCCGTTTAACAGGGACCTGCGCCTCCTGGAGGAATTAAGGAGCAGGATTCCAACTCAGCAATTTGGACTCCAAGGTCTGGGCTCGGAACCACGGCCTCTTCAAACGTGTCCCGCAGAGGGGGCCACCGCCACCCGCTACACCTTCAACCCACCGACGGAAACCCCGCCAGCCGCCCCCACGGCCCATCAGGACGCAAGACTAACCCACAGTCCGGGAGAAGAGACAAAGAGGCACTGAAATGACGACTTGTATGTGGACCAATCCCAAGATTGTTACAAAGAGGAGGGGCGGGTTTATGCAAAACACACCCAGCAGGGAGCGCATGGGAAAAGCAGTAAAGAATTCTATTTTAAGTCTGTTTCCAACAATCTGCCATTATTTTTAAGAAATAATAATACAAAAAACTGGGTTTAAGAAATATGACGTACTGAAAACAATCTAATCGTTAGGCCATAAAAGTAACCACAAGTTGTAAAGCTACAGTAACGGCAAGCCTGGCGCGGAGTCCAGGACTGCAGTATCGCTTCTCGGCCTTTTGGCTAAGATCAAGTGTAGTATCTGTTCTTATCAGTTTAATATCTGATACGTCCTCTATCCGAGGACAATATATTAAATGGATTTTTGGGATTAGGAGATGGAATAGGAGCTTGCTCCGTCCACTCCACGCATCGACCTGGTATTGCAGTACCTCCAGGAACGGTGCACCCCCCTCGGGGGAAAAGTGGTTGTTCAAAGAAAGAGTTAATATCTGCTTCTCAAGCGAGAAGAAACCATCGGTTCCCTTGGCACAGCTGGCACGCTTCCAGGAGGCTGGCTCTCCCTGTTCTGTTTTTCATTCTTTCCTTCCACTTTCACTTTGTTTTAAAGGGCAGAGCTCACGCAGGCCAGTGTGATTCAGGTGGCTGGAGTATCGCCCCCATTCAGAAGGCTAACTCAGTTCTAAAGGCCAGCTCCAGTTCTGCTCAAGATACAAGCGACCCATGTTTCTTTCTCCCCCTTCCTCTAAAATCAATAAAAAATACATCCTCGGGTGAGGGTTTTCTCTTTTTATAGGAAAAGATGGAAATTTATTGAGAAACAAGCACAGATTTCCACGTGGGGAGGGCGAGGATTTTTTTAAAAAGCAGATTTCGCCTTGTCCAGCTTTGCTCAGCGGTTGGAGCATGGGCCGGCGGACTCAAGGATCGCGAGTT
The DNA here is from genome assembly GCF_000327345.1 of Myotis davidii. Taxonomy (NCBI): domain Eukaryota; kingdom Metazoa; phylum Chordata; class Mammalia; order Chiroptera; family Vespertilionidae; genus Myotis; species Myotis davidii. The sequence goes on along the minus strand of NW_006297142.1, from coordinate 1,302,207 downwards.
CTATTTGGGG
>NW_006297142.1:1300969-1301882 GCF_000327345.1 Myotis davidii | reverse complement strand
ACTGATCCCCCCCCCTCCCCCCCGCCCCCACCCATGCCAGTGTTCTCTGACATGGAGTCGGATTATCTGCAGGAGAAAACACAGGTGGGTTGCACACACCGAATTTGGACGCTGCTGTTCACTTTAAACTTCCTTGAGACAAACTGTACTTTTCCAACCCGTCACCCCACTGAGTCACAGTGAGAGACTTCTTTCCCAGCCAGCCAACAATGACACCCAATTTGACTAGAAAGAGATTCAAACTTAAAATATCCCAACGAGACGCAGGCGTGCCAAACCACATGTCCTCTAAGAGACTGATTTGGTTCCGCTAGAGTGAGTTCTTAGCAGGGCACAGATGTTCCTTTTCTGCATTCTTAGAGCTTATTGGAAGTGCATGGGGTGGGGTGATGCTGGGGCACGTTTGCAAAAGGAGTTTTGCAGGAGGGAAGTGATATGTGATCAGAGACAGAAAGCCTATCACGGAACGGCAGTCAGAGCACGGATTGCCTTGGGAGGTGCGGCACCCATACGAAATGAAGGGCGGAGTCCTGGCCGGTGTAGCTCAGTTGTTAGAGTGCCGGCCCATGCACCATAGGGTCCCGGGTTCCATTCCTGGTCAAGGGCATATACTTGGGTTGCAGGTTCAAACCCCAGCCCCAGTTGGAGCACGTGCGGGAGGCAACCAATCCATGTGTCTCTCATGGATGTTTTTCTCTCTCTGCCTCCCTTTCACTCCCTTATCAAAGCAATGGAAGAAATGTCTTCGGGTAAGGATTTTAAAAAATAAAGGCAGATGTCTAGGTCTAATCCTATCAGCCTTAAAAACCCAGACGTGTCCCCCGACTTTACAATGAGGAAGACCGCACCAACGAGGAATGGATGGATGCCTCGCCAAATAAATACATACATACATACATACATACATACATAC
>NW_006297142.1:1296709-1300905 GCF_000327345.1 Myotis davidii | reverse complement strand
GAAAGATGGCGTTTGTTCTGATAGGCTCAATACAGAGTAGAACTGTGTGCAAAGAAGTCAACATCGGGTCCGGGCTGTGGAGTGTACCCAGGGGGCCGTTTCCTTGGTAACAATACAAAAGTAAATGTGGAACGTTATGCTCAGAATTCCTATCGGCAGCTCTGCAGCTGCGCTGATAAGGCTGCTCTTCCGTGGAAGACAATCTGCCAGGCAAGAGGGGGATGCTTTCTTCTTACTGATATAATTTCCGACAGCAACGTTTCTGAGCGTCTATGATTTCAGAGAAGAAGACTATTTCTCAGTAAGAAAACAATCACGCAAAGAAAGGGGCCCTTATGACATTGCAGCTGGTCCTTGGGAGGAGTGCTGTTTCTATTAACTTGCCGATGTTTACTCTGAGCTAGTTTTTGCCATCACCAAACCTCAATGTGAGGGAATAAAAATGACGTCCTATGTTCATTTCCCAAAACACAGATCTGTTTTAGGGTCGTCGGTTTCATTGCCCCCGTCTTTGTTTTGTGTCTTTTATACTCGAGTTTGAAACCAAGCGTCTATTACAATAGTGATTTGAATCATGTCGGCAGCAGAAAAAAAACATGCCACGCTGCTGGGGGCAGGGAGGCGGCTGGAGCGGGCTCGCCCGGCATCGCGGTCCGCTTAGGATGAGATCCGCTGCGAATGAAAATTTGGAGCAAGTTGCTCCTCAGATCTCCACAAATCTCTACCTTTTGACTTCGTGTTGCAATACCGGAGGGAGCCGGCGGGCGGCGAATACTCTGCCAGCCCTTTAAACGCCCGGAAGCCGCGCTGCCCCGACGCCCCCCGCCCCACGTGACTGACGCCCGCGTCCCGCAGGGGTGAACCTTCGGCGCAAACAGGCGGCCAACTTCACGGCGGCGGGACAGCCCCGGCGCGAGGAGGCGGTGAGCGCCCTATGCTGGGGCGCGGACGGGGGGGCCCAGGTGAGAGGCCGGGGCCTGGCCGGGGCCGGGGGGCCGGCAGCCTCGCGGTCCTCGCCATCCCGCCCTCCATCCCTCCTGCCCTCCTCTGCCCGCAGATCCTGATGGGCTGTGCCGACCGGACAGTGAGGCACTTCAGCATCGAGGAGGGCAGATTCCGGGGCCAGAGGCACTGCCCCGGCGGGGAGGGCACGTTCCGAGGCCTCGCCCAGGCGGACGGGTAAGCCCAGCCCCACGCCGAACGGGTAGGGAGAGCGCAGAGGCTCCCGTGGGACGGCCGAGGAATGGCCATCAACCCTTAGGGGGCTCGGACCTGGCCTCGGAGACGGGGGCGTGTGTCCTGCCTTCCTGCGTTCATGCCTGTAACGAGCGTTTATTGAACCCCTGCCGAGCGCCAGGCATTGCAGAATGCGAGGGCTGCGGTAACCCAGACACGCACAGTACGTACTGTTACACCGTGTGCACCCCGAGGGATTTTCTCCTGATTCCATAACCTTTGGGTGACCCTGAGCAAGCCAGTTCATAGTTTAGAGGATGCCTTTAGCTGGGGACTGACAGTCACTCAGTGTGAGGAAGCTCCCAAAGGAAAGTTAGGAGGAAAGTGCTGGCGACTAGTAACTGCCTCGCTCTCTTCCTAAAAGAGGAGGCGGTTGCGGGCAGGCTGTGTGGGTTTGGTGGCTCTAATTCTGGCAGGTGAGGTCTAGGAGGCCGGGGGAGTGAGAAGCTTAAGGCAGGCCTTGAAGGATTGGTAAGATGTTGACAGTGGAGAGAGGGGTGAGGGCATTTTAGAAAGAGGCTACTGCCTGGGCAGAGGCCAAGGATTGGTGTCCGGCCACAGGGTACCTTGCAGGGAAGATACATTGCATTTGGGGGGGTGGACGCGGAGGAAGCATTTTAACACGAGATGGGCAAGGTAGGGTGGGATTCATTGTAGGGGGCTGTACGTGCCGTTTTTGTCTTGTAGGAGGTGGGGAGTTACTGGTTTTTGAGCAGCAGTGCTGTGGCCCAAGCTGTGAGCCTGTAGGGGTGTGGAGGATGAACTGGGGAGAGAGCAGTGGGGAGACTATTGCTACAGCCCAGGCAGGCGATACAGACCCTGAACCAAGGTGGAGAGGGTGGGCAATGTGAGGAACAGCATAGGCTGGGGCTGGCGGCTTCTAGGGGGAGACTCGCCTGGGCTCCTTGCGGGGAGGACACTGTGGGGGAGGCTGACAGTGAGCACGTGGAGCCCGGACAGGGAACTGAAGCTGGTGTTTGACTTTGGCCAAACCCTAACTCCCGACCGGTGCCATTTCAGTCCCTTCAGAGGTACTCATCCTGGCCCCTGGTGACCGGAGAAAGGTTCAGACCGGCAGGGCCAGGCGCCCCTAGACGTAGCTGTGGGTTACAAAGGCACTTTGCTTTGGGGTATCACAGACTTGATTTCTGGTTCTGACATTTGCGGAGTGGGCAAACCTTTTCATGGCTCAGAGCCTCCGTTTCTTCGCTTACAAAACCTCACTCTGGCCCTGACCGGTTTGGCTCCGTGGAAAGAGCGGCGGGCTGTGGACTGAGGGGTCTTGGGTTCGATTCCGGTCAAGGGCATGTGCCTTGGTTGTGGGCACATCTCCAGTGGGGGGTGCGCAGGAGGCAGCTGATCGATGTTTCTCTCTCACGGATGTTTCTAGCTCTCTGTCCCTCTCCCTTCCTCTCTGTGAAAAGTCAATAAAGTATATATTTTAAAACCTCACTCTGTCAAGGAAATGAAATAATATACACTGAAGCCAAACACTGTCCAGGTGCACGTTACCCGGAGGCTTTCTGAGGAGGAGAGCAGGTGGGGGTGGGTCGACTGGGCTTAGAGAATATTTTCACACTTTTTTTTTAACCCTGACTCTGTCCTTCCTCTCCCTGCAGCACCCTCATCACGTGTGTGGATTCCGGGGTTCTCCGAGTCTGGGGTGACAACGACAAGGAGACCTCCTCCGACCCAGTGAGGCCCCCCTGCCCTGATCCTCGTGGTTGGGGAAGGTGGGAGCCAGGGTAGGAGTTGAATGAGGGCTTTGGGGGAGGAGGATTAGGGATCCAGGAATTGACTCTCATTTCCCCTCTCATCTCTCATTCTTCTCAGGTCCTGGAACTGAGGGTGGGCCCTGGGGTGTGTAGGATGCGCCAAGACCCAGCGCAGCCCCACGTGGTCGCCACAGGTGGGAAGGAGAATGCTTTGAAGGTGTGGGACCTGCAGGGGTCTGAGGAGCCTGTGTTCAGAGCCAAGAACGTGAGTGACCTCGGACCCAGGGAGGCTGGGGCCGCTGACCATGGGTCAGAGACCAGATGGGCTTTCGGGGATGATGACGGAGGGGGACAGGAAGGGGCACACTAGCTCGCCACAGCCCTGTCCCCCATTGACCCGCTCCCCCAGGTACGGAATGACTGGCTTGACCTGCGAGTTCCCATCTGGGACCAGGACATACAGTTCCTCCCCGAGTCGCGGAAGCTCGTCACCTGTACAGGGTACCACCAGGTGAGGGGCCACCCCACCCTGACCTCCTGCTGGGCTTAAGCAGCCTCCTAAAGAAACAGCCCCGGCTGAGGCTCTGCCCGTCCTTTGTCACAGCCGTCCTTCCCCCACCCTCCCAAACCTGAGCTCTCAGAGGAGGGAGCACGCCTTTGTCCACTCAGCCCCGTGGCCTTCTCTTACTGTGTTCTGAGATGGCGTTTCCTGAACTAGGACTCTTCATGTTCTTCCACCTGGAAGAGAGGAAGGGGCGGGGGGCGGGGGAGCATTTCCTTCCCAGTAGATTTACAGGGCGCAGGTGTCACGAGAGGACATTGGGCTGCTTGTCGGGAGAACTGGGTCTCTGGTCCTGATGCAGCCTCTGGTTTGCTGCGGGACCCAGGCTTGCCTCTCTGGCCGCAGCTCCTCAGCCCCCAGGAGGGCCCGGCTGGGGATCGTTACAGCCCTGACCCAGGAGGACTGGGTCCCTGGGTCTGCTGTTGCCTTTGCCCTGCATATTGAAGTCTGATCTTGGTGATCTGCGTCTGCTGCACACACACTGAGCACTTCCTCTGTCCTCCCCTGTTCAGGCTAAACCTCTTGGCTGGAAATTCAGCATCCGCTGACAATTGGACTGACTTGCTTTTCCATTCCACCAAGATGGGAGCATGGGGGGATGGGATGGTCACACATGAAGACCAGGGAATGCTGCCACTTCCCCACCTGGGGGCTCACTCCCCTCTGCCCTGTCCATTTATGCT
>NW_006297142.1:1288945-1296680 GCF_000327345.1 Myotis davidii | reverse complement strand
CCCCCCCCCCCCCCCCCCCGCAACACTCAGATGAGAAAGTTTCTCTAAGAGTGGATCATAAACAGGAAAGCAGTATATGAGGGAGGGTGTGAAGTGGGTGAAGATGGGAGGGCACAGGGTGAGGGTACCCTTGTGATAGTTAAGTCTTCTTCCAGGTCCGTGTCTATGATCCAGCCTCCCCCCAACGCCGGCCAGTCCTCGAGGCCACCTATGGAGAGTACCCGCTGACCGCTATGACTCTCACTCCCGGGGGCAAGTGAGTGTTTAGAGGGCAGGAGTGGGGTCAGGGCTTCAGGAGGCTCCTGCTGACCCCACTTGCCTCTGCTCTCCTCTCAGCTCGGTGATTGTAGGAAACACTCATGGGCAGCTGGCAGAAATTGACCTTCGGCAAGGTAGTAGACTGGGGAGCCTTATAGGGGGGGTGGGGCAGGATTCCCTCTGGGGCAGTTGAACCCTCATTTAGGCATCAGTTTGTCTGGGTTCAAATCCTGGTTTCAAAAGCTGTATGACCTTGGACATGTGCATAGTTGACCTGTAAAATGGATATAATGGTAACCCCTATCTCAGCGTTATGTTAAGAATTAAGTCCCAAAATAAAAAGTGATTTCAACAATAAATACTACTGGTGGCGTGGCTCGCCTAACGCCTCCCCCTTTCTCCAGGGCGCCTACTGGGCTGCCTGAAGGGGCTGGCAGGCAGTGTCAGAGGGCTGCAGTGCCACCCTTCCAAGCCTCTCCTAGCCTCCTGTGGCTTGGACAGAATCCTGAGGGTACACAGGATCCAGAATCCACGGGGCCTGGAGCATAAGGTGAGAGCCTGCTGTCTCCTGGGCCCCCCACTCATACTCTGTACATTTCACTGTGCTTGACTCCTTAAGGTCCCTGGTCTCTTGCAGGTCTATCTGAAGTCTCAGCTGAACTGCCTTCTTCTGTCAGGCAGGGACAACTGGGAGGTAAGCAGTTGGGTCTGGGAAGGTGGAACCAAGAGCATAGATGTGAGATTTCTTCCCGTGGGAGCAAAAGGAAGCAGCTGGAACAAAGACTGGCCCTGCCCATCTCTCTGCCGCATCACTGCATTTTTGTGAGGAGTGTGAATAGTTGTAGTCCTGCCCTGACCGGTGTGGCTCAGTGGATGGAGCGTCGGCCTGCGGACTGAAGGGTCCCAGGTACGATTCCGGTCAAGGGCATGTACCTTGGTTGCGGTCACATCCCCAGTAGGAGATGTGCAGGAGGCGGCTGATCGATGTTTCTCTCTCATCGATGTTTCTAACTCTCTATCCCTCTCCCTTCCTCTCTGTAAAAAGTCAATAAAATATATTAAAAAAAAATAGTTATAGTCCTGACAGGGTTCCTGCCAAGAGTGACACAGGGACATGGATGGGACTTGTCCCCAGAGCAGGAAATGCAAGTGGTGGTACCTGGCAAGATGACTTCCCCCTTAATCCCTCCCCTGTGGGTCTGCCTGTGCCCCTGACTCCTCAGCTTTTCTCCACTCACTAGGATGAGCCGCCAGAGCCTCCAGAGCCGGCTAAGTTGTCCTCGGAAGACACAGAGGCAGATGAACTTTGGGCCTCCCTGGAGGCAGCTGCCAAGCGCCAGCGCCCTGATTTGGAGCAGACATCAGGGGTCTTCCCAACCCGGCGGAGAAAGAAGAAGCGGCCTGGCTCTGCCAGCCCCTGAGGGGCCTGAGCTCACTTTGTAAATAAACAGCTGACACCCACCATGACCCTGCGCCTTTTGTGATGGGAGAAATTAAAGGGGCGGCTGCTCTCTGAGCTGGGGCGGCGGGATATCTGACGTCACAAAAGCGGTGGGAGCCAGTGGGCTGGAGTGGTAGCACCGAGTGCCGGGCGAGCCGGGCCCTAGCGGGCCATGGGCTGCTGCCAAGACAAGGCCTTGAAAACCTCCAATGGGAAGTCCAAGAGGGCCAGATCGCAGAAAGTCGAGGAAGGTGGGAACAGAAACACAGCTGGGTGCGCAGGGAACGTGCTGGAGAGGATGTGGAGAAAAAGGAACACTTGTGCACTGCTGGTGGGAATGCAGACTGGTGCAGCCACTATGGAAGACAGTATGGAGTTTCTGTTCAGCGGCCGCTTCATCCTCGCAGACGCCGAGGAGGCCGATGTGAACTCGTCGGACCACCGGAAGCCCAAGTCCAACGAAAGCCTTTTGATCACCGTTGTCCTTGTTCAGCCGTCGGGACTCGCGGACAGCCAAGAGGCAGTCAATGAAGCATGGGTGTACGTACCAGGAGAACAACCCGGAGGAAATCCGGGAGGAGCCGGAGAAGGGATGACCCCAGCCCGGCTCTCAGTCCTCCCCAGCTTCCAGAGAATAAAGTTTCTAACGTGTACTAGCCGGAGCGCTTGTGCCTCTGCTGCCCTTTGCCCGCACCACCCGGGCTGCGGTCTCTTTAAGGCTCCTCCCCAGAGGCTGGCCCCGCCCAATGGGCCGCCGCTCTAGTTCCTGGGGGCGGGGTCACGACAGCGGCCTAGCCAATGGGAGAGCGGAATCGTTCTTGTATTTGGGTGAGGGGCGTGTCCCCGGGGTGCCGGGCTGGAATAGGCGTGGTACCGCCCTCTAGTCAGCGGGGGTGGGGTTACGTGTGGGTGACGTGGCGGCTCCCAGTCTTTGGTCGAGTTTCGGAGGCTTCGGCGCCCGCGGAGTAGGCGGTGACGGCCCAGGAGATTGTGGCGGCGGCGGCGGCAGGCGGCGGAGAGGAGGTAGGACTTGCTCTAAGAGTGGTCTGGCCGCCGTGGCAGCTCGGGGCCGCGGCTTTCCGGGGGCGATGACGGGTGGGGGTGGGGGGGAAAGGTAACCAGAGGCGAGCGGACTAGTCTTGCCGGCCGGGCTCGGGGTGAGCGAATACCTCGGTGTCCAATCAGGAAAGCCTCTGTTAAGAAAGACGTCGGCATAAGCTAATCATTAGTTGCAGTCCCCTAGAAGGCGGAGCTTGAGCGGGGGGTGGGACTTCCTGTTTCAAATAAACACCCGGAGATTTCTCCCCCTCCGCCCACCGAAGTGTGTCCCCCCCCTCCGAAGGTCCGTTACCCTTTCTCCCCGAGGCGGGGAAGGAACCCGTGGATCCAGGAGGGCCCACTAGGGCCTGGGGGCAGTTGCAAGGCCGAGCTGGAGCTTTGGGGCCGCGGGTCCCGCCTTGGGCCCTGTCTCTGCTTCGGGGCCCCCGGCCCGCACTCGGGCCGCCCGAGCCAAGTTGGAAGAAGAGTGAGAAGGGAGCGGCTTAGGCCGGAGAGGAAGTGGGGCCCAGCCTGTTGCCCGCCGGCCCCAGGATCTGCTGTTGGCTTCGGGGCGCAAGAATTTGCTGATTGGGGGCAATTTCTGGGGGAGAGGCCTGGGAATGACACTCTCCCCTCCACAACAGTCCGAGGTTATGCGTCTCAATGATCCCGCGGAAACGCTACGGGACTAAGAACACGGATCAGGGTGTCTACCTGGGTCTCTCAAAGACACAGGTCCTGTCCCCTGCAACTGCTGGCAGTAGCAGCAGCGACATCGCCCCTCCGCCCCCCCCAGTGGCCCTGGTCCCTCCCCCTCCCGACACCATGTCCTGCCGGGATCGGACCCAGGAGTTCCTGTCTGCCTGCAAATTCCTGCAGAGCCGTCAGGTAAGGGCCGGGCGTGGGAACGAAAGGTAGGGCTGCGCTCTGCTCAGAGCTGGGGGAGCGCATTCTTTCGGGAGCCTGATGGGGAACTGGCCGGGCTAGGAGGGGGCATGGGACCTGTGAAGAGGTGGGCTCGCTACCTACGGGCAGGCACACAGACCTTCTCGTGCGAGGAACCTGGAGGGTAGGGTTGCTGGTCCTGAAGGAATACCTCGGGGTGAGAGGTGGCTCCGATATATTGGGTTTGGATAAGGACCAGGTTCTAGAAAGAGCCTCTAGCCCAGAGACAACCACTTTGAATTCCAGCTCTGGTATAGTGCTGTCACAGTTCGCTCTGTTTCTGTATCTGTAAACTGAAGGGAGTTGTCTAGATAAGTACTTTTTACCAAAATCAGTTTGGAGTGCGTTTTAAGAAATTGCATTCCCTTGCCTTGATCCAGACTTGGTGAATGCAGGTGGGACCCGAGTGACTGCAGTTTCACATACTTGTACTGCTCAGCCCTTGTTAACACCTACTCTTCTGTGCTCTGCTCTCCAAGAGCTCTCCCGTTATACTCTTTGGTTCCCAGGTCGGAAGAATAGAATGGTAATCCGAGCTGTGTATTTAGTCTTTACAGTGCACCAGCTATTCGGCTGAAATACTTTTTACCACCCCGTGTCCTCTCGTCTTAGCAACACCCATAAGGAGGTGGGGGGGTTGTCTTCATTTTGTAGGAGAGGAGATACAGACTCAGAACGGTGTAAGTCACTTGGCCCAAACTCCCCAGCTACTAAGTGATGGAATCAAGATTTGAACCCTGGTCTCTCTGCCTTCAAATCTGGGCTCTCACCTGCTACTCCCGCTACTCCCGTAGACCCGCTGGTAGAGAATACGGTCAGTCCTAGAGAGAATTTAGCGGACAGCTGAGAACAGTGAAAGCTGGTGATGGGGAAGGGGATTCACGTTTCACCTCTTGACATTGCTTTTCAGAATGGGATACAGGCAAACAAGCCGGCTCTCCGTGCTGTCCGGCAGCGCAGTGAATTCTCCCTCATGGCCAAGTGAGTTGAGAGGAGTGGAGTGGGCTGAGGCGGTGTCTGAGGAGGAGGCTGCCTTTGCTGGCCTGGCTGTGAGGGCTGGAATGGGTTGTGCTGGCGCTGATGGGGGAGGCGGCCCTCTCCTGCTCTCTCCCACGGTGCTCTCACTAACGCTTGCTTGCAGGCGCATTGGGAAAGACCTCAGCAACACGTTTGCCAAGCTGGAGAAGCTGACGATCTGTGAGTGTTCTTGGGGTGTTTCAGGAACGGGCAGTGGACCGAGGAGGGTGGAGGAACCGTACTCCCTGAGCCTTCTCTTTGAGGTCACCGGTCGTGGCTTCTTTATCTCCGCAGTGGCAAAGCGCAAGTCCCTCTTTGATGATAAAGCAGTGGAGATTGAGGAGCTAACTTATATCATCAAACAGGTGAGCGAGTAGCTATCAAGAGGGCCCAGATTTCCAGTCAGATCACTTCCATCGTTTTCCATTGCCATGGAGGCCCAGAGCATGTTTCTGGAGTTAGCCCCAAACATCTTGCTCATCCACTGAGTCTCTAGATACTGTTTTATTATCTACTGTGTACAAAACACTGCCCTGGGCACTTGTCTCCCAAACATGAGACAAGATTCTGCCTTCAAGGGTTTATTGTCTAGAAGAGTATCCAGCCCCATAACATGAGTAGGAGATGAGTGTATAGAAAACATTTTACAAAAAGATGAATGAAAAGGGGGCATGTGTTATACCTTCAACAATAAAGATTTTTAAAAATGAATGAAATAGTCTGGAACACTGGAAAAGATTTTTTAGAGGAGGTCAAATCTGAGCTAGTTTTAAAGCTTGGATAGAGCCAGCGAAGAAACTTCCAGACAGAGAAAACGGAGTGCAGAGGTGTGGCTTCTCACAGGGAGGGTTCAGGCCTTGCTCAGATGTCACCTACTCAGGAGGCCTACCTGACTGTGCTGTTCAATAAATCCAGCAACCAAAACTCTGATCTCCCTTACCTTGCTCCGTTCTTTGTATGTATGTATGTATGTATGTATGTATTTATTTAATAACTACATGCCCGATGCATGAAATTCATGCAACAGTAGGCCTTCCTTCCCCCGGCTGCCGGCACCGGCTTCCCTCCGGCCGCCAGCAGGCACTCGGGACCCGGGCTTTCCTTGCAGCCCCAGTTTCGTCCGAAAGGATATCTGGTCTAATTAGGATATTACACTTTTATTATTATAGATTACTTTTTTAATTGATTGATTTTAGTGAGGAAAGGGGAGAGAGAAAGAGAAATATTGATTTGTTCCATTCATTCATTGGTTGATTCTTGTATGTGCCCTGTCCGGGGATCAAACCCGCAACCTTGGTCTGTCAGGGCGATGCTCTAACCAACTGAGCTGCCCGGCCAGGGCTGTTTTCTTTCTTAAAGCACTTGATCTGAAATTCCAGTGTTTTGTATAATTAGCTTGTTGTGTTTATTGTTTTGTCTTTGTTCTCTCCCAACTACCTCATTTCCCCTCAAAAAAGGAAGGGCCCAGGAGCAGAGATCTTTTTCCTTTCTGCTTGTTCACAGATGAGCCCCAGATGCCTGGAACAGGTCTGGCATTTGGTAGGTGCTCGATACTTGCTGACTGACTGAGTCATTGGCGGGAGATGGATGAGGCTGTAAAGGTAGATTGGTGGCTGGCGGTGGAGCTCACTGTGACCCTGTAAGGAGGATGGGACCACTCTGAATGCCGTGGGCTGCAAAGACCATTAGAACCTGGATCCCAGTTCTGCCTGAGAGACACTGGTCTAGCACGGGTCTCTACACTGCGATTCCTTCCTTCCCAGCACAGTGTAATAAGAATAAACTGTGAGGTTGAAGGACCCTGGGAGGAGGGGAGAAAACGCTGGAGCACGGGGCAGGGAGGCTAGCGAGGGCCCTGTGCAGTGCCTGCAGCTCTCCAGGACAGAGAGGCTGCTGGCGGAGGCCGGAGGGCAGACACGTTCAAGCCAGGCTGTGCTGGGGAGGAAGGGGGTTCCGCTAACTGTCGGAGTGTTACTGCGTAGGCACTCAAGAACCACAGCTGGATTCAGGCAGACGAGTTCAAATCCCAGGTGCACCCCTTGCATGTGACCCAAGTACCTGCCTGCGCTGAGCTTCAGTCCCTTACAAATAATAGGGGGCTGATAACAGCTCCCACCTCACAGGGTGGTGGTCAGGATTCCCTTGTTTGTTTCCAGTCACTCACATTATTGAGTGCCTTTGGCTGCCTGGTTTTGGGGATGGGGCAGCCAACAAGGCAGATGTGTGGTTCCTGTCTTCGGGAAATTCCTTTCTGAATGGGTAAAGTGGGCACTACACCGGTAGACAGAAAGGGCAATTTCAGGCAGTGATAAATTTTTCAATAAGAAATAATGTAAGCCCGGCTGGCATGGCTCAGTGGTTGAGTGTCGACCTATGAACCAGGAGGTCACGGTTCAGTTCCTGGTAGGGCACATGCCTGGATCCTCAGTGGCAGGTGTACAAAAGGCAGCCTATCAGTGATTCTCTCATCTTTGATGTTTCTGTCTCTCTCCCTCTCTCCCTTTCTCTATGAAATCAATAAAAATATATATTTAAAAAAAAGAAATAATGTAAGTGGGTTACTCAGGGTAGGGGGCCACTTTAGATGGGGCGATGTAGGATTGGGTAAACAAGTGGCACTGAGACCTGAACAGTTAGAGAAAATCCATTCAACAAGACCTGGTGGGAGCACTTTCTAGAAAGTGAGAATAGCAAAGGAAGAGGTTTAAAGTGCGGGCGACTTTGGTAAACGTGAAAGAGACTAAAGTGATCGCAGCACAGCAAGTGCAAAGGAGGCTGGGAGGGGATGAGATCAGAAACGGGGGGGCCAGACCATATACTAGTAGCATCTGTGCAGCCAGGCAGGGGGTCTGGGTTGGGTTTTACATGTAGTGGGAAGCCCTGGGAAGATTGGAAGCAGGGATGTGAGTCCCATTTTGGGTGAAAAGACCCCGCTGGCTGCGCGTAGAAATGATTGTCGCGGGACAAGCTCTAGGAGGAAGGTCACTTAGGAGGCTCGTGGAGCTTTTTTAGCGAGAACAGGCGGTCGAGGACGGG
>NW_006297142.1:1288543-1288871 GCF_000327345.1 Myotis davidii | reverse complement strand
GCTGGGTTCTTGGGGTTCTTTCTCGGTTCCATGTGAATTAAGGGAAAAGAGGAATTGAGGATGGCTCTCAGTTTTTGGTCTGAACAACAGGTGAATGGCGGTGCCGTTTACCAAAATGGAAAGAAGGAAGATGGGGGAACAGCTTTGAGGCGGGGATTAACCGTTGTTCTCTGTGTTAGGTTTAAGTACGAAGGAAGTTGTCAGCTGCTTAGCAAGTTGCATGACACACAGTAAGCAAACCCGAGGTTGCTGTTGTGTTTACACGGTGCTGAGCACACGGTCAGCGCCCAATAGAGTGTGGTGGTGTTGTGGTCAGTGGGTGGGTGGG
>NW_006297142.1:1288140-1288454 GCF_000327345.1 Myotis davidii | reverse complement strand
ACATGGTGCCGTTTTCTAAGCTGAAACCCGGGAGAGGAGATCTTAAGGGGAAAAAACCTGGAATGTCGATTTGGACCCAGGACTACGAGGAGGCTGCATCAGCTTTCCACAGGGACAGACCCACAGTCAGCGAGGAAATGGTCCGAGAGTGTAGAGCATGGCTGGGGCAGGGTACTCTGTGGGGAGAGGCTGGCGGGGAGACTGCGTGATGGAAGTTGTCTGACCTCGTTTTCCAGCTGGCCCATTTCTCTTGCTGTCTGAATCCTGAGGATATTTTTTCCCACTGATGAGAACAGAACCCTTTAGTCCGCGGG
>NW_006297142.1:1280319-1288049 GCF_000327345.1 Myotis davidii | reverse complement strand
CTTCCCTTTTCTTCTTCCTCAGATTCCTCTCTGGCTGGCTGCCCTGGGCCACACTTCTTCTCTGCCATTCGCTGGCGGCCTCCTTCGTCTCCTGTGTCTAGTGTGGCCCTCGGCAGGCTGGGCTGGGGAGGGGGTGAGGCATTGGTCTGGTGTAGAAAGCCTGGCTGTGCTGCTCCTGCGTGTGACCTTGAACAAGTCACAGCTTTCATTCTTGCAATGATCGTTCGTTCGTTCGTTAGTTAGTTAATCTCCATCCGAGGACATTCTTCTGTTGAGTCTTAGAGAGAGTGGAAGGGAGGGAGAGAGACAGAGAGAAACATCGATCTGAGAGAGACATATCAATTGGTTGCCTCCTACACGCGCCCCAACCAGTGCTGGGGATCAAGCCTGCAAACAAGGTATGTGCCCTTGACTAGACTGGAACCCAGGACCCTTCAGTCCATGGGCCAACACTCTGTCCACTGAGCCAAACTGGCTAGGGCTAATTTTTTAAAAAATTGACTTTAGAGAGAGGAAGGGAGAGAGAGAGAGAAACCACTTTGTTTCACTTATTGATGCATTCATTGGCTGTTTCTTGTATGTGCCCTGGCCAGGGATCTAACCCATAACCTGGGCATATTGGGATGATGCTCTAAACCAATTGAGCTATCCGGACAGGGCACAGTAAACTTTTTTTTTTTCTTAAGAAATACGAATTTATTAGGTCATCTGGAAAACCAGATGGGCTGAGCCTCAGAATGACGCCAGCCTGAAAGGAATTCTTTTTTTTTTTTTTAAACATATTTTATTGATTTTCCACAGAGAGGAAGGGATAGAGAGTTAGAAACATCGATGAGAGAGAAACATCGATCAGCCGCCTCCTGCACATCCCCCACTGGGGATGTGCCCACAACCCAGGCACATGCCCCCGACCGGAATCGAACCCGGGACCCTTCAGTCCGCAGGCCGACGCTCCATCCACTGAGCCAAACCGGTTTCGGCAGGAATTCTGTATATAGAGATTGTTCCATTGACGCTTTTGGAAAACCATGCTGCCTTTGACTCCTCTTTTCTCCTGAATACCACATAGGTGCTTTGTTGGTTAACGTGCTCCGGGTTTAAGATTTTGGCCTTTTAAGTGTTTCTGTGACCCTGAACTTGGCCTCAGGGTGTGAAGTAGGGCAGTAGAGTGTAGGGGTAAGCAAGGCATTTATTTACACATGGATGTGGCCAGATTCCATCTCTTTGTTTCTCCTCTGCAGGGACTGAACTTGAGAAAACTGCCGAGATTGGAAATCCCAGTGGGCCCTTTTGGGCTGACTTGTAACTGCTAGTAACTCCCACTCTCTCTTCCCTGCCAGAGATGTCCATGCGGGAGAGGCGCTGGCCGAGGACTCCTTGGCTGATACTGTTTTTCTGTTGCCTCTTTCACCAGGATATCAATAGCCTCAACAAGCAAATCGCCCAGCTTCAGGATTTTGTGAGGGCCAAGGGCAGCCAGAGCGGCCGGCACCTGCAGACGCATTCCAACACCATAGTGGTCTCCCTGCAGGTGGGACCTGGGTACGGGAGACGGGGCGATGAAAGGCAAGAAGGTCTTGTCTTCCTTTGCTGACCTTTCTCTTTTTCTTCTAGTCAAAGCTGGCTTCCATGTCTAACGACTTCAAATCCGTCTTAGAAGTAAGGACAGAGGTGAGTGGAGTCTGTGTGGGAGGGATCGGAGTCTGGGGGCAAGGGTCCAGGCGGGAAATGGGAGAGACGGGGGAGGCAAGGGAAGGGTGACAGGGTCATGGCCGGCAGGAAGGGCCTCTAACATACATGCTTTCAGAAGCCTCAGGACCTTTGCCTTTCTTCCCCAACCCCAGAACCTGAAGCAGCAGAGGACCCGGCGGGAGCAGTTCTCCCGAGCGCCTGTGTCGGCCCTGCCCCTTGCCCCCAACCACCTGGGTAAGTCACAGGCCATACGGGGAGTCCAGAGGGGTACAGCTTAGTTACTCTGGTTGTGATGGCATCTTCTAAAGGCAAGGGTTGGGTGAGAGAATATGGGGGCAAGGAAGTTGCTAAGCTCTCTCAAAGGTCAACTTCATTGATGGTGTTACTGATCCGCACTTGGTTTCCCACATTCTCACTCTTGGGGATGAATTCAGTCATGTTCAGAAGAATAAGAGTTACTGATATGTTTGTGCACTCACTTTATTCACATGCTCTCATTTAATTTTCACAACCACCCTCTGAGAAAACAACTATTATTATTCCATATTTTACAGGTGAGGAAACTGAGGCTCAAAAAGGGCTAAATGACTTGTCCAGGGTTATGAGGCTAGTAAGTGGGATTCAAATCCAGAGCATGCGGGCTTTGAAACTGCTTTTAACCAATAAAAAAACACCATGTCTTCTTTCTTCCTTCAGGAGGCAGTGCTGTGGTTTTGGGGGCAGAGTCCCGTGCCTCTGGGGATGTGGCCATCGACATGTTGGACTCTCGGACCAGCCAGCAACTACAGCTCATTGATGAGCAGGTACATAGGTTCTGAGCTGGGGAGGCGTTGCCCCAATGCTCTCTGTGGGCCACAAGCCAGTGTTGGGAATGTGCCATGTGAAATGGCGAGCTGGGCGGGTCCTAAGGAGGCAGGCCCTGCCCTCAGAAGCTCCCAGTGCTCATGTCCACTCTCTGCTCTGCAGGATTCCTACATCCAGAGCCGGGCAGACACCATGCAGAACATCGAGTCCACAATCGTTGAGCTGGGCTCCATCTTTCAGCAGTTGGCACACATGGTTAAGGAACAGGAAGAAACCATTCAGAGGTGAGACTCTCTCTCTCACCCAAACAGAAGAGCTTTCTCTCCCTAAAGGTCCCCAGGGATAGTCGTTGGGAGAGTAGAATGCCAGCCACCCCCGGGGCACAGCTCACCTGCTTCCATGGATTCCACAGTGTGTGGAGCACCGGTTCCCTGTCAGGTTCTGTTCTAGGTGCGGGGCACACAGCAATGAGTAGAAAGCAAAGTTTCTGTGTCATGGAGCTTAACTTTTGTAAGTGTGTGTGGAATGCGTACACACCCTGCTAAAAAGAATTAACGAGACATTTTCAGACAGTGAAAGGAGTATACAGAGAGTTAAAGTAGGGCGATGTGTTAAGACAGTGACCGACTAGGGTGGTGTATCAGATAGGGTGGCAGAGAGGTCTTCATTCTGAAGACCATGATGTTGATTAAAGCAGAGACCTGAATGACAAGAGGGATCCAACCATGCAAAGAAGAGACAAAGAGTATTCTAGGCAGTGTGGACAGCTAAGGCTCTAAGATGGGACATTCTTGCCGTATTCAAGAATCAAAGACCAGCGTGAGCAGGGACAGAGAGGGACAGGATGAGGAGGAGGGAGGCGGAGCCCACCCACGGGAGGGCCTCTCTGCGCCTCCTGCTGCTTCAGAGGCATTTAAAAATATGCATGTATATTCTTACTGATTTCAGAGAGGAAGGGAGAGGGAGAGATAGAAACATCAATCAGGGACCCTTCAGTCCGCAGGCAGACGCTCTATCCACTGAGCCAAACCAGCTGGGGCTGTAAGAGGCATTTTATCAGCTCTTCCTGTTTGGCACTTACTATTTATTCATTCAATCTGTTATAGCAGCAATTTCAACCCGTGTAAAGCAAGAATTTTTTAAAATATACAGTATCTGACTATTTAGTGAGGGACACTAACCTTTTTTCTTTCCCCTTAGATTGTCAAATAAAAAATGACAGGAGCCCCGGCCAGTGTTCTCAGTGGTTAGAGCATCAGCCCACCCACCAAAGGGTCATGGATTAAATTCCTAGTCAAGGGCAGGTTAAGGGCATATACCTGGGTTGCAGGTTTGATTCTTGGCCCCATTGGGGGCTGGTGCAGGAGGCAACCAATCGATGTGTCTTTCACATGGCTAAAAAGCAATGGAGAAAATATCTTTGGGTGAGGATTAAAAAAAAAATGACAGCCAACACAGCAATAGCCTACTTATGTGAATGAATCAAAATTATTTTTTTTGTCAGACCGGCAAAAAATATAGTACATTTTTTAGTAGTTTATGTGTGCTGTGAGATGAAAAAGGTTGAAAATCACTGGGTTATAGAGATATAGGTACAGCCTTGTACAAAAGAGATAAACATCCCTGCACTTGCAGAACTTAAAGCCTAGTAGGGGAGATTCATTATTAAAAATACACATACGGCCTGGCTGGTGAAACATGGATGTGAGAGAAACACATCAATTGATTTCCTCCCACACGTGCCCTGATCAGGGCCTGGGCCAGGGAGGAGCCTGCAACCAAGGAATGTGCCCTTGACCGGAATCGAGCCTGGGACCTTTTGGTCCACAGGCCAACGCTCTGTCCACTGAGCCAGATTGGCTAGGGCGGAACTTCAGCATTTGCTGTAGTGCAGATCTGCTAACAAGTTCTTTTACTTTTATTTGACTCTTTCACTTTCCTTTTTTG
Organism: Myotis davidii; assembly: GCF_000327345.1. Taxonomy (NCBI): domain Eukaryota; kingdom Metazoa; phylum Chordata; class Mammalia; order Chiroptera; family Vespertilionidae; genus Myotis; species Myotis davidii. Next base: position 1,283,606 of record NW_006297142.1, on the reverse strand, counting down.
TTTTTGCTCTGAAATCAATAAAACTATATTTTTATAAATATATATTTAAAGTTTAATGAAAGAGGAAAAAACAGTCTTTTATATTTACTCAGGTTTTTACCATTTCCAGTGCTCTTCATTCCTTCCTGAATACCCACTTTCAATCTGGTATCACTTCCCTTTAACCTGAAGAACTTCAGCATTTTTTGTTTTTTGTTAATCCTCACCCCAGGATATTTTTCTTTTTTTTTCTTTTTTTTAGGATATTTTTCCATTGGTCTTTTAGAGAGAGTGGAAAGAGAGGGAAAGACAGAGAGAAACATGGATGTGAGAGAAACACATCAATTGATTTCCTCCCACACGTGCCCTGATCAGGGCCTGGGCCAGGGAGGAGCCTGCAACCAAGGAATGTGCCCTTGACCGGAATCGAGCCTGGGACCTTTTGGTCCACAGGCCAACGCTCTGTCCACTGAGCCAGATTGGCTAGGGCGGAACTTCAGCATTTGCTGTAGTGCAGATCTGCTAACAAGTTCTTTTACTTTTATTTGACTCTTTCACTTTCCTTTTTTGTTTTTGTATTGATTTTAGAGAAAGAGGAAGGAAAAGAGAGAGAGAGAGAAAGCAGAGAGAAAGATCGCTGTGAAAGAGAAACATCAATCAGCTGCCTCCTGCATGTACCTTGACCAGTGACTGAACCCAAAACCCAGGCGTATGTCCTCGCCAGGAAACAAACCAGAGACCCTTCAGTGCACAGGATGGCACTCAACCAACTGAGCCACACCAGCCAGGGACTTCATTCTTTAAAAAAATTTTTAAAATTACAGTTTACATTCAATATTATTTTATATCAGTTTCAGGTATACACCTTCATTCTTTTTTTTTCTTTTCTTATTGATTTCAGAGAGGAAGGGAGAGACAGGTAGAAACACCGATGATAAGAATCATTGATTGGCTGCCTCCTGCATACCCCACACTGGGGATTGAACCCATAATCCAGATATGTGCCCTAACTGGGAATCAAACCCATGACCTCCTGATTCATGGGTCAGCGCTCAACTACTGAGCCAGCAGTAAGGCATTCTTTTGTCCTCCTCCCCATGTAAACTTTTTCTTTCCCATTTTCCTTATCCTCTCCTTCCCAAGCCATTATTTTGTGCCTCGTTCGTTTTCGTTTTATAACTCCCCTGCTATCTCCTCTCAGTGTCCTATTGATTTGTAGGTTGTTGTTTTTTTTACCACCCATGTTCCCTTTTATTAGTTTCATTCAAGGACTTCGATTTTAAATCTTTTATACGCCAGATTGCATTTATTATTTTTTCATTTTTGTTAAAGCCAATGTGAGCTTGATTGAATACTAGTGACACGGTTCACGGATTCGTGCACGTTGAAAGGAAATTAGTTAGAAGGTGGCCGGCAGGGTGAGACGGCAAGATGGGCCAGACACGCCCTGGAGCCAACCTCCTGTGGTCCCTGCCCAGCGTCTGCAGAGTGAGTGGGGTTCCTCTGGCAGGTGGGGTCCCTCAGCCTGGCCTCTGGGGATTGGGCCGAAACCGGCTCTCTGATATCCCCCGAGGAGTCCTGGGGTGCAAGAGGGCACTCTGCAAAGTTGCTGTTGTATAGGGTGTGGAACGCAAACGCAAGTGTGGAGTAAAGCTGATTAAGGGCCGACAGTGCCTTAGCAACAACATAACCCACAGCCAAGGGTGGAATCGCGTGGCCCCATGAGGAATCAGGCTCCCTCCTCTCTGGTTTCTGGGTGTGTCACCTGAGAACCTCTGCTGCCAAATCACAGCAGCTCGACAGCTCCTGTGTTGAGCGTCTACCCCCTGCTGGTCAGGGCGCGCCATAGCGACTGGTCGAACACAGCATATTAGCCTTTTATATGTTTATAGATGAGAGGACAGATGCACCCACACTGAGAAATGTTATAGCCCAAAGCTAGAAAACCCGATCATTTAGGTAGCCTCTCTGGCGTAGACGGGAAATCAAGTACAAGCCAGGCTCCTGCACTTGGACAGAGGAGTTCACAGTCCTCGTGACGCAGGACTTGGCTTGCAGCCGCGGCCTCACCTTCCTCTCACTCTCCGCTGGGCCGCCTGCTCCGCTGACTCTTCTGTCCTCACAACTTGGGAAAGCCTCTGCTCCCACGGCCTCCCTTGGCCAAGGCCAGGATTGAGTTTGTCTTTCAGGATTGCGCATGCAGGCTGCCTGGGGAATGTGTCCTTTTTCCAGCAAGCTCTCAGGAGATTGCCCGTCCTCTGAGGACTTCTCTATACCCTGGAGAGACGTGGCCTCCTACTGGGGGGCCGTTCTTATCCCCCGATTTCCTGTTCATATGATTCGGTTTCTCTTTCTGTCTTATTTAGAACCAGGATTTCCTGACTGGAATGGCCTGTGAACTTTTTTTTTTTAATATCTTTTTATTGATTTCAGAGAGGAAGAGAGGAGAGAGAGATAGAAACATCAATGATGAGAGAGAATCATCGATTGGCTGCCTCCTGCATGCCCCACACTGGGGATCAGGCCCACAATCCCGGCATGTGCCCGGACCGGAAATTGAACCATGACCTCTTGGTTCATAGGTCAGTGCACAGTCCATGAGCTACGCTGACCGGGTAGGCCTGTGAACTTTCACACCTCCCCCCCTCATTATAAATACAGCACATACTTATTAGACAATCAATAAATACTGAGAGACTTGACTTTGGATGGTGACACACAATACCATATATAGATGATGTATTACAGAATTGTACACTTGAAACTTACATAATTTTATTAGCCAATACCACCCCAATAAATTTAATAAACATTTCTAAAAAGTAAGTACTGATGGGGAAAAATCATAATAGCTAATATTTGGAGGCTCTTAATGTGGATCGAGCACTTAATGTTTGTTAATTCAGGTAAGTAGGTTTTGTGTTAGCTTCATTTTTCCTTCCTTTTTCAGTTGAGGCAAATGAGACTTGAGGCTAAATGACTGGCTTAGGGTCATTAGGTAATAATAAGTTGCAGAGCCAAGACTTCTTTATGTTACCTTTCTATAGCTTTTTTTAAAAAATATTTTTTTGCCCTAACCAGTTTGGCTCAGTGGCTAGAGCAGCCATGGGCAAACTACGGCCCGCGGGCCGGATCTGGCCCATTTGAAATGAATAAAACTAAAAAAAAAAAAGACTGTACCCTTTTATGTAATGATGTTTACTTTGAATTTATATTAGTTCACACAAACACTCCATCCATGCTTTTGTTCCGGCCCTCGGTCCAGTTTAAGAACCCATTGTGGCCCTCCAGTCAAAAAGTTTGCCCAT
>NW_006297142.1:1277796-1280295 GCF_000327345.1 Myotis davidii | reverse complement strand
AACATCAGTGATGAGAGAGAATCATTGAGCTGCCTACTGTGTGCCTCCCAATAGGAATCCAGCCCCACCTGGGCATGTGCCCTGATCAGGAATCAAACCATGACCTCCTGGTTCATAGGTTGATGCTCAACCACTGAGCCACGCCAGTCAGACTCCAGAGCTTTTTCTACACACACACACACAAAGGGATCATATTGCATATAAACACTCCGTTTCAAATTATAAGAGAAAGTTTATTTGGAAAGTTACAGAGGTAGTAGAAGCGAGCCAGCTGGACTCATAGGCTCAGGAGCCAAGTCATGGGGCAGAAGGGCCCTTGGAGCTTAGGAGAGAGCAAGGCAAGGGTAACCCCTGGGGAACAGGGCGGGAAGGGAAAGACATGCTTGAGCATGTTTTACTCCTATGCACTGTGACCATCTTTCCATGTCACTAAATGTGCTCCGAGCATGCTTGCTAATCGGTGTCCGTTTCCTCTCCTCCTTGCCTGTCTCCAGGATTGACGAGAACGTGATGGGAGCCCAGCTGGATGTTGAGGGCGCCCATTCAGAGATCCTCAAGTACTTTCAGTCAGTTACCTCCAACCGGTGGCTCATGGTCAAAATCTTCCTCATCCTCATTGTCTTCTTCATCATCTTTGTGGTCTTCCTTGCCTGAACCTTCTCCACCCGAAGGCACTCCGTGGGGGTTTGCAACCCACCTGGGAGGGCAGGTGGCCAGTGCTGCCACTGAGCCTGTGCAGGGTGCTTGGGAGAAAGGCCCTGTTTTCCTGGAACTGCTAAGAATGGCCACTGCCCCTGGTCCCCACCCCTTGCCTCTGGCCAGCCACCCTGTCCTCCCCTCACCACCCTCAGGCCCTGAACACAGGGTTCTGGATTTGGATACTGCTGTGAAGTGGCTGGAAAGGAGCAGTGGCCACCTAGGGGCCAGTGAGGAGGTTGTGTCCACTAGGAGATTTTCATAAACCCTCCCAGCCTCTCCCAAAGGGAACTTTGGCAGCAAGGGGAGATGATGCCCTTCCTCACATCCTGAGAGTGAGGAGAGGAAGCGAAACTGCCCCCGGGACCAACTTTCCCATCTGGGTTCAAATTTGACCTCTTTCTTCCTCTCTTCACTATGTGAGGCAGGGGCCCTGAGCACCTCAGCTGCCCGCACAACCCCAACTTTGGCTGCTGGTGACTCAGTCTGCCAAAGGAGCTGCAGCTGTTTCCTCCCAATTACAGCAAGACTGACAGCCTCCCTAGCCATGTCATCATTTCTGGGTGGGAGCGTCGAAGGGCCTAGGCAGCAAGTGGAGTGAGCCCATACCCAGTTCAAGAACTGAAAGGGTTGGGCCCATGGCTGTGGGGCGCCAGGCGGTGGGCTCTGTGCACAGTGGCCTCCAGGCAGGAGAAGCAAGTACCACAGCACTTCATTAGCGTGGCAACTTCCCTTCAACGGGGCAAGCAGGACCTCAGAGTGCATTCCTGATGGGTGGCAACTTCCCGGACCATCTGCAGCGGTATTTGGACCTGTTTCATCTGCTAACTGGTTGGTCCCAGTTTTTCCTTGAGCTGGATGAAGCAGGAGCTCAAGAGTGAAAGGTGAAGCATTCATCCCAGCTCCAGCGGAGGCTCTTGGTTCCCGCCCAGCCCCCCACACTCTGAGCCGGTCCCAGGAGAAGGAGACCTGCCCGGAACACCCACCCTCCAGGGAGCTTAGTATGCCTTGTGATTCCTGACCAGGACCCACCATCGCATCATTATGGTCACTGGAGTCCTCTCATGTCCACACAAAGGAAGCTCAAGCTGTAGAGACAATCCCCATGCACTGGCTTGGCCTAGTACTGTGGGGGGTCTCGGAGAGTCCACGCCTTTTCTAGCTCTGGCATTTTAATATTTCCTCTCCCCTTGGCCTCTGTTCAGTAGGTGGTCTTGCTGGACTCTTCAGTACCCAGTTGACACACCATGTGGGCCTGGCATAGCACATCTGTGGTAGATGGGGAGGTTTGTGAAGACAATTGCTCACTAAAGCCTGACAAATCAATCCTTTGACTCCGCAACGCTTCATGGAGGGGTTGCATAGATCAGAAATTCATTTATTTCACAGGTATTTGTTGAATTCCTGCCATGTGCCAAGCATGGTACTGAACCAGCTGCTAAAGAAAAAAGCCATGAATTAGGCAAGGGCCCTGCTCTTTTGGAGCTTATGTTTAGTTTTCTATTTGACTTTTTAATTTTTTAAAAAATTGATTTCAGAGAGGAAGGGAGAGGAAGAGAAACATCTATGAGAGCATCATTGATCGGCTGCCTCGGGCATTGAGGCCACAACCCAGGCATATGCGCAGACTGAAAATCGAACCGTGATCTCCTGGTTCATAGGTTGACGCTCAATCACTGAGCCACGCTGGCTGGGCTAATTTTATTTTATTGTATTTCTAGTGTTTTACTGATTTTAGGGAGAAAAGATGAAGGGAGAGGAAAAGAGAGAAACATCAGGCTGCACGCCCCTTACTGGGACTCC
>NW_006297142.1:1276671-1277451 GCF_000327345.1 Myotis davidii | reverse complement strand
CGCGCAGGCCCCGCCCCTGTCCCGCGCCGGGCAGTGCGCACGCGCGGGGGTGGGCGGAGCTGCTGGGGCACCGCCCACTTCTGGGTACGTCGACGGCGCGCCGCGCGTTTGGCCTCATAAATGCGGTGGCGCGGGGCGTTCTATTTGACTTTTTAATTTTTTAAAAAATTGATTTCAGAGAGGAAGGGAGAGGAAGAGAAACATCTATGAGAGCATCATTGATCGGCTGCCTCGGGCATTGAGGCCACAACCCAGGCATATGCGCAGACTGAAAATCGAACCGTGATCTCCTGGTTCATAGGTTGACGCTCAATCACTGAGCCACGCTGGCTGGGCTAATTTTATTTTATTGTATTTCTAGTGTTTTACTGATTTTAGGGAGAAAAGATGAAGGGAGAGGAAAAGAGAGAAACATCAGGCTGCACGCCCCTTACTGGGAATCCAGCCACAACCTGGCATCCTAGGTGAATGCTCAACCACTGAGCCACAACGCCGGGCTTGACAGTCCAATTTATAGGCAAGAAAAGCGAAGTATTGATCCGCAGCTGGCAGAGGGTGGAGCTGAGACAAACACTGGCTGGATCCCTCCAGGGGTCTGGGAGCGGTCACTCGGATCTCCCTTTCCTCGGAAGCCCTCCGTGTGGCCCCTGTTCCCCGTTCCTGTCGGAGTCCCCATTCCCTGCTCCAGCGATCACCCTGGAGGTGCTGGCGGGGCAGCGGGCGGATAAAGGCTGGCGCCGGGCGAAGCAACCACCTCCCTGCGCTCGGGACGCGCGTCTG
>NW_006297142.1:1269752-1276403 GCF_000327345.1 Myotis davidii | reverse complement strand
TGCCTCTGAGCGCTGGGCCGTGGCTCCCTGTCATCGCCGCCGCGGCCGGACTCTCTGATGTGAGTCAGGACCCGCTCGGCTGCCTGCGCCCCATTATCTGTCGCGTCCAGTGGCCTTGCCCTGCTTCCTGCGGCTTTGACTTCGGCAAAACAATTTACTTAACACCCACCTCGGCGCTGGACCGGACCGTCTCCTGGGCCTGGGTGGCGGCCCTGCTGGGCCCGGGCGTGGGCTGAGCTCGCTGGCAGCCCAGGCTGCAGGCCGGCGTGGCTACACCGGACTTGAGAGTTAAGCTCGGCCGCGTTTCCACCCCTAATGCAGTCGAAGCAGCCTCGGCCGCCTGAGTTCGTGCCCTCGTGTGTGTGAGAGTAAATGTGTGTGAGTGTGAGCATGAGGCCGTGCACGTTGTGCCTGGAGCATCCTACTGCCTGGCCTGGAGGAAGTTCTCTAGCTGGGCCTTCTGTTCACTTCTTTTTCTGGGGCCATTTCTTGAAGCGCACTGTCCGCAGTGCCGCGTGAGGCCCTTTGGGGGGGTCCTGGGTCCCTGAGGACCCGGGTCAAGACTCGCTGCCCCTGGAGCCGCAGCTGGGGTTGTCTTCTGGCCGAAGAGGCGAAGGGCTCCCTCCGAGGGGCGGTTGGAGATCAGGCCGTAGAGACTCGCGCTGGCCGTGTTTGTCGGCATTTGCTGGGCGGAAGCAGCTGTTGGCTGGAGCCGCTGTGCGGTTGTGGCTGGTGGGTGGGGGGCTGCGTGAAAGCAGGTTTCAGGGGACTCAGGTCTGCGTGTGTCCAGTTCCACTTTGAATCACACCCTTCCCCATCTGCTTCCCTTCCCTGCGGCTCCGGCTTCTGCTTATTTTTCAAAAGCCCTGCAGCCTCCAGTGGCTCCCCGAGGCGGTCCCCCACAGAGGAGTGCTTTCTCTGGACAGCGAGGGGCCTGCGTGGAGCGAGGCGGCGGTCACAGCAGGGCAGCTAGACCAGCGATGCTTTTCTAACTTGTACTGTTTCCCACTGCAGAGCACGATGATCGCGTTAGCTTCCCCCAGAGAAGGAAGAAGGGCCGGGGTCCTTTCCGGTGGAAATGCGAGGGGAGCCGCAGGTCTGGAAGAGGGGGTGCCGGCGTGCGGACGCCCCGCCTTGAGGACGATGACAGAGATGTGGCGATGAGCGATGCCCAAGATGTTCCCCGAGTACGATAGTAAGTAGGCGGCTTTCGCGCAGCCTCGGGGTCTACTGCTCCCCTCAGTGACTGGATGGTGACCTCCCTCCACCCCTCAGGCGGTCAGTTATGGTCCGTGTACTGAGCCGCCTTCAGTACATGGTGCTGCTCTTGCCCGTAGTGGTCTGACTTCAGTGACCTCCTTTACACAGCCCTCTTACTCCAAGTCATCTCTCTTCTACCTAAGAGTGAGAAATGCCAGGGCCAGCCGAATGGTTGAATATTTGCGATGTCTTATTCTCGGCTTCCCCACAGCACCCCCTATGCTGCGCGACCCAACCGGCGGGTTGATAATTGGCATGATCGAGACCGCATCCACGTTACTGTGCGGAGAGACAGAGTTCCTCCACAGAGAGGAGGGGCTGGCAACAGCCAGGATGGGACCTCGAAGAACTGGTTTAAGATTACAGTGAGTATCTGGGAAGTAGATGGTGCAGGGGAAGTGGGGGCTGGGGGCTGGGCTCAGAGCGAAGGTGTTGACTCTACACACCACAAAATCAGTCCTCTCAGCTGTTCACTCCACAGTCAGGCATCCACCCTTTCTCCTAAGGATCAGTATCTTAGAGCAGCTGGTTCCGAAAAGGAGTGGAAGCGACTGGCAGGATTGCCAGGAAAGGAGAGGCATCTAAAGGGAAGCGTGATGACTGGTTGAGGGGCGGTGGTGTAACTTCTGGATGTCTCCATTTGGCTCAAGCTCAGTTGTGCGGGTTGGGGTCTCTTAACTTCTCTGGGGGGCAGACAAGTTATAGATAGTATCTTGGAACTTTTAGAATCAAGCAATTTGATTCTTTTAAAAATAATATACTTTTTAGCCGAAACAGTTTGGCTCAGTGGATAGAGCGTCGGCCTGCGGACTGAAAGGTCTCAGGTTCAATTCCGGGCAAGGGCATGTACCTGGGTTGCGGGCACATCCCCAGTGGGAGATGTGCAGGAGGCAGCTGATCGATGTTTCTCTCTCATTGATGTTTCTAACTCTCTCTCTCTCTCACCCTTCCTCTCTGTAAAAAATCAATATATTTTTTTAAAAAATGTTTAAAAATATATACTTTTTATTGATTTCAGAGAGGAAGGGAGGAGGGTGAGATAGAAACATCAGTGATGAGAGAGAATCATGGATCAGCTGCCTCGTGCAACCCCCACTGGGGATTGAGCCCACAACCCGGACATGTGCCCTGACTGGGAATCAAACAGTGACCTGGTTCAAAGGTCGACGCTCAACCACTGAGCCATGCTGTCCAGGCAACAGTTTGATTCTTTTGATGAATAATAAGTATAAACAGATAGGAGGGAGATTGAGAAATCCATGTCTGGCTTGAGTTAGAAAACCTTTAACTGATGTTTTCTTTTTATTGTTGTTGTTTTTGTTGGTTTCTTTGTTTTTTGGTGTTTTAATTTTTTAAAATGTTTTTATTGATTTCAGAGAGGTAGGGAGAGAGAGATAGAAACATCAATGATAAGAGATTCATTGATCGGCTGCCTCCTAGGCATGTGCCCTGACCAAAAATCGAACCTTGACCTCCTGATCAATCACTGAGCCACACTAGACGGGCTAACTGGTGTTTTCTTTAGAAAATCTTTTCAAGCTTGGCAAGCTATATGAAGGAGCACTAAATCGGATCTGCTCTTTAGCCTTAGTTACATATTGCTCCCTTCTCTTTCTCTCATGTAGATTCCTTATGGCAGGAAATATGACAAGGCATGGCTCCTAAGTATGATTCAGAGCAAATGCAGTGTCCCTTTCACCCCCATTGAGGTAAGATATGGCCCGAGTGGCTGTGGGAGGGGCCAGGTGGGCCAGGGGCTCTGGGCTCCAAGTCGACTGCTCTTGTTTCCTCTTGCAGTTTCACTATGAAAACAACCGGGCCCAGTTTTTTGTTGAGGACGCCAGTACTGCCTCTGCATTGAAGGCTATCAACTACAAGATTTTGGATCAGGATAACAGAAGGGTGTGTATAAGGGCTTGGCTGGAGACAGGGACTGGTACTCAGGGTCCGGGGTCTTTGTCCTGGGACTTAGGCTTCCCTAGAGTCCACCCTTCCTTTATGTCTTCCCTGCAGATATCCATCATCATCAACTCCTCTCCTCCGCCCCTTACTGTGCAGAATGAGCTGAAGCCAGAGCAAGTAGAGCAGCTAAAGGTGAGGCAGCTTCAAGTCACACGTTTCCTCCCCAGTCCTAGCAGTTCTCATATCCCCGTGCCCACCCCCCAACACCCCAAATACACAACCCCAGTAACCACTGGAGCCTTTCTCTTCCTCTGCAGCTGATCATGAGCAAACGATACGATGGCTCCCAACAAGCGCTTGACCTCAAGGGCCTCCGTTTAGACCCAGGTATTGTTGGCAGCAGTTCTCAGATAGGTGGGGGCAGAGGGGAATCTTTCAGGCGGGAGGTTGGAGAGTGGTTTGGTGCTAATGCTGGCCTAGGCAAACCCTCTCACACTTGCGTTTCTTTTCTGAAGATTTGGTGGCCCAGAACATTGATGTTGTCCTGAATCGTAAAAGCTGTATGGTGGCTACCCTGCGAATCATTGGGGAGAATATCCCTGAGGTGAGGCCTTTGCCCCGTTACTAGGCAGGAAGAAGCAGGTGGGAGAGACAGTGGTTTGGAGGCAGATGTGTCTGATCCCCTCTCTGGTGATGCTTCCTCTAAACTCTTCTCTCCCACAGCTGTTGTCCTTGAACTTGAGCAGTAACAAGCTATACAGGCTGGATGACATGTCCAGCATTGTGCAGAAAGCGCCCAACCTAAAGATCCTAAACCTCTCTGGGAATGAGGTGAGAATTGAGACCTGCATGCGTTGTGTTTGGGATAGGCAGAGGGTGAAGAGGACTTGCCTGGTGGCGGCAAGAGGCAGAAGAAGGAATTGAAGGGATGAGGACGGAGGCTGCGGTGTGGGCACTAGTTGGCTGTCTTACTAGGGTCTCTTTCCTGCCTTTTCTCCTGACCTTTGCAGTTGAAATCTGAGCGGGAATTGGACAAGATAAAAGGGCTGAAGCTGGAAGAGCTGTGGCTCGAAGGAAACACACTGTGTGACACCTTCCGAGACCAGTCGACCTACATCAGGTCAGTTGTGGCCTCTGCCTCCCTCCTGGGGACCGTCACCCCTGGGAGCCGAGTTAGCGCACCCTGACCAGTGCCCGTCTGCAGCAGATGTGCAGCCCTGAGCTGGAACCACCTGTCCATTGGGAGGATCACATGTGCCTCCTTTTTGTCTGTCTATATGTCCCAGCTTTGCCCACATCTCCTTTCCTTTTTCTTTTCTTTCTTTTTTTTTTAACCTGACTACTTGTTTGCTGGTTCTGTGGGCTTTCTCCTTCTCTCCTGAACACAGCCTTTTCTAGAATCTCCCTACCCTCCTGTTCCAGGAAGGGCACCTCCCTTTTCTGCCGTGACTGGAGGTGCCTGGTATATGCCCCATACGTGGCGTTGTCTTGTGCCAAGAGCCTGACATCCTGGGCTGAGAAAGCCTGTCCCGGGCCTACATGCTGAAGGCCGTTCCTCCTTGTCCTGTATCGGCCCCTCTTGCCCTTGTGCCAAGAGGGATCCTCTTCTCACAGTCCATTTGCCCACAGCTGTTGCCTGGGCTCTCTGTTCACACTGAGGTTGAGGCCTCGTGGTGGCTGGTGCCATGGATCTGTCTGTCTCTCGCCCAGTGGTGTGAGCTGGGTTCTCCCTGGAGAAGAAACCTGGGTTCCCCAAGAGATGTGACCAGAGCCAGGGCCCCGCCAGCAGGCGAGGAGAGCCCAAGGCAGGTGCTGGGCGTGGAGGCCACGGGGGCATAGGCTACCAAGGAGACAGAACTGAACCTCTTGCAGGAGGGCGCTGCCCCTCCCTCATTCGCACACCTCACATCACCCTGCTTACTTGTTTCCCATTTCTACCTTGGAGAAAGGGGAAAGGAGCAGCTGAAGGAAAGGGCTGTGTCAGGATGCTGCCTTCTTCCCTTCTCCCTCTTTTTTCTAAACACTTCCATGCCTTGTAGTTCTTTTGCTTTCTCTTCTTTTTCTCTCTACTCCCCCATCTCTCTCTCTGGCCCTGTCCCAGCCTACCTTTCTCTCTGGCCCTTTCCTTTCCCTCACTACTTCCTTGGCCTTCCCTCTTGATCCCCGCCTGGCTCATCTCCCTGCCCCAATATCCTGTGCCATCCCTGTGGTGTGTTCTGGTCTTGGCCACAGCCAGACCTGGCAGAAGTGATGGATACCTCTTGAGGCAGCGGAGCCCCTGGGCTCCCACCCCATTCCCTCCTCCCGGGGCTGCACAGGTGAGTAGGTAGAAGGTAAGGGGGCAGGGAGGGAAAGGAGGTCCTGGGCTTCAAGCCTGGGCAGAGAGAGCTGCTCTGTGGCGCTCGGGGTCAGGCAGAGAAGAGAGTCAGCCTGCAGGGAGTCATTCCGGGCGCCCCGGGTGGGGAGTGGGGCCATGCTTCTTGGAGCTCAGAGGCTGGGAGGAGAGGGGAGGAGGAAAATGGGATGGGCTGCCCCTCGGGCGTTGGTGTATTTGCTCCTAGAGCAGCCCAGGAGGCACGATGGCTCTGAAGCTTCACTGACTTCTGTCCCGTTCTTGACAGCGCCATTCGCGAACGATTTCCTAAATTACTACGTTTGGTAAGTTTATAACTTTTTTAATGCTTTTTTAACAAGCATAGTACCTCTCACCAATGTCTTGCCTAATGTGATGGTATGACCATTAACTTGGGGACATGCAGCCCTTTGAAAACCCAACAAAAGTCTAGTATAATCCTCCTTCCTGGGAAAATGCTTCTTGACAAAGTGGCATCTGTCAGGATTCCATGTCTCTTACACTTGACCTCTGTCCCCTTACTCTTAGTTTTTCCACTTTATTATTCACCCAGCCTTTTTTCTCCATTTCACACTCCCGCCTCGCTCTCTGCAGGACGGCCATGAGTTACCCCCGCCAATTGCCTTTGACGTTGAAGCCCCCACGATGTTGCCACCCTGCAAGGTGAGACGAGGGGACAGAGCTGGGACTTGTGTAGGGAGGACAGGATCAGTGATGCAGCCCTAACACCTGTTTGATCCCAGGGGAGCTATTTTGGAACGGAGACCCTGAAGACTCTGGTCCTGCACTTCTTGCAGCAGTAAGTCCCCGGGCCCCGGGTTTGGGGAGAGGTGGGCTGGCCTCAGCCCAGCTCGCTCTTGAGAGCTGTTGGGTCCCTTTACGAAGCACAGACCTGCCCTTTTGTCCTCCCCACAGGTACTATGCCATTTATGACTCTGGAAACCGGCAGCGGCTCTTGGACGCCTACCATGATGGAGCCTGCTGCTCCCTAAGCATCCCTTTCACCCCCCAGAACCCTGCCCGGTAAGAGTCACATGTTGGAACCTGCCCTGGACCAGGTTTCTCGATAGATCTCGGCCGGCACCTACTACCGCCCACACTGCCCTGACCACCACCTCCTTTTCCTCTGATTCCCA
>NW_006297142.1:1266404-1269587 GCF_000327345.1 Myotis davidii | reverse complement strand
AATGTGAAGAAGCTGAAAGACCCGAGTAAGTGTGTGATGTGAGCAAAGCAGGATGGGAGAAGGGAATGGGAAGGAGTCGGGGGCTGTGCAGTCATGGCAGCCCCTGACCGTGGCCTCTCCTCCCCCACAGCCCTGCGGTTCCGGCTGCTGAAGCACACACGGCTCAACGTGGTGGCCTTCCTCAACGAGTTGCCCAAGACTCAGCACGACATCAATTCCTTTGTGGTCGACATCAGTGCCCAAACGGTGAGCAGGTTTCCTCCCTGACAGCCTGGAATCGGGGCAGGGGCTGTGCAGAGCCTGCATGGTAACTGCTGCTTCTCTTTCAGAACACGTTGCTGTGTTTTTCTGTCAATGGCGTCTTCAAGGAAGGTGAGCATCTTGGGAGTCCTGTTTTCGGAGCAGTCCTTTCCCCAGCTATCTTCTCTTCCCTCCTCTTCCCTGACCTTCTCCTGTTGTGCCCCAAGCCATCTTCATTGGGCCTCTCCTCTCTGCCTATCTTTTCTGCCTGGGATGTGGGGAAAGCCTGAGGAATAGGAGGCCACAGGCAGGTCTGAGCTTCTGTCCCAGCCTTGGTCCCGTGTGTGAGCAATTTACATTCCTACTGAGCCTCAGATCCCTTCCTTGCAAAGGGAGTTAGTAACAGCCATCTCCTGGGGTGCTGTGGAGTGACCGAGAGATGGACACAGGCTTGTCACACACAGACTGAGTGGGCAGTAGTGGTTATTACTGTCCTTTCTGGCCTCACACTCCCCAGCTCTGCACAAACATCATTCCCTTCTGGCCCCTGAGGGTTCTGTGTATCAAATGCCACAATATTTTGAGAAGCTGTTTGTAAACAAAGTGTGAGCACCTCTCAGGCCATTGCCGTTGTTGTTGCAGTGGATGGAAAGTCCCGGGATTCTCTGCGAGCCTTTACACGGACGTTCGTCGCTGTTCCAGCCAGCAATTCAGGGCAAGTGTTGGGCTTATCAGATGGGCTTCTAGTCCCGGTGCTGTGGGAATTGGAGGGGCAGGGGGAGAGTCAGTCCTGCGGGTATTTTCAGAATTTCAGGAAGGCAGGAGGAATCAGAGTAGGAGGCGAAGAGCTTGCCTGGAGTTGGACTGACTGGGCTTTTCAGCCTGCTCTGCCACTTCGCTAAGGGCCAGTTTCCTCATCTGAAGACTGGTGAAACTGTTCACTTCCTCAATCTGTTGTGAAGACAGGTGGGAGGCAAGAACTGTCTGGTTTGGGCAGAATGTACAATTCTGTGTTTGGTAGATGATTGCATTGTGGAGTCCATGTCAGTAAAATGATAAAAGGTAAATAAGGTAATAATAACTAAGAGTGAGGGGGGGCCTTACAGGGATTTTAGGATCTGAGTGTGAAATTTCAGTGAGAATAGGAATGATGTTGGGAGGATGAGGTTACCTGTGTGTGTTCAACTATCTAAGGCGCTTTTTGTCCCCAAGGCTGTGCATTGTAAATGACGAGTTGTTTGTGCGGAATGCCAGCCCTGATGAGATCCAGAGAGCTTTCGCCATGCCCGCGCCCACGCCCTCCTCCAGCCCGGTGCCCACCCTGTCCCCAGAGCAGCAGGAAATGCTGCAGGCGTTCTCTACGCAGTCTGGCATGAACCTCGAGTGGTCCCAGAAGTGAGTGCTGGGCATGTGTACAAAGGGGTGAACTGAGGTAGAGCTCGTAGTGAATAAGGAGTGCTCCTGAAATTTTAAAAGTCAAATTATTTTTATTGCTTTAAAAAAAATAAGAGCCCTGGCTGGTGTGGATCAGTTGGTTGAGCTTTGTCCCATGTACCAAGAGGTCGCTGGTTCGACTCCCATCAGGGCACATGCCCAGGTTGCAGGTTCAGTCCCCAGTAGGGGCATGCATGTTGATGTTGCTCTTTCATTAATTAATGTTTGTCTCCCTCTCTCTCTCTCTCTCTCCCCCACCCCCTCCCTTTCTCCCTTCCCCCCTTTTTCCTTCCCCCCTCTCTCTCAAATCAATAAAAACATATTTTAAAAAATTTTTTGTAATGGTCTATGAAAAAGTTAAATTAGCATAAATTATAAATTAGCATAACAAAATTTAAAGCCAAAATGAAGTCCCTTTATATGTACTGTTGTGCAACTTTTTTTCCTTATTCCGTGAACATATTCCACTATCAGTATAAAAGTCACCTTAGTCTTTTTTTTTATTATTAATTTCAGAGCAAGGATGTGAGAGAGAGAGAGGAGAGAGAGAGAGAGAGAGAGAGAGAGAGAGAGAGAAAGATAGAAAGATCAATGTGAGAGAGAAATATGGATCGGTTGTCTCCTGCCCATGCCCCCAACCAGGAATTGAACCAGCCACCCTTCAGGGTATGGGATGATGCTCCAGCCAACCAGGCCACACTCACCAGGGGGTAGTCTTGGTAGCTGTTCCATATGTATTCTTTTGTGTTCAATAGACCACCGATACACATGTGGATTACTCTTCATTTGTATTAATTGTGCAAGAATGTATGTAATTGTTGGAACTTGGGCAAGTGTTTGTATAGAATGGATTTCCGAGTGGCATTTAGTGATGAGGGTGGCTGCATTGTGGTTTTAATGGAGGTGGCCTTCCTTTCTCACTCCAGGTGCCTGCAGGACAACAACTGGGACTACACCAGATCTGCCCAAGCCTTCACTCATCTCAAGGTCAGGTTTGGGAATCACGCAAGAAAGCGGGTCTCCGGGCCGTCAAGAGGGTGGGGGGCGGGGGGGAGCCTGGCTCTGCTGACCTCCCTGTTCCTCCAGGCCAAGGGTGAAATCCCGGAAGTGGCGTTCATGAAGTGACCCTGGCCGCCGGGCCCCTGTAAATAGCCCTGGATAGCGATGTCTCCCTGCCGTGGCGGTCGGCTCTCCTCCGGCCTGGCCAGGCGGGACTGGGACTGGGACTGTGACGGAGGAGGGAGGCCGCGCACCTCCCATCGCCTGCCTTCCCGCAGCTCCTGGACCATTCCAGAAAGTGGAGTCCCACTGGGGCCAGGAAGCCAAGCGCCGTGTAGAACTGACACTAACGACCCGAAGGACTGAGGTGCTTTGTGCCCTTCACCCCCGGATCCCGCCTCCCCGACTTTTTAAGATAAAGAGTGAGATTGTATTTTGTGTCGCGTTCTGCCTGGTCTGTGGTTAAAGGGAAAGCGGGCTGGGACGGAGGCCGCCTGCCTCTCGGAGCCA
>NW_006297142.1:1262884-1266033 GCF_000327345.1 Myotis davidii | reverse complement strand
GGCTGCCTGCCCACCGAGGAGCTGGGCCCGACCCTCCAGGATGTGCGGGGCGGGGGGCAGGCCGCCCTCATTAGAAGTGAGGGACACCGGAGGCGGAGGTCCGAGCACCGAGCCCTGGGACAGACAGGCCTAGGCTGAGGCCGCCACTCGCTGTGCGATCTCGAGCAAGTTACTGCGGCCCGGACCTGTTTTCTCCTTAAAATGGGCTGGGCATCTATTAAGTAATGTTGGGAGGAATGAGTAACCAAGGATCTGGGGTCGGTAAATGTTACGTCTTTTACTCGGAGGGCACGAGGGCTGCTGCTGGCGCGCCCGGAAACCCTTCACCCCACTCCGCTCCTCCCTGCAGGTACCCTGGTCCTTGCCGCTGGACTCCTCTTCTCCCTGCGCTCTGTGCGGTCGGTGATTCTGCAGGCTGGAGGGAAGCGGGTGACCCTCACCACTCACGCCCCCTTTGGCTTGGGAGCGCAGTTCACTGTTCCCTTGAACCAGGTATCCTGCATGGCCCACCGGGGAGAAGTCCCTGCCATGGTGCCTCTAAAGGTCAAAGGCCGACGCTTCTACTTCCTCTTGGACAAAGCTGGCTATTTCCCTAACACAAAACTCTTTGACAACACTGTGGGTGCCTACCGTAGCTTGTGAAAAAGCCCCTGGGGACACGCACCCTCCAGGAGGGGAACAAAAACCACCATTAGGCCCTGCCAGTGTGGCTCGGTTGCAGCATTGGTCCAGTGCATGGAAAGATCTTGGGCGCGCCGGTGGCTCAGTGGTTAAGCATCAACCTATGAACCAGGAGGTCACAGTTCAGTTCCCCATCAGGGCATATGTCCGGGTTGCAGGCTCTATCCCAGATCATGCAGGAGGCAGCCGATCAATGATTCTCATCGTTGATGTTTCTCTCTCCCTTCCTCTCTGAAATGAAATCAATAAAGATATATTTTTAAAAAGGGAAGGATCTTGGGTTCGATTCTAGTCAGCACATACCCAAGTGTGAGTTCTATCCCAGGTTGGGGTGCACATGGGAGGGAATGGATATTTCTCTCATTGATGTTTCTCTCCCTTGCCCTTTCTCTAAAATCAGTAAAAACAAATCCTCAGGTGATAATTAAAAAAACACACAACTGAACCCTAGGGGTGGGGTGGCAACCAGAGTAATACAAGGGGACCCAAGATTACATAGCAGCAAGTAAAAGTCATTCCGAGGGCAGACACCTGAATGTACTCTTGACCTGTTTAGCCTTTACTCTCCTCCCATCCATCTGCCTACAGTGCTCTCATACTAAGGACTCGGCACCAAGATGAAGGAAGTCATATAATAATATTCTGGTACAAAAACAGCTGTAAGAAGAGGGAGGGGGGCTGTCTTCATGTTTCCCTCTTCGAGGGAACTGAGGCTCAGCATCACAGGGCCAAGGGGCAGGAGGACTGCAGGCACTTGGGCCGGGAGCCAATGGATGCAGGAAGCGCTCAGCTTGCTCGCTCTTCAGGAAGGGGAAAGGCGTGGCCCCACCAGGACATCTGTCTCAGAGCTCCATTCCGGGTCCCCCCTCTCCAGAAGCCGGTATGGGGTGGCTTCAGACTTCAACTGCACGACCTGGAGCACCAGGACCACACACCACAGTACCAGATGGACCCAGGAAGAGTTCTGTGGGAGACAGGGACAGGTGTGAGGAGCGGCCACCTCAATCCGGTTCCGCCCGCACACCGCTCTGAACTGCTGGCTGCCAGGCGGCCAAGCCCTTCGGCTCTTCTCAGCCTCACTGGTGGGCACCCCTAAACCTATACAGGTGCCTCTACGAATCTGCGTATCCCTGGGCCTCCACTCAGTCCTTCATATCCCAAGACCTCACTTCAGCATTGTGTAGGTTGGAGTAAAAATGCAGAGCGGCCGGGTTGTTCCAGGGGGTGTCCATGGAATTTTCTGGGCTTCAGAGCAGCTGTAAGGTCAAAAAGACAGTTGTGAGAAAGGGGGGGATATATCCCAAATAAATACTCTTGCGCCTGAGCGCCCTTTGAGATGAGAATAATCAACTGGGATGAAACGGGAGTACAGGACCCCCTCTGCAGAGGGAAGTCGGCCCCAGGGGTCAGGCTTCCCCCATCTCCCATTACCTAATTGTAGCGTTCTGAGAGATGATGGAGTTGCAGAGAGAACTGGTGCCAAACCGAAGGACACAGGCCGACACTAAGACCAGGAAGGTGGCTACAGCCGAGATGGCCAGTGCAATGCGGAGCCCTATCCGGCCTCTATGAGGAGGGAGAGAACAGCCTTGTGGTGGAGGCGGGACTCCCCCCACCTGCCCCTGGCCCTCGGAGTGGGAGAGTCACCTTTGGGAGTCCTCGATGCAGCTGCTGTAGACCCAGAAGAGCAGAAGCAGGAGACAGTAGAGGGCCAGGAGGCCAGAGGCCCCAGCCACAAAATAGCAGAGGGAGGGGGCTGAGCCCCTGGATAAGCCCAGGGAGGGGCGGTTCAAGGCCGCCACGCCATACAGGGGACAGCGGCCACCGAAGGAGCCCTGCGGAGAGAAGCCGCTGAGTGCTGATCTCGGGGGAGCGCCCGGGGTGCGGGATGGGGAATGCGGCTCCGGGCAGGTGCCCGGGTAACCTGGGCCGGGCCACCCCAGGGAGCTATTTACAGTCAGTTCCACTCTGGGCCACTAGGGAGGCCTGCTGGGGTGATCACGCCCGCGGTGGCCAGAGGATCGGGAAACGGGCAGTGGTTATAAACACACTGAACTGCTCACAGCCCGGCCTCCGGCGTTCCCTAACCTGAAGCCTGTGTCCTGCTTCCTGGGGTTCGGGGGCCTGTGTCCTGGCGAGCCCTGCTGCCTGGGGCGGAGCGGGTACAGCACCGGCTGGTCCCCTGGCTCTTTCCCCATCGCTGTCACTCCTGCTGCCCGTGCAGTCACAAGGCTGCTGGTCGGCTGCCCCCCCCCTCCCCCCCCGCGTCCTCTGGGCGCAGTTCAGCACCTCGCGTCTCAGGTGCGGGCGAAGGCAGGGCCTCGCCGATTTGTCTCAACACCCGGGGGAGGACGCCCGGGAGCCCCCAGGTGGGGCCGTGCCTGGTGCCCAAGACACGCCCGAAGGCGGCCCTTTGGCGACAGAAGGATTTAGACTCGACCTGGGAGGAGTCCCTCAGGGCCGACACT
>NW_006297142.1:1255469-1262125 GCF_000327345.1 Myotis davidii | reverse complement strand
CGCCTGCGCCTCCATCTTCAGCAGCTGCTCCACGGCCACCTGGGGGAGAGGACAGGCTGTGCGGGGGCCACGAAGGGCCGGCCCGCGGGGTATTGCAGGGGGGCGGGGCGCCCGCTCACTCACCAGAATGGCGCCGTAGACCTTGTGCCCGTCCGCTTTCACCTGGGCATTGGATACGGAGTAGTCATCCAGCACGGCCTGCAGGTTCGTCCAGTAGGTGGACAGATGTGGGTACAGGACGCGCTCCACTGCCTGGAAGAGAGAGGGATACAGAGGGCCTCTTGGTGGCTGATCGCCTCCAATGCCCTTTCCCATGAAAGTCCTACTTTTATCCCTGTTACTGGACAGGGCTCCCTCCTCCTAAATTCCCTGCGTGGCATTCTCAACCAACATTTATTTGGAACCTGTGTGCACAAGCCTTCACTGAGCCCTGGAAATTTAGATGGGTACAAAAACACAATATAAAGTGATCTGCTACAACTAACACGCACCATGTCACTGACATGAGGGCCAAGAGGGTATAAGTGATGCCCAGGGCTAACGGGAGGAATTTAGGTGCCAACTGCTCCCTGTACACACAGTACTGTCCTCGCCTGGATGTGAACGGGGTCTCGGCTCAAACCACAAAAACAAGTCAGAGTCCTGGACTCCTGATGACAGAATTTTAAATCCTGAAGTCAGTTTGCAGAAAGCAATTAAGACTTCACAGCGGAGGTTATGTTTCTGTGGGGCTCTGATGGGTAAGAGCCTTCGGTGAGTCATCCACAGCCTGAGGATCTGAAAATACTGGCAGAACTGACAAGCTCCGAGAAAAATATGACTTGCTGCAGACAAGAGCTATGAAAGCTTAAAAAATTTTGTAACTGCAGTAATTACAAATCTAACGACAAAACACCACGCCAAATTTGACAAAGTCTACAGACACTCAAGAAATGAGTGTCTCAATCTTATTAAACCAAATATAAAAACGGAATACCTCCCCCACATTCTGTAAAGCCAATGTAAACCTGGCCCTAAAACCACACAAGGACAGTACATAAGCGAACACATGGCTAATTTCATCATGAATGTAAGGAAATCCTTTAAAATGTTAGTAAACTCACCAGTATATAGAAAATGCACTACATTCTAATACTGTTTAAAGACTATATACCATGAGCAAATTGAGTATATCCCAGAAATGTACATATCGTTCACTAAGAAACTCTGTCTCTAAGCCTCCCCCCACCCCGCCCCGACACTGAGACTGGGCAGCCACTGGGCAGATCAGACTCCTTGAACCCCACTCCCCCAGCTCTGCAACCACAGCTGACAAACCCAGTGTAGCTGAGACTGAGGGATTTGATAAGTTGAAACTGAAGACAGAAATGCAAGAGAAAAACCCACTGCCTTCAAAAGAAAAGAACTACTGACAGGAAAGGCTGCACCTGCCTCTCCCATCCGCCTGCCTGGCTGGCAGGGAAGGAAAAGAACTTGCATGTTGGCAAAGGAAGAGGCTGGGTGCGACTAGTGAAGTTTAGAGTAAAAACAAAAACATGCAGGTTCAGGTGTCTCTCTGTCGAACTGTGACCTCTTGGTTTATAGGTCAATGCTTAACCACTGAACCACACCAGCTGGGCTGCACACAGGACTTTTGAAAGGATAAGACATTTATATACAGAAGATCAGTGAACCAATGTCACCCCAATCTATATGTATAAAAGGCTAAGTGACCAACCGGCCAACCGACCATCCGGTACATGACCCTCGCTGGCAATTTAAAAATAAACGTTGACCTAGTGCACAAATTTGTGCACATTGAAAGGATATTAATTATAAGAATTATCTTACTATCACTATCCTCCCTTTCTCTATGATAGAAGTGTCAACCAAATTCACTATTGACAATGACAGATCAAAACACAAGACTGGCGTCAGCAAGAGCTTTATATGTATTGCGTATGCGCAAATCAACTTAGCCTTTTATAGATATAGAATAAACTTGCTTAATTAGACCTGCTTTCTGATGTAGCTAAACTTTTTCCAGCCCAGTGAAGCACCCCCCCAACTTCTCTTTCAGGTAACTGTCAGCAACACAGCAGTAAACACCTGGCTATAAAGCAAGTTGTGTTCGTGGGCTAAAGAAACTCCAAGGAGGCTAGTCATCACTACGGAGAGGAAGCTGGGCATTGCTACATGATGTCATTACCCGGTCAGACACTCAGCATATTAGCCTTTTATATATATAGATTTCTTCTACTTAATTTCCTTTCAATGTGCACGATTCCATGCACCAGGCCACTAGTAAATTCAATAAAAAAGAAATAGTCCTGTCTGGTTTGGCTCAGTGGATACAGCATTGGCCTGCAGACTGAAGGATCCCAGGTTTGATTCCAGTCAAGGGCACATGCCTGGGTTGCAGGCTCGATCCCCAGTGTGGGGCGTGCAGGAGGCAGCTGATCGATGATTCTCTCTCATCATTGATGTTTCTATCTCTCCCTCTCCCTTCCTCTCTGAAATCAATAAAAAAATGTATTTTTTAAAAAATAAAGAAAATAAACAAGCACTGGCCTGTGTTGCTTAGTTGGTTGGGGTGTCCGTCCTGTACATGGAGAAGCCACGGGTTTGATCCCCAGTAGTTCTCTCTTATCAGTGTGTCCCTCCCTCCCTCCCTCCCTTCTCCGTTCCTCTCTAAAAAAAATAAATCAATAAAAATATATTTTTCAAAAACACAAACTTACCCCCAAAATATAAGTAAACAGAAAAAAACAGAAGAATCTAATAAATTTGGACATAACCATAAAAGAATAAAAGGCCATCACTGAGCCTGGCCCAAGGCAAGAACTCGGTGCACAGCAGCAGCAAGCATACACCATTTATGATAAAAGACACACAAGTACCATTTTCCTAATGACAAATGGCAGCTGTAAAGGCGGTGAGAAAGGCCAGGTCCTCACCTTCCAGCCAAGGGCGTGCAGCCCCACCACAGCCCCGTAGTGAGAGCAGAGCGGCCGCACAGGGTCTGCCAAGACCTTCTGCAGGGACAGCAGGATCTGCTGATAGAGGCCACTGACAAGGTCCCCATGAGTCCTGTGGGAGCAGCATGCAGTCAGAGGGACGGAGGCAGCGCCTGCCCAACACGGTTCCAGTCACAGCACGTGGAGAAAACGGCACCTGCATGGCCCTGGGGGGGTGAACGAGGGCCCAGGGGAGCTGCCCGGGACCTGAGGCGAAGGACCAAATCCTTGGTATGTTGTCACCCACCTGTCGCATCCCAGTGCACCACGGCACACTGCGTGGGAAGCTCCCAGGGAAGGGGCTCCCCACCTCTCAAAACACGGCCTCCACGGCAGAATGGACCCCATCTCCTCCCCCAACCCACTCAGCTCTGCAGGCCCCACCCTGTACTCCGCTCGAGGCCCAGTGGCTACCAGAAGATGTGGCTGAGGAGGAGGGCGGCACCATCCCGCAACGTCCAGTGGTCATTCAGGGGGTTGATGGAGGCAGCCAGGGGCTCCAGGACGCAGTAGAGGACACTGCCCACCAGAGAGCGGACATAGGGCCCCAGGCAGAGGTGCGGGTTCCGAACCAGGCTCCGGGCCACTTGCAAGAGCCGGTGCAGCTGCTCCAAATCGTGGCTCACAGACTTCACCTATTGGGGGGAGAGGATGGCTGAGGGGCACAGGAGGGGGCCCAGGAGCCTGCATTCTGAGAGCACCTTCCAGGAGCCCCACAGGCTGCTGGCTCACTGCCTCCCACCAAAGGTCCGCCCCGGCCCCGCCTGCTCACTCACCCCACTGACCACATAAACAAAGTACGGCAGGAGCGCTGCGATCTTGGAGTTGGTCTGCAGGTCCTGGAGAGCAATCTGAAAAGGAAGGGGCAGCCTCACTGGACCCACCACACCCACTACTGGGGATTGAGCCTGCAACCAGGGCAGGTGCCCCTGACGGAATCGAACCTGGGACCTTTCAGTCCGCAGGCCGACACTCTATCCACCAAGCCAAACCGGCTAGGGCAGAAGCCAACTTTTTTTAAAGGACAGTTTAGCACTGACGTATTAAAGTTTTAAATGTTTATACTTTTTGATTCAGCAATTTAACTTCTATAAATTTAACCCACTATAAAAGAAACCCACACACAGCACAGTCTGTACTGATCAAAAATTGGCCCCAGCTGGCATGGCTCAGTGGTTGAATGTCCACCAATGAACCAGGAGGTCACGGTTCAATTCCTAGCCAAAGCACCAGCCTGGGTTGCAGGCTCAATCCCCAGTGTGGGGTGTGCAGGAGGCAGCCAATCAAGGATTCTTTCTCATCATTGATGTTTCTACCTCTCTCTTCCTCTCTGAAATTAATACAAATATAGTGGAAGAGAGAGGGAAAGACAGACAGAAACATCGATGTGAGAGAAACACATCGACTGCTTCCTGCCTGAGCCCTGACCAGGGCCCGGCCAGGGAGGGGCCTGCAACCAAGATACATGCCCTTGACCAGAATCAAACCTGGAACCCTTCCGTCCACGGGCCAATGCTCTACCCACTGAGGCAAACTGGCTAGACTAGAGCTTCATTTCACTTATTGGGGTGACGCTGACTAATGAAACTATACAGATTTTAAGTATACGATACATCACCTATAATACACTGCATTGTGTGCCCACCACCCAAAGTCAAATCTTCCAAGATATTTTTAACTGAGAAAAGCAGCTGTCCTAAAACCGGGCGTTTTGGTAGAGCCCCGTGGGCCTGTACTAGAGCAATCACTGTTCATACATAGACAGAAGGTGGGGGTTCCCCAGGAGACTCTCACTTCCTACTTTGTATGTCTTTATGGTACAGTAGTTCCACTTTAAACATCTGCTGCCATTACTAGAGTCAATGAAGAAAATGTTGTTACCCAGCACCTCCGCCACCTGTGCCCTCCAAACCCTCTGGATGAAGTCCCAAGGCTACGGCTGGGGAAGCAGATGTCAGGCCCGTGGGGAGGGCGTCAGCTCCCAGGCCCGCAGCTGGCCCTGCCCTGTGCCCGGGGAACAGGAGCCAAGCCTGTGAGGCAGGAATGGATGGGAGCAACATTCCTCATCTTCAAGGGAAAAACAACAGCAGCCAGAGACGTGAAGACGTGGAGGATGGAAAACCCTACAGCAGAGGCCACGTGGTGGAGCAGCCACCAAACTACCCTCACACTTGGACAGACAGGACGCACGGGCACCGCCCAGCAGGCCTCGGAGCCCCAGAGCCTAACGCGGCAGGAGCTGGTCTGAGGCCTGGGGCGGTCTCAGAGCGGGCCTGGCTCCCTCTCCTTCCTCTGCCCCCGACCGCTCACCCCGACCCACCCCGACCCCAAGTCCGGCAAAGGAGTTGCAGTGTCGATGTCCCTCCCGGCCCCAGGCCCACAGACACTCCGAGAGATGGCTCTGGACTGAGGTGTGAGGAGGCCCCCCCGGGCCCTGCTGAGCTGCCCATGCCCTAAGGAGCAGGGCTCCTCCTGGCCTAGGAGGGGAGTGGGCACTGGAGGAGGCCCGGGCTCAGAGCAGCACAGCCCGGGAACAGCTCCCACACACGGCAGCCGTCAGCGAGCAGAGGACAGGGAGTAGGCATCCGAAAGAACTTCATGAGAATTCGGAAGCTGGACTTGGTGTCCCAAATGGGGCCCCACTCACTACCTTCATCAGCTGTGGGTCGTCCCCCAGGACAGCGCGAGTCACTTGCTGGTAGTACTTGAGCAGGTCATCGGTCAGTGAAGACACAGCGCTGGGCACTGCGAGACGATGGGCAGGAGGTGGTCAGGGTGGAGTGCCCAGCCCGCTCTCGGCCTCCCTTGCTTGCTCCTCACAACCACCATCCCCACCCCACCCCCAGGAGCCTGTTCAGACAGGACCCCCAGAGCACAGAGCCGCCAGCCCCGTGAGCTGCCTGACCTTGCAAGCTCTCACCACTCTGTGCCAGCGCTGCCCCCACCCCTCCTCTGCCAGGCAGATTCCCGCTCAGCCCTTAAGCCCCGCTCTGCTCAGCAGGCCCTGGAAGTGAGGCACAGGCCCCAGGGACCCTGCGTGCTGTCAGACTTCCGTGCTCGCACCCAGCACGCAGCATCACGGCTGGTTACAGGAATGAGCCCCCATCTCCAGCTCTGAGCCCTCTGGGCAGGGACCAGTACCCACTCAGAACCAGGTGTCGACAAGTATTTGTGAGCTGAAGTCTCAGGGGGGTAGAGACACCGCCCTCAGCTCCTGCGGGAGGAGAGTTTGACCAGGGGCCCGCTCCCCACAGCTGCCTTACCCGATCCTTGAGGCGCCAGGTTCCCTTTGCCGTCCAGGTAGGAGACATGAACTAGAACCAGAGCAGAGAGAGGGCTCAGCTGGGGCTTTGCCCTCGTCGCGCCCCCCGACCCCCAGTTGTGCTCCACCCACCAGGCAGCCCAGCACCACTCCCTGACAGCCTCGCTCTCGCCCGCTCCACCAGGGACTGCATTCACCTCTCACCGCCGTCTCGGCACAGCCTTTGGGGATGTTGGTGGCCAGGGCCAGCTCCACCAGGTTCACCTCCCGGTCCTCGGGGAAGTAGAGCTCGCCCTCCCTGACGGGGCGCAGGGGCAGCGCCTCCTGGGCTCCGCACCCACACACGGCCTGGCAAAGAGAGCGGAGCGCAGGCTGACGGGGGGAGGGGGCTCTCCCGC
>NW_006297142.1:1254898-1255403 GCF_000327345.1 Myotis davidii | reverse complement strand
TCAACTGTGAAAACACTACTATCTTCTAAACAAGACCTCCCTCCCCTGACGCCCTGGCCCAGAACAACTATCAGGACATACACACCCACGGGGCCCAGGCTCCTCCCGCCCCCACTATACCCCTCCTCCTCCCGGCCGTCTACTCCAGCCTCCTTTGAAGGCCCAGCTCAAGTCCCCTCTTCCCAGAAGCCTCCCTACCCCCGGCCCCGTGCCCGCTCTCCTTTTCTGAACTGACACCCAGGGGCTGCGCCCAGCCCTGCCCCGCAGTGTGCGCTTCCCTCGCGTGGGCATTCAGGCTTCATGCCTCCATGCGCTACCAGCCCCGAGCGTGGCCGGAGGCGGAGCCCCGCACCTGCCCACTCACCTCCACGCTGCTCCACCGGAGGGCCCTGTTGAAGTCCTCCACGGTCAGCTTCCGGCGTTTGGTGTGTTTCATGAACTGAGAGCTGTTCTGGGAGGGGAGGGGCAGAGTCAGGGGATGGGGAGCAGGGGGCGCGGGGCCTGC
>NW_006297142.1:1254292-1254673 GCF_000327345.1 Myotis davidii | reverse complement strand
GATTCCAGCTCTGCTCGTGGGCAGAAACACCCAGCGCCGCGGTCCCTCTGTGCCTTGGCTTCTCACACGCGGCACGTGAACAGGCACCTGCCGGGCTGGCCAGCGGGCTGCTGCGAGGAGCACAGGAGAGGATGCCCAGACCTGCTGTCTGCCGGAAGCCCAGGTTAGAAGGGGAGCCCTGGGAGGGACAGGACGCCCTCCAAGCACAGGGCAGGCGCCCGGTATGTTTGGTGAGTAAACCCCTGTGTGAGGGGGGGAGGGGTAGGAAGGAGAGCTGCGGGTGGGGAGTGGGGTGCGCACCTGGGTGGCCTCTCTGAGCCGGTAGCACACGTCCTCTGCGAGCAGGGCCGCCACCTCGTCGCTCAGCTCCAGGCCCGTGCT
>NW_006297142.1:1253788-1254214 GCF_000327345.1 Myotis davidii | reverse complement strand
GACATGGCCCCGGTGGAGCTGGGAGAGGGGAGGGGAGGTTGGCAAAGCCTCCCATCCCCCTGAGCGCCCGGGAGCCTGCCTCCAGGCCCCTCCACTGGGTCTTGCAGCTCCTGCTCCAGATTCCCCACCCGAGGAGCCACAAAGGCTCTGAGCCAGCGTCCAGGGGAGAACTCTGTCTCAGAGCAACAACTTGAGCGGGGCAGACGGCAGTGCCGCCTGAGAACACTGAGAACGTGCCTGGCCTTGGGATCCAGGGGGCTGGCGCCCGGCCCGGCCCTACCACTTCCTGTGTGGATGTTTGAGACCTTCATCAGCCTGAGCAACTGGTGTTCTAAATTGTAAATCAAGGTACTAATCCCCACCCTCCCCAACTCACCGGGCTGCTATGAGAACAGAATGAGATGATGTATAGAAAGCCAGGGACCA
>NW_006297142.1:1252593-1253613 GCF_000327345.1 Myotis davidii | reverse complement strand
TATATTTTTTTAAAAAATATGTAATTACATGTGTTTTCCGATGGTCTTAGGCGACCCCTGTGAAAGGGTCGTTCGACCCCCAAAGGGGTCGCGACCCCCAGGTTGAGAACCGCTGCACTAGACTGTAGGCTTCATGCCGGCAAGGATCATGCCTGTTTGCTCACCTTTGCATCCCCAGCGTCCAGCAGTGTCAGCACATAATACGCCCCCGATAAACACTTGCTGAAAAAGATGAAGAGCGGCTATTTTTCTAAGCACATGCTACGCCTGAGGCGCTGAGCTAAGTGCTTCTAGGCTTATACCTCCACCTGGTTAACAACAAGATGGGTGTTAGGTAAGTACTGTGTCTATTTCAAGCCCAGGAAGTCAGCTCCGAGAGGTACATGTCCACGGCTTCTCCACGCTCATCCAGCGAGCACCAGGCAGGGAGCAGGGACTCAAACCCTTGTCCCTAATCCCCAGGAGTGGCGGGCTGTGGGGGGAACCAGGCCTGGGTTTCCAGCGCGAAGACCTGGCGTTGCAGACCCGCCAATAGATGGTTGTTAAGTTTCTGCTCCCCCATCTGTAAAATGGGAGGCGCCGAGGGAGGGTCCGTATGACGTGCCCACATTCACACCCACAAAGTCCCGTCTGGCACCAACATCTGCCGCTCCTCGGCCTCCCCTAGGCATCCGCGGCCACTAGCCAGACAGGTGGGGAGGCGTGGGAACTGGCCGCTACCGGCCTCCGTGCGGCGCATCCTCCCACCCAGCTGCTCGCATCCCGGACCCAAAGGTGGAGGGGTGCGGCGCCAGAGGTCAAGGGTTACCGAACTCGGGTCACGTGGTCAGCGAAGGGGGCGGGACCCCGGCGGAGCGGGCTCGAGGCGGGTCCGAGTGCGCAGCCCGCAGCGGGGCGGGGCGAAGTGGGCCTGCGAGGGCTGGCTCTCCTGAGGGCTCCGGCCGGCGAAGGTGGCTCCCGAGACCGCGGCGACAGCGGCGGCGGCGGCCCTCTCACCCCGCCCACACGAGTTCCCTCTCT
>NW_006297142.1:1249594-1252566 GCF_000327345.1 Myotis davidii | reverse complement strand
CCCTCTCTCCGCGCTCAGGCCCGCACTCCGCGAGCCCAGCCAATCCGCGAGCACCTGGCGAAGTTCCCGCCCTCCAGGAGGTTTCCGGCCACGCGATTGGTCACTGGGAAGGGGCTGTAAAAGCCCCAGGCGCCGGGCCACGTGACGTTACAGAATTGCGCTTCTTAAAGCAACAGCTCTTGGGCGGTTGCGGAGCTGGGGCGTATGACTTGGTGTACTTAATAGCCACGCTTTCAAGGAAAGCGTCCCCAGGCCCTTGGTCTCGCCTGCTCCTGAGTTTCCGAGCGCTTGCATTTATGCGACTGCAGCAAAGCTTCAGACTGGCTCCGTTTTCTCGCCCTCTTAGTGGAGCTCAGCTTCCCTCTCCAGCATCACCTGCCACAACTTTTCCCAAAAGAATGGATAAGGCTCCCGGGTCGGTACTCTTCGTGGACAGAAGGGTCTTCTAACCCACGTGCAACCAGACCGCCGCGCTCTGCTCATCCGGGCACCCTATCTCGTTTCTTCCCCGTTCCCTTCCTATAAGCCAAATACAAACCCTCACCTACCTCGCCGACCTCCTTGACCGGTTACACGCACACGGGCAATTCTCAAATGAGAAGCAAGGGGGCTTATTGACGAAAAGATGGTATCTGGAGTCAGACCAACCTGGGTTCAAGTTCTAATACTGCTTTCGGGCGAATTACCTAACCGCAGGTCCCCCATCTACAAAATGGGTAATAATACCCACCTCACAGTTACTGTAGGTTGAGATGTTTGTGAAAGCGCTTTGCAGAGTTGGTGGTTGAACTTTCTTTCACTCACACATCATGAGGCAGACAGTAAACTAGTTAATTCCTTTATGTTTATCCAAGAAGGGGCAGTTTGCAGGAGCGATTCTAGAATGGAGCTTTCTGCAGGGGAGCGAGCATGGATGTAACATCCTCCCTCTCCCTCCCTCTCGGGGTAGGTGCTGCTGCCTCCAGAAAAGATCCTCAGAGACTAGAGCTGGGAGAGCCAAGTGGATGTGAGTGCGGTTGCCATGGCAACGCCGCCTAAGGAGACTGCGACCCCGCTGAGTTCCCTCCAGCCATATTCAGAATGGCATGGCATTGGGAATAAATATTCCGCTTGCACTTGAGCAGTGGTTCTCAACCTTCTGGTCCTTTAAATACAGTTCCTCATGTTGTGACCCAACCATAAAATTATTTTCTTTTTTTTAAAAATATATTTTATTGAGTTTTTACAGAGAGGAAGGGAGAGAGGGTTAGAAACATCGATGAAACATCGACCAGCTGCCTCCTGCACACTCCCCACTGGGGATGTGCCCGCAACCCAGGTACATGCCCCTGACCGGAATTGAACCTGGGACCCTTCAGTCCGCAGGCTGACGCTCTATCCACTGAGCCAAACCAGTTTCGGCCATAAAATTATTTTCGTTGCTACTTCATAACTGTAATGTTGCTACTGTGATGAATCGTAATGTAAATATCTGATATGCAGAATGGTCTTAGGCAACCCCTGTGAAAGGGTCGTTCGACCACCAAAGGGGTCGTGACCCACAGGTTGAGAACCGCTGCTCTAGAGTGTCTGTCCTGTGCGTGAAGGGAAGGACTGAGGTCCTGCGTCTGAGATCAGATCAGCAGAATCTGGGCCACTGGCCGATCTCGCTAAGATACTGGGCTAGAGAGTCATGGGCAACCTTGGAGGCATGAGACAATCAAAAGAGGAAGGCCAGGGACCCGAGGGATGTTGGGAAACTACCCAAGCTGCCTGGGACTCCTTTGCCCCCAACCTAAGTGGGGACAGAGCCCAGGCAAAGCAATAATTATAGGAAGTGTGGCCACAGATCTAGCACAGTAACTTTCCTGGATTTAACAGACTTGGGAAAGCTGGCGCAGTGCTGAGAGCTGGAGATATAAAAAAGACAGGGATGCATGTGAGTCTACAATTATCTCAATAGAACAACTGAAACTTTACCTAATTAAAAAATGAAAAGGGAGACAATAGCAAAATAATGTTTGTGACCCACCACAGAGGCCTGAATGGAACAGCTTCTAGCGGTCCAAGAGGCAAGGCGAACAGAACCACATTCGTACCATGTTCCAGGCCTTAGTCTGGATGCTTCCGGTCAGGGTTCTGGACCTTGGCACACTCATATTTGAGGCTAAATAACTGTTTGGGGGCGGGGGGGCGGTGCTGTGCTATATACCCTGTAGGATGTTTAGCCTCATCCTTGGCCTCTACCTACTAGAAGGCAGTAACCTGCCCCCCGCCACACATACCCTCCTCTTGCAACATCCAAAAATGTCATTGCTAAATATCCCCTGGGAGCCAGTCACCCCAGATGACAGCCACTGCATTGTGTAGTAATTATGATTAAGTTGAATGCCTCTCATGGGCCAGGCTCTATGCCAGCCACTTGCATATACAGTAAATCCTCCCTGGATGCTCGTGATAGGTTCTGCAACTTTAAACAAAATGACATATAAGGAAATCAAGTTGATGAGGCTAATTGACACAAGCAAGAGTTACCGTATTTGCCGGCGTATGACGATTTTTTGGCCCTGTAAAATATGCCTCCAAGTGGGGGGTCGTCTTATACGCCAGGTACACTTCAGATAGACTGCCCATAGTGCTTGCCCCGTGCCATAGTGGCCTCCCGATGCCCGCCCACTTCATTCCACATACCGTTCCGGCATCAGCAGCGCTGCTGGGTGTATGCTCGGCTGTTATGCGATTTTGCTGTTATGCGATTTTACCACACTCGCAAAATCGCACACAGCCGACCATACACCCAGTATGATAGCGCAAAATCGCGAATCGCGATACCATACTGAGTGTATGGTTGGCTGTGTGCGATTGTGCGAGTGTGGTAAAATCGGGTTACCGTATATTTCTTTACATATGCATTGAAGATTCGCGATTTTGCGCTATCATGGTGCCTGTTAGAATGTTGAAGAGCTCGCACTTGCGCACTAGTGAGGTCCCAG
>NW_006297142.1:1246212-1249227 GCF_000327345.1 Myotis davidii | reverse complement strand
TTAGTGGGTGTCATTTATGGGCCAGACAATGTACAGAAACCAGGACTAAAGAAATACTACATAAAAGTCATGTTCCCTGTCTGGCTAGCATGGTTCAGTGGTTGAGCATTAACCTGTGAACCAGGAGGTCACGGTTCTATTCTTGGTCAGAGCACATGCCTAGGTTGCAGGCTGAATCCCCAGTAGGGGGCGTGCAGGAGGCAGCTGATCAATGATTCTCTGTCATCACTGACATTTCTATCTCTCCCTCTCCCTTCCACTCTGAAATCAATAAAAACTTTTTTTAAATAAAATTTTAAAAATATATTTTTTAAAATAGTGCTAAGGAATCGTATCAAGATTATAAGGAAATGTTGAACGAAACAATGTTAAAAGAAACATTATTCCAGGACGTGCAGCAGCACCACCCAAAGAGGGTGGCATGCCCATTTCACAATAAGGAATCGCAGTCACCAGCCAGGGCAGAACCCAGTGCCGCAGCAACTCCAATACCAAGCTTTCTACCGCACAGCTCTGCTTCCCACGGGCGTCGGGAAGAACAACTGAGGTAGCTAGATTAGAAGGCAGCAAGCAGACAGGCGGGCAAGGGCACCCCAAAGCAGACCCACAGTGCTGCGGAGTGTGAGGGAGAGCAGGGCGTGTTTAACTCTGCAGTCACTTCACGTATTCTTCTGTGTTGCTCCAAGGCAGGTGTGGTGATTGCTCAGCACACACAGGCCTGTTGTTGTGCGCATCCTGGGAAGGGCTGTGTGGGGACCTCAGTCTGTGTCCCTACTGTCCTCTTGTTCACCTCGCCTGCTTGCTGTCTGCGCCCAGCTATGCTCTTAGTAATTTTCAAGGGTGAGGGAAGGGAAAACATGAGGAAACTACACTGGGATTCAGAGCGGCTCTCACGGTATCATTTGCTGGAAGCCAAAGAGGGAACATTAGTACCTTTCCTTCAATTAGGGCAGCTTTAGACTTGGCGAAAGGGCTGTTCGGTCCCCTGGGTGGTGGAGGCTAGTTGAAGCATCAGGCCAAGAAATGAGGGGCAAGCAACAACTGCAGTTGTAAAAAAAAAGCTGTTTTTACCAAAGAAAGAGGGTAACACTTCCATGAGAACCAAAGACCATTTAGGGTCAGAACACAGTCAGAATCTGGGAGTGCCTGCTAAGCCGGAAGGAGTCAGATGTCTTCCGGGACAAGGAGCCTGCCTTGCCTCCCCCACAGCAGCCAGGCTGGGCCTCTCGACCACATGGGAAGTGTGAGATCACCCTCCCGAGATAAGGGTCAAACAAGGTAGGAGGCGCGGTGTTCAGCTCACAAGCCCTAGGAGAGGAAAAGCAGCTGGTTAGGCCCAGAGCCTGGGGCAGCTGTCACTGCACTTCCCATCCCCAGGGGCACATGCCCTGGATCTTCCAAGCAGACAGCAAGACAGTTTCCTCCATCTGTGACTCAAGCATTAAATTCCATCTCCACCCCTGTCCCCACCCACCCCTTCCCCAGGCATCAACCCGGTCATGCGTGATCGGACACTCACCCAAGTAATCATCCATCAAAGAGCCGATGGCAAACTGCAGGAGGGAAGGCACAAAGGAAATGGGGTCTAAGCCCGCACAGACCTATCCTCTAAGCCCAGCCCCAGACTTTCTGCCCACCCCCCCGACCCCGGCTCCGGGCAGAGAGCACAAACCCCCAGGAAGCCTCGGTGGTAAGAGGCCAATAGCTCCTGGCTCTGCCTGGCACGGAAA
This sequence comes from Myotis davidii, assembly GCF_000327345.1. Taxonomy (NCBI): domain Eukaryota; kingdom Metazoa; phylum Chordata; class Mammalia; order Chiroptera; family Vespertilionidae; genus Myotis; species Myotis davidii. The sequence continues at coordinate 1,247,497 of NW_006297142.1, read as the reverse complement.
GGGAGGCGGGCAAGAGACTCACAATGTCGTTCTTGTCCACACGGGTCCCCACAATCTTCAGGCGGATCTCATCGCCCTGCTGAATCACAATGTCCTGGGAGGCAGGAACAGAACACTCAGATATCCCCCGCCCCCCGCCAATCCTCTCCCTCAGAGCGGCCCCTGCCCTCCTGTCTCTGACTTCTTCCCACGACTCACCTCATCCATTGTCTTGTAACACGGTGGGTTGGAGTTAGGATCGAACTCCATCTCGGACGGGATGGACTGAAAGGAAAGGGAGGCTGGCTGAGCGCTTTAAATGGGGGCTGCAGGAGATGGTCATGAATGGGGGTCGCCCCCCAGCCCCACCCCGCGTGCCCAGGCTCACATGTCGGGAGATGAAGCAGGACATGGGTCCGATTTCTGTGAAGAGTCCAACCTGGAAGGAAAACGAGTGGCCCTTGCTTTTTCTTTTGTGTCCAAGTCTCCTAAGCTCCTCATCTTCCTCCGATTCCGCGTAAATTCACCATGTATTGAAACCACACCAAAGGGTAACGTTTTCCTTTCTCTTTTTTCTAGCTTTCGTTTTAAGGTAAGCAGATACAGTACGGTAGTGAAGAGCCGAGGCCTGGGGCTTGTCTGTCCAGGATTTCAACACTTGCTGGCCACTAGACTTAGTTTCTCTAAACCTGAGCGTCTATAAAAAGGGGTAAGAGCTCCCACCTGTCAGTCACTGTGAGGCGTCACACATTACCTGCCTCACAGTAACTACTCCATCAGTGGATGCTACTGTCATCGTGACCATTAACACAGACGTACACGCCCGAGACAGGGCCCTTGGACAGGTGAGAAAACCGAAGCACAGAGGAGTGACGTGGGTGGCCAAGGACACACAGTTAGCAAGTGGAGTTGGGACCCACCCTACATCTTCTGAGGGACCGTTCACTTCCTCCCCGTGTGTGGTCTCACCTTGTTGACCTGAGTGACGACAGCATCCACGACTTCCCCTTTAAAGGGCCGGAAAACAATGGCCTTGTACTTAACTGGGTAAAGGACAAAGCCCCTGCCTGGCTGGATCACACCAGCCCCAATATTGTCGATGGTGGTGACAGCAATGACGAAGCCATACCTGCGAGGAGGACGACAAAGAGAAAGGCCCTGTGTGGGGAAGAGCCTCTAGCACCATCTGCAACAAGAATCAGAGACAGCACAAAGGGCAGCCCACGGCACCCCTGCCCCAGAGCTCAGTGGCCAAGAACGACAGGACGCTGATCGGTCTCTGGAACGCCAAGCACTGCTCTCAGAA
>NW_006297142.1:1245234-1245766 GCF_000327345.1 Myotis davidii | reverse complement strand
GGGGGGAGCCTATTAAAATGCACATTTCCAGCCCCGTCTTGAGTCCTGACTACGCCGTGATGGGATGCGGCTCAGGAACCTGCTGTTCAAAAAATGCCCCAGGCTACTTTAACGAGGGAGGCCCAAGTACTCCACAGTGCTAGGCTCCTCCCAGCTCACGCACACATGAGCGAGTCCTCCCTCTGCAGAGCCCAGAGATGTGCCTTGTCAGGTCCCTGGGCATGGCGGGCAGGGAAAACCAGCAGAATCACAGACGGAGGGCAGACACGGGAACGGTGATTACAATGTGACTCCACCAGGGCTGGCCTCCCTCTAACTTTGAGGTCATTGTTCCCAGCGACCCAACAGGGGACCTGGCACACAGGGGAGCTGCAGAAATGTTGGCGGAGCGAGTGCATGGCCAGCCTCAGTTGAGGGGCGAAGCCTTGTGACCCAGCTTTGCAGAGGGCGCCCGGGGAACCCGAGGCAGGAAGCCACGGACTGCCTGGGCGCCTAGGGGTGCGGGAGGGGACCCCCCAGAGTCGGTGGCAGG
>NW_006297142.1:1232803-1245067 GCF_000327345.1 Myotis davidii | reverse complement strand
ACACCTTCCCGGGCAGCGGCGCCGCCGGCACGACCGGAAATGCACGCAAGTCGCCCCAATACCGCTTCCGGGCCTCCGCGGACCCGATTGGACCTCGCTGTGGTGGGCGGGGAAACCCACGAGGCCCCGCCCCTCCCGCCCACAAGCGACCCAACCGGCTGCTCTCTTAAATTCAGTGCCCAGAATAGCAGCTCAATAAAGAATTCCTTTTGTTTTCTTTTTCTTTTGTTTTCTTTTCTTGAATAAAGAATTTTAAACGGAATTATTAATTAATTAATTGATTAATTAGTGAGAGATGGCGTGAATAAAACGCTTTAACAGAGCACATCCATTTAGCACTCCTGGTAGATGGTAGCAGAATTGAGTTAAATTGTAGGACTCCCAGCTGCTGGTGTCTGGCAATTGCTTGGATGTGCAGGGTTGGGGGGAGGGTAGAGGAGGAGCAGGGAACACATTGTAATTGGAGCCAGAATCATTCGTAATAAATAGTTAAAGCTCATCACCTCCTTTTCCCCAACAGGTTGCATCCAGAACACAGGTGCGTCGTGAAAACCAACCCAAAGTCAAACCCAAAACGAGAAAGGCAGACTCGTATCAACATCGTCATTCTTGGACACACAGATTCCTGCAAGCCCACCCTGCTGGACCCCTGACCTACAAATGTGGTCGGATTCCCAAGGGAACCATCAGAAATTTCGAGAAGGAAGCTGCTGCGATGGGAAGGGCTCCTTCAGTATGCCTGGGTCTTGGAGAAACTGAAAGCTGAACGTGAGCGTGGTATCACCATTGGTGCCTCCTGGTGGAAATTCGAGACCAGCAAGTATTAGGTGACCATCACTGATGCCCCAGGACACAGAAACTTCATCAAAAACATGGTTACAGGCACTCCTCAGGCTGACTGTGCTGTCCTGAGTGTTGCTGTTGCTGTTGGTGAATTTGAAGCCAGTAGTATCTCCAAGAATGGACAGACCCGTGAGCATGCCCTCTGGCTTACGCACTGGGTGTGAAACAGCTGATTATTGGTGTTAACAACATGGATTCCACTGAGCCGCCCTGCAGCCAGAAGAGATAAAAAGGATATTGTTAAAGAAGTCAGCACTTAGCCCTGGGAGATGTGGCTCAGTTGATTGGACATCATCCCCTGCACCAAAGGGTTGCTGGTTAGATTCCCAGTCAGAGCACATGCCTGAGTTTCAGGCTCAATCCCCAGTGTGGGGCGTGCAGGAGGCATCTGATGGATATTTCATTCTCACATAGATGTTCCTCTCTCTCTCCCTGTCCCTCTCTCTCTAAAAATCAATACAAAATCTGTAAAAAAAGAAGTCAACGCCAGCATTAAGAAAACTGGCTACAATCCTAACACAGTGACTGTGGCTGTGGGTGAAACACATGTGGCCTCTTTGTGTGGCCTGGGCTTCCTCACAGCACTGTGGTGCGGCTCTAGGAGCAATTATCCCAAGAGGACCAACCAGAAGCTGTATCCCCCTTAAAAATTTTTTTTTATTGATTTCAGAGTGAAAGGAAGAGGGAGAAAGAAACATCAATGATATCAATGATGAGAGAGAATCGTTGATCAGCTGCCTCCTGCATGCCCCATCCTGGGGATCAAGCCTGCAACCCTGGCATGTGCTCTGACTGGGAATCAAACTGTGACTTCCTGGCTCTGAGGGTGATGCTCAACCACTGAGCCACACTGGGCGGGTTGTATCTTCTTTTATAACCTAGCCTCTCAAATGTCATATCTCCCTGGAGGAGACAGTCCCTCCCAGACTCAGGTAAGAGATTTTTCCCGATGGGAGGAGCATCAATGTCATATTGTAGGATGAGTGTGTGGAAGGGAAGATCTTGTCAAGGCCATCTTGAAAAATATAATCTGCTGTAAGAATAGAATCTCTGCAGCCTAGAGAGTAGAGAGAAGCCCTAGTGATGATGTCTGTCACCACCTGTCCTCCAAAGATTCACAAGCAAGCAACAGGTCCGGTCCCTAGAGGGCAGTCTTTGAGCAAGGATCACCCATCTCAGCTGCCCCTCTTCCTGCTTCTGGGCTCCTTTTTATATATATATATATTTTTTATTGATTTTTTTACAGAGAGGAAGGGAGAGGAATAGAGAGTTAGAAACATCGATCAGCTGCTTCCTGCACACCCCCCACTGGGGATGTCCCCGCAACCAAGGTACATGCCCTTGACCGGAATCGAACCTGGGACCCTTCAATCCGTAGGCCAACGCTCCATCCACTGAGCTAAACCGGTTAGGGCTGGGCTCCTTCTTCTGTGCCACCATTTCTTCCAACAACTAGGATAATTCTGCCCCCAGCTGAGTCCAAATCCTCTGGCCTTGGGCACTACAACCATGTGGGAACACTCTACCAAGACAGATCTACAATAGTGATTAGGGGTGTGGATATAAAGATCAACACTCAGTCTCAGCTCTGACTTGTAGTCACTGAGTGATCACGGTCAAATTACTTAACCACTCTGAAGCTCAGTCTCTTCTTCTGTCTAATAGAGAAAAGAAAGGCTATTTTGGAATCAGGGACTATATTGTTAGCATATTGCTAGCATTTAACAAATGCTAAACGGTACATATTTTTCTAACTTCTACGAATGCACAGAAACATAGAAGCAAAGCTTTTTAATCTTTTTCCTTGGGGGAAAGTTACTACTATAAGTAAGAAATGTCTTTAGTTTTAGCTTTAAATTTCACATGGTTTTTCATGTGCTATAATCTGTCTATATTAGCTTAGTACCTCTATTCCCTAAATGAAAGCTTTTATTAAAAAAAATACAAACAACTAAATGGTGCTCTAGAAAGAGGTGTCCTGGTACCCTGTAGCTCTGTGTGCCCCACTTTGAGAAGCAAAGCCTCCAAGCTGTGCCCTGCTTTAATGGTGCTCCTGGGGGGTGAGAGAAGCCTAAATCCAGGCCACACTTGGTTCATTAAGCTCTGGTGGCCACTGGTGTGCACTGACCAGAGGGAGCTCCTTCAGGTTTGCACAAGGTTGAAAGAACTGTAACTTTAAATATCTAGAGCCAGTATGCACGGCGATCCCAGAGTGCCAAGCCCCACAGTCTTTTTGCGCAGACTCATCTTCATCTGATCCTTTTTGCACCTATAGAAACATGGTTGCTTTAGCTTCCCAAGCAGCCCAGGCCAGTGGGCGGCAAACTGCGGCTCCAGAGCCACATGCGGCTCTTTGGCCCCTTGAGTGTGGCCACGATGTTTCAATCGCACTGTATGTGCGCGCCCGCACGTGGTATTTTGGGGAAGAGCCACACTCAAGGGGCCGCAGTTTGCCGACCACTGGTATGCTCCTTACTGCTTAGCAACTCCAGCAGCCCTCTGCCCAACAAGTTTTTCCTCCAGTCCCCAGCTTTTTTTCTTTTTTAATATATTTTATTGATTTTTTACAGAGAAGAAGGGAGAGGGATAGAGAGCCAGAAACATCGATGAGAGAGATCGATCAGCTGCCTCCTGCATGCCCCCCAGTGGGGATGTGCCCGCAACCAAGGTACATGCCCTTGACCGGAATCAAACCTGGGACCCGAGTTCGCAGGCCGTCGCTCTATCCACTGAGCCAAACGGTTCGGCTAGTCCACAGCTTTAAATACTATCTATATGCCCATGACACTACCAATATGTATCTCCAGCCCCGATGTTTCACTGGATCTTCAGGCCCACAAGTCTAACTGGCTAAGGGGAATCTCTACATACGGGTCAAAAACAGAATTCTCAATATTCCTCCCCATTACCCCCATCTCAGAAGATGGCTCTGTCAGCCACACCATTGCTCATGCTACAATTCTGGCCATCCTTGACTTCTTTTCTTCTTTTGTCCCTCATCTCTTTTTTTTTTTTAATGTATTTTATTGATTTTTTTACAGAGAGGAAAGGAGAGGGATAGAGAGTTAGAAACATCGATGAGAGAGAAACATCGATCAGCTGCCTCCTGCACACCCCCCACCGGGGATGTGCCCGCAACCAAGGTACATGCCCTTGACTGGAACCGAACCTAGGACCCTTGAGTCTGCAGGCTGACGGTCTATCCACTGAGCCAAACCAGTTAGGGTCCTCATCTCTTATCTTTTAAAAAAAATTGTTGACTTTAGAGAGTGTGTGAGAGAGATACAGAAACACTGATTTGTTGTTCCACTTATTGATGCATTCACTGGTTGATTGTTGTTTGTGCCCTAACAGGAGATCAAACCTGCAACCTTGCCCTAACTGATTTGGCTCAGTGGATAGAGCGGAGGTGAAGCGGGGAGTAGCGGGGGTGAAGCGGGGAGTAGCGGGAGTGAAGCGGGGAGTAGCGGGAGTGAAGAGTGGAGTAGTGGGTTACAGGCACTCAATTAACCCTGTGGACATATTGCTCTCGTCGGTAAAGAGGCAGGTGTCACTAACTCCGGACTAGAGCCTTTCCTTTGTCTGGGGACGCCTCAAAGATGTCTTCGCCAGCAGCCATGCCCTAACTCTCCTGTCCCGGGGAGTCCTCGAGCCCGGAGTTCAGGCCAGGACTGCGACAGCCTCACGCCCGCGCGGCTGGTTCTCGGACTCCGCCATTACGGTGTCGGGAGCCCGAGCCGTCGGGCTGAGGGGGGCGAAGCAGCGGGGCACTGAGGGTGTCGGAACCTTCAGGACAACACTGAGGTTCAGAGGTGTGGCTGCTGCCCCTCCCCCGCCCCGCCGCCGCCCCGCGCCAGGTGGACGCGCTCGGCAACCTAGAGCGCGGTCCCCGCTTCAGGTAGATGGAGAAGCTCAGCCAATCCAGAGGGCTCTGAGGCCAAGAAGGCGGGACCAGGAAGAAAAGTTTAGGACAGCAACGCCAGCCAATCCGACGCCTCGCTGCCTGAGCGACGGCCACCAGCACCCACTTGGAAACGCCGCTCAAGAGTGGGCGGTGGTTAGTGCACAATGAGCCAATCCGTGACAAGAGAAGGCAAAGTTGAGCCCGTTGCATCTGAGGAGGTGGGAAGGGGCGGAGTTCGCCCAGTGGCTGCTCGGTGGAGGGTGAGGGACCAGCTTTCTCTGCTAGTTCGCACCTAGGACTTCTTAGCCCCTGGAATGCGAGAGAGGCTCAGGGAGTTCCCGGAGTGGGGCGTAGAGGTATCGCCGGGGAGGCCTGGGGGCGAGAGAGACCTCCAGTTGGAGGAGGTGCTGAAAGCCACCGGGTGGGCATAGAGGAAGCGGAGGTTGGTTAGGGGGAGGGACTTCCGGGGGCGGGGTTTGTTGGCTGGGTGGGGCCTGCTGCTGAGGTTAAGTCGAGGGGGCGGAGCTAAAAGACCACTGGTTGTGACCTAAGAAAAAAGGATAGTAATGTAAGCGAGCGTTTTGGGGTCAGGACAGTGTTGCCAGAGGTATGTTGGTGGCAGCTCAGGGCTGATATGAAGGTTTCTGGGGAGGTTACCAGCCCTAACCCACTGTCCTCTCTTCCCAGGGAACCGCTGGTGGGGACCTTCCTAGGGGCCTGCCCCTCGTGGGGTGCTATGGAGTTTCCAGAACACAGCCAGCAGCTGCTGCAGAGCCTCCGAGAGCAGCGGTCCCAGGGTTTCCTTTGCGACTGCACCGTGATGGTGGGCAGCACCCAGTTCCTGGCCCATAGGGCGGTGCTCGCCTCCTGCAGCCCGTTCTTCCAGCTTTTCTACAAAGAGCGGGAACTGGACAAGAGGGACCTGGTGTGTATCCACAACGAGATTGTCACGGCCCCAGCCTTTGGGCTGCTTCTGGACTTCATGTATGCTGGCCAGCTGGTGCTGAGGGGGGACACCCCCGTGGAAGACGTGCTGGCAGCTGCCAGTTACTTGCACATGAATGACATCGTCAAGGTGTGTAAGCGGCGTCTGCAAGCCCGGGCCCTGGCAGAGGCAGATAGTACCAAGAAGGAGGAGGAAACCAGCTCACAGCCCCTTAGCTTGGAATTTCTGTCCCACACGTCCCGTGGCCCTCAGCCCTCCTTGGCTTCTGCGGAGATATCAGGCCATTGGGGCAAAGGGGAGTGGAAAGGCCCTGCTGCCCCCTCACCTACTGTCTGTCCTCCAGACGAGCCGCCCATGCCCAGCGGCGCTGACACGACACAGCCTGGCGTGGAGGTTGATTCACTGCAGCTACGGGCTCCTCCTCCACCGGTGGCGGATGTCTCCCTTGCCAGCCCCAGTAGCTCCACAGAGCCCATTCCTGCCAGCTACTACTCTTCTGGCCTTCCCACAGTTTCAGTGGAGCCACTGGCTCCCCTCGACGTGGGTTCTGAGAGTCTGAGGGTGGTGGAACCAAGGGGTACGGGAGGACCATTGCAAGGCTTCTACAGCCCGTCTTCGGCTGCAGCCCCAGTCCCAGCTGCAGTTCCATCCCAGGCCCCAACCCCAGCAGAAGCGGAGCTGGTCCAGGTGAAAGTAGAAGCAATTGTGATTTCTGATGAGGAGCCCGATGTGTCGGAGACTCAGCCTCAGGGGCCTGAGGGATTGTTCCCACCTGGGGAGGCCATGTATGGTGCTCAGCCTCCCCAGCCAGAGGCTTTTGAGGAGCCAAGGGCAGCAGGATTGGAGGAGGTGGGGCCAAGTGACCAGTTTCTGCCCTCCGATCCTCACCTACCCTACCATCTGCTGCCAGGTCCAGGGCAGTATCACCGAGGACTGGTGACCTCACCCCTGCCGGCACCCCCCGCCCTGCATGAGCCACTTTACCTGCCTTCTGAGTACGAAGCAGCCCCAGGAAGCTTTGGCGTTTTTACTGAGGATGTTCCCACTTGCAAGACATGCGGGAAGACCTTCTCGTGCTCTTACACACTACGGCGCCACGCCACGGTGCACACGCGGGAGCGGCCCTATGAGTGCCGCTACTGCCTGCGCAGCTACACGCAGTCAGGGGACCTGTACCGCCACATCCGCAAGGCTCACAACGAGGACCTGGCCAAACGCAGCAAACCCGACCCAGAGGCGAGCCCCCTCCTGGGAGTGCACCCGCTCCCTGGCTCCCCCACAGCAGACAGACAGAACTCTGGTGGAGGGCCACCCAAAGATTTTGTACTTGGCCCCAAAAACTAACATCTGGGGGAGCACGAGCTGATGCCAGGCCTGCTCTTGCGACACAGAAGGTTGGAAGCATCTCGTTTCCCCTGCTGGGTGACGGAATGGGTGCTGCCCGGGCTGACGGTCCCTCCCACCCCTTTCTTTACCCAGGCAGTTCCTCTCCAAGGGCGCTGGGAATTTTCCTGGGTGTAATCACTTCTCACTCTGCATTCTGGACCATAAAGCTAGCAGTGAAAGTGTCTTAGTGAACTGGTGTTGGCTGGTTTCTTCCACAAACCTGCATGACTCCTGCCACTTTCATGCCTCTAGATCAGTGGTTCTCAACCTGTGGGTCACGACCCTTTCTCAGGGGTCGCCTAAGACCATTGGAAAACACATATATAATTACATATTGTTTTTGTGATTAATCACTATGCTTTAATTATGTTCAATTTGTAACAATGAAATTGGGGGTCACCACAACATGAGGAATTGTATTAAAGGGTTGCGGCATTAGGAAGGTTGAGAACCACTGCTCTAGATCTTTGAAGAAAATGACATCTGTCCTTGGGGTAGCGGTGAGGATCAGGTTGCTTATGAGAAGTGGCATAGGCACAGGGTAGTATAGACTTTATGTAGGAAAAGTATACACATTAGGGAGTCTTACACAATCATGTTTGTTACTGTAGTGACCTCCTGTGTGGTGGGCTGTAGTAGGGACTTAAAATAAGTGCTCATTTAATCCTCAATATCTCTATGAGGTATTAGCCCACCCCTTTTTTCCCAGGGACAAGGGAACTTGAAATTCAAAAATTAAAGTTAACTTGTTCAAGGTCACAGAGCTGGTTAAAGGGCAAGCTGGAATTCGAACCATGGCCTGTGACTAAAAACACCAGGCTCACTATGCTGGCTTAAAATACTGTTGAAAATAGTTTCCTGAGAAGTATGAGTTGTTTTCTTTTCTCTCCTTTTGACTGTTCAGCTTTGCGTCCTTACCCCTTCACCTCTGTTTTCCACATAGAAAGACCTTTGGTTGGCTCTTTCAACAACATGTGCTGTGTTGATGACCTGAAACTTCTGCTTACGTGTCGTAAATATGAAAATAAGAAATGGAGAGGCAGACAGCACTAAGCCCTGTGGTATAGGTTTGTTGGGGGATGTTGAGGGCTTTTGGTGTGGAAATGATGGGTGGTTAGGAAAACTAAAGGAAGAAACTCCAGATGAGAGAATCATACTTAAAAAGTGTGATGACAGCCTAGAGGTGAAGTTACTCACGTACGGTCACACAGATGGTTATCGACAGTCGAGATAGCAGAGAAATGGGAGTTTTGGGTGTTGATGTAGGATGGGGGAAAGTTCTAGAAGTGTAAGAAGGGCCTGCCCCTGTGCTGCTGCAGGTTGGACTGGAGGGCTCCCTACGAACCCTCCTCTCCGACATAGGAGGAACCGAGTGCAAGGAAAGCTGGAAGGTGAAACTATGAGTATGTTTTCTGAATTTCTTTGATCTTTTTTGGATTTGTCAGTCATAATCAGCTACTATTTTTGAGTTTTGAGAAGGAGACAGAGCTAAGCATTGAAGATTTGGCCACAGAAAGCTCCTATCGGCAACATTATGGGAAACAAAAGTTGATGCTTAACATGTCCATGGCTGAAAAGAGTGACTCCTGCACCTTGCACTTTCCTTGTGTTGGAATAACCGTTTAGTTTCTTTCAAAAGGCTAACTTTTCATGCGAATACATTACCGCCTGAACTCCTTGGTGAAACCAGGCTGGGTCCCCATACATGCATATGGTAAGAGCTATTCTAGCTGAGCGGAGGACCTTGTCCAGTCATTCCTGGAGTAAGTGAAGATGCCTAAAAAGAGTCAGTTGCTTCTAAAAGGGTGAATTTTACGATATGTGAAATATATAAAAAGGAATCGGTTGCCTCAGGACACGGGTTTCTAAAAGCAAGAGAGTAAATGTGTGCACATGTGTACATAAAAATTGTATATAGTTTCTTTAGACGGTGTGAACGGTAACCATTGCTACTGTCTCCGCCACCCTGATACCTAACTACGGAGTGTCTGTTACTTGGTGACATTCTCCTGAAGAGCAAGCATTTGCTTCCACTTCCCAGCTTAGCGTGCTTTTTTTTTTTAACTTTTTGAAATTAAAATAGTTGACAGACAATATTATGTTAGTTTTAGAGATGAGATGCATCCTTCTTTGGCGGTGGCAGTTAGGAATTTTCAAGATGTTTAAAGCAGCAGCCGACACAATTAAGGCCACAGTTGCCTCACTTTATCGATCTGCTGATGCTAGGATCAGCTTATGACCGTCAGTGGAGGTGTGCTCAAGAGAACTATCTTTAGTTTTCATGGCTTTTGATGGTCCATCCCACCCATGGATTCATGGGACCACAGGTAGGCTCATCTAGACTCTATAGAGATCCTCCTTCTGCCAGTTGTTAAACCTGTTTGGAAGATAAGTGTCCCCAAAAGAAACGTATTGGTATTGCTGGAGACCTCTAATTATTGGACAATACTTCCTTCTACTGAGCCCAAATCAATCTCCTTTTATGGGGGGTGGAGGGGTTGGAGGGACAGGCCAGGCCAGGCCCCAGCCTATTAAGAGTTTCACCCTGAGGAGTTATTTTGCGTTTGAGCTATAAACTGACTTCAGTTTCAGACACTTTAAATATTCATCTCTAGTTTAGGATTTCCTTTCTTTTCCTAATTGGCTATTTTGTGCCTTCACTTAATGCTAATGCCTCTTCGGTTGCCAGACATATGGCCAAGCTCAGCTTCACAAAACTCACCAGTTCTGCCCATCTCACATTGGATTTTGGTGTTCCAACTTTTCTGGTTTGGCTCAGTGGATAGAGTGTCAGCCTGTGGACTGAAGGGTCCCAGGTTCGATTCTGGTCAAGGACATATGCCCTGGTTGCGGGCTCGATCCCCAGCTCCCCAGTATGGGACGTTCAGGAGGCAGCCAGCCAGCCTTTCTCATCATGGATGTTTTTGTCTGTCTCTCCCTCTCCCTTCCTCTCTCAAATCAATTAAAATAATAATTTTTCCAAAGCCGATGCTTACAATATGGTTTACTTTGACATATACTTGTTTATTATAAAACATTTATTTTTAACAAATGGTATGATGTGCTCTAAAGTTCCTTCCCAGTTGTATCAGTAAGCAATTTCAGTATGCACTTCTAAAAGAAATGTTGAAAAAAAAAACGAAATGTATTATCATGCTCAACAAAACTGACAATAACTCTTGTTCAAATGTCCCTGATTGTCTCATAAACTTTTTGTTTTCCAATTAGAATCTAAATTCCAAGGTTTTTAGGAAGCAGGGAGAAACCAATATATACATATTTTTTCTATTCAGTCTCATAAACTTTTAGTGGTTTTTTTCAAATCAGAATCCCAAAGCAGAGTCACATTTATTTGGCTGACTTCTCTTAAGACTTTTACTCTATAGGTTCCCCTCTCTTTTCCTTGCAATTTACTATTAAGGAAATTGAGTTACTTGTCTTATGGTTTCACTTTAGAGTTTGCTATTTACATCCCAATATCATCTAACATGTCCCTCTGTCCAAAGGTTCCCTTAAAAAACATATTTAAATTACATCTATAAATAGTAATATAGATAGTATGTGGTTTTGGCAAAATTGTAAAGGGGCGGGTATGAGTTTGGAAAACACTATTCGAAACCGTCTCCTATGTGCCAGAGCATAAGCCGTCACCACCTCCATGAATGCTTCTCTTCCGTCAAGCCCTGAAATCCCATGTGGAAACCTGCAAAGATTGAAGGTGAGCCTCCTCCTCTACAAACTTCTCAGGACAGAGGTGCGGTACCTCTGGGTGGGCCCTTCAGGTGTGGGCTTCCCAGCCCTCCTCCAGCCCCAATCAGACTGCCTGCCTGTGTCCCTTTCCTGTTCATTAGCATCTCCAATAGGCGCTGGCTTTGGCAATGAAGACTGAAATGGAGGCCTGGTCGCTTTGTCTCTTAGCAGCGTTAATAAAAAGGTGAGTACAATCACTTTCCAAAATTCATTTTTAAATATCAGTTTTATTTTTTCCTCATTAATACAGAAGATAGCTCACAGGAACATTGTCTTGAAAAACTAACCACAAACAAAATGAAATCAGGAAGCAAAAACAAGCCCAAAACACACAAAACATACAACCATGACAAAATTTTGTCAACAATCTAGATTTAGAAATGTAAGAGGCTTGGGAAAGGAATAAAAGATTCTACTTTTATTAGTTCTATCCTTGGATTCATTAAGATTATTTAGGCCTGGCCGGTTTGGCTCAGTGGATAGAGCGTCAGCCTGTGGACTGAAGGGTCCCAGGTTCGATTTAGGTCAGGGGCTTGTGCCTTGCTTGCGGGCACATCCCCAGTAAGAGGTGTGCAGGAGGCGGCTGATCGATGTTTCTCTCTCATCAATGTTTCTAGCTCTCTGTCCCTCTCCCTTCCTCTCTGTGAAAAATCAATAAAATATATTTTAAAAAGATTATTTCGTAGAAGAAGTTTGTGTTGTAAGCTGATGGTTGCAATATTGAAGGTAACAGGGAGACACGAAGAGGAGCCATTTTATTGGGAGATGGGGAGTGACTGATAAAGGGAGAAGAACTTCGGTACATCTGGCAAGACTAAGGTGTTTCTTTGTGCAGTCGGTGCCTGTGTGATGGCTAATGACTCAGGCTCATTATCCGCTCCTCACAAAAGCAGAGGCAGTGCTACTCGGTCTCCTCTCCTCTGTAAAAGAACTACATTGTGGACATTGTTCACAAGTGAGTGGAAGGTTGATGGAGCCTCCTACTGAGCCATGGCTGCATCAGCTCCGCAGCCTGCGCTGGTGCCCGCACAGCTTCCAGAAGATTTTGAAAACGGTACTTAAAAGGCACTAACTAAGGAAGGAGAACCCTTCCTCATGGTTTCCCTCCTCTGTAGGGGAACTGGGCTCTGGCAAAATACAAGGTGACAGGTAGAGAACAGATTTATGCTTTTATCCTGCTCTTCATGGTACTGTTTCCAGACTGAGCAATGTCTTTCCTAAGTTTCAGAGAAACAAGCATACTATAGCAATGCTTACTTGTGTGTTTTTGTAGCACGAGGGTGGAAGGATTATTAAATAAATACTTAAATGCTTGACTCCAGAGATCTTAAAATAGAAGAGTTTAATGAAAAATTAAATAAGTCTACTCTAATGATCTGAATACAAACAACACAACGACTAGAAGTTACCCAAACAATAGGAACCATACTTTTGT
>NW_006297142.1:1225549-1232614 GCF_000327345.1 Myotis davidii | reverse complement strand
CTACTGGGGATGTGTCCGGTACATGCCCTTGACTGGAATTGAACCTGGGACCTTTCAGTCCGCAGGCCGACGCTCTATCCACTGAGCCAAACTGATTTCGGCCTTTCTTCCTTTTCTTTTTAAAATATGAAACGCTTCACGAATTTGCGTGTCATCCTTGCACAGGGGCCATGCTAATCTTCTCTGTGTCGTTCCAATTTTAGTATATGTGCTGCCGAAGCGAGCACTGAAACCTTTCATTTTAAGACATGTGGGCCCAATTTGTAATCGTCTAGTTCACAAAAGAAACATACTGCCCAGTTTCTGGCCTAACTTTGGCTTTGGGCATCTGAGAAAACAAAGGAAGAAACTCGTCTTTGCCAATCCTTCCTTCATCCTCTGCTAAACGTCTCCTCTGTGTGAGTACATCTGACAACATCCATCATTAGAATCTATGATTAAGTCCACACACAGGTGATGAATATATTCTGGTTGTAATTCTCAGGGAAAATGTCCCCAAGAATACCATGTATTAAAAGCTATACAAATATATAGATGGACAGACAAAAAAACAAAGGCAGACTGGGTAAGTAGTTCAGAATCTGTGCAGGACTAGAAACAAGACAGACAGACACCTGGGTCAGAGGTGTGGGGCTCGTGTCTCCTGCGAGGGTCGGGTTCACTGGATGAGACTTTCCCCGAAGTTCAAGTGGAGAAGCGTCATTCTTCTGTTAACCGAACATGCCCACATAGAGTTGCTTCTCTTTCTGATGGTAGCTACTGAGTTCCGACTGTGTTAACTGGAGGTACCGCCGGACATTGGCATCTTACAAGAGGGCGAAGAAGGCAATTAGAGACACACCACAATCTCACCTTAGGGTAGGAGGAGATTTGTTAACATGCTTCCATTTTTAAACATCATTCTAAGATCTGAAAATATTACTATTCCATGAAGTAGTAAATCTCATTAATATCACTTTGGATTTTTTTTAAAAAATCTCGTACACATCTGGGCTGGTTGCTAATTTTATAATGACAGGGAGGTTGAAGAAAAAGTTACTGTCATAGCAGAGCCGCTAAAGATACTATGCCTGGGTGGCAGTTAATCTATATACTTGAAGGTAAGAAACATGAACAAGTGGCTTATGTTTTATTTCTTTATTAATTCACAGTGACCAGGGATCAAACCTGCAACTGAGGTATGTGACCCTTTGGTCTGAGGGCCAACACTAACCACTGAGAAAAACTGGCCAGGGCAGAAAACAGTGCCTTAAAATCTCCTCTACTCGGGGGAGGAGGAGGGATGATATGTGTGTGCCCATTTAAGCATAGAGATTTCTGGAGGATATACATATGATATTGCTTTTCTGTGGAGACAAGAATGTAAGCGTAGAAGGCCTGTTCATTGTATACTTGTATAGTTTTTGAATTTTGAGCCATGTGAATATATTATTATCTATTCAAAAATTTGAAAAAGTAAAATAAAACAAGCCCTAGCCAGTTTGGCTCAGTGGATGGAGCGTCAGCCTACAGACTGAAGGGTCCCAGGCTCGATTGTGGTCAAGGGCACATGCCCGGGTTGAGGGCTCGATCCCCAGTGGAGGGCGTGCAGGAGGAAGCTGATCAATGATTCTCTCTCATCATTATGTTTCCGTCTCTCTCTCCCTCTCCCTTTCTCTCTGAAATCAATAAAAACATATTAAAAACAAATAAAACAAAAACCCCTTCCACAGCTACTGCCTTAACAGGACGATGTTCTTTGTTCTCCCCACTCCATCCCCGTCTCGCTCACCTTTTGGCTGCTTGTTGACAGCAGCCAGGAGGTAGTGCCGAGCTTGGTCATAGTCCTGCAGGTGGAAAAAGGCTACTCCGGCCCGATACAAGGCCTTGGCATTATCAGGCTGTCGTTCCAGGACTTTCTGGCTGTATTCTTTCACTCGTTCGTAGTTGACTGGCTCCATCTGAAGGAGACAGGCTAATGCGGCCAAATGGAAGGAAGAGAGAAGAGGGAGAAGGGCCTTGTTATACTAAATTCCACTGGCCAACTCAAGGCAGCACCAAACATAGAATCAACATTCACTTACCCAACAAATAAATGTGTCTGCCACGTGCCAGACCTTCCTCTAGGCAGGGGATGCAGCCGTGAATCAAGCTTTACCCATCTTCAATCTACTTCAACATCTACCCAATGCCTACTTTGTACCTAATGTTGAGTTAGGCCCAGCTATAAAACGGATAAGACTATACTTTAAAATGTATTTAAACTTCTTTGTGTCTCTTCCACCCAAGGCTCTCTGTCTTGAGTCTCCATTTCACCACAATTCTTGTCTGAGGCGATAGCAAGCACTGCTACGTGCTTGTCTAATCTTCTCACCCAATCTATGCAATCGGTATGTGTTACTCCCTCAGTTCAATGGATGAAGAAATCCAGGCTCAGAGAGGCTAAGTAACTGGTCCAAGATGCCGCAGCTTCTAGGTGGAATGAGGTGGAACTGGTACCAAGGACTCTCACTCCAAAATTATCATTTCTTCAGTGGTATTACTTACTCGTCCCTTGGATGATTTGATGGCACCTCAAAATACAAGTCTGTTTAGGAGGCAACTGACCAGGTCAGTCTTCTGCCTTCTTATTAAGAAGGGAAATTTGGCCCGGCCGGTGTGGCTCAGTGGATTGAGCGTTGTCCCATGCACCAAGAGGTCCGGGTTTCAGGCTTAATCCCCAGTAGGGGGCGTGCAGGAGGCAGCTGATCTTCTCTCCCTTTCCCTTACTCTCTCTCTAAAAAAACAATAAAAACAGCCCTACCCGGTTTGGCTCAGTTGAGAGGAATCTCAGCCCCTGGACTGAAAGGTCCCGGGTTTGAATCTCAAGGGCTGCCTCTCTGTCTCTCCCCCTCACTTCGTCTTTTTTTAAAAAAAATATATTTTATTGATTTTTTTACAGAGAGAAAGGGAGAGAGATAGTTAGAAACATCGATGAGAGAGAAACATCGATCAGCTGCCTCCTGCACATCTCCGACTGGGTATGTGCCCGCAACCCAGGTACATGCCCTTGACCGGAATCAAACCTGGGACCCTTCAGTCCGCAGGCCGACGCTCTATCCACTGAGCCAAACCAGTTTCGACACTTCCAGTCTTTCTAAAAAAATCAATGGAAAAATACCCTCGGATGAGGATTAACAACAACAAAATAAATAAACAAAAAAATAAATAAAATAAATTTTTTAAAAAAATTGAAATGTTTCTCTATTTCATAAATGTTTCCCTATTAAATTCCTTAAATTTACCTCAAAGAAGTGTGGGAATTAAACATAGTATTACATCACAGTGCTGAGAACCAAGAATTAGGGCTGATGAGAACACTAAAGGGCCGATGTTTGCATTTCTTCTCCAACACCCCCACCAAATGGTCATACTCGATCCCCAGTAAGCGGGGGTGCAGGAGGCAGCCGATCAATGAGTCTCATAATTTCTTTATTTTTCATTGATTTCAGAGAGGAAGGGAGATAGAAACATCAATGATGAGAATCATTGATTAGCTGTCTTCTGCACGCCCCCTACTGGGGAGGGTCAAACCTGCAACCCGGGCACGTGCCCTTGGCCAGAATGGAACCTGGGAACCTTTTAATCTGCAGACTCTATCCACTGAGCCAAACCGGCTAGGGCTCATCATTGATGTTTCTATCTCTCTCTCCCTCTCGCTTCCTCTCTGAAATCAATAAAAATATATACTTTAAAAAAAAAGAAAAAGAGCCGAAACCGGTTTGGCTCAGTGGGTAGAGCGTTGGCCTGCGGACTGAAAGGTCCCGGGTTCGATTCCGGTCAAGGGCATGTACCTGGGTTGCGGGCACATCCCCAGTGGGGAGTGTGCAGGAGGCAGCTAATCGATGTTTCTCTCACATCGATGTTTCTAACTCTCTATCTCTCTCCCTGCCTCGCTGTAAAAAATCAATAAAATATATTTAAAAAGAAAAGAAAAGAAAAAGAGCCCTGGCTGGCTTGGCTCGGTGGATGGGGCATTGGCCTGCGGATTGAAGGGTCCCAGGTTCAATACAGGTCAAGGGCACATGCCCGGATTGTGGGCTTGATCCCCAGTGGGGGGCGTGCAAGAGGCATCCAATCGATGATTATCTCTCATCATTGATGTTTCTCTCTCACCCTCTCCCTTCCTCTCTGAAGTCAATAAAATATATATATATAAAAAAAGGAATTGCCTAGATTTAATTTTAGCTCTACCACTTACTAGCTGTTTGTTTCCTTAAATTTACCTCGGAGGGCATGTGACTCTTAACTAGGTTCATATGTGTAAAGGGCTTAAACAGTGTCTGCCCAGGGCATTTCGTAAATGTCACCTCAATGGACGCCCCTCTCTTTAAAAGTGAACACTGGCATGCCTGTGGCACCCACTATCCCCATTTTCTGCTTTATTTATTTTCCACAGCACTTACCATTTTCTAAAAATTATGTTACTTTTTTGTTAATTGTCCATCTCCCTTACTTGAATACATGTTTAATGAGAGCAGGAGGCCTCGGCACCCAATAAATAATTGTTGAATTGAAACATTAACTACCTTAATTCCTATTTTTGTTCCCAAGAGTAGCACTGAACATGCACTGTAAAAAAAAAGCTAGATTTTCACCAAATCATAGCTGATGAGTATTATAGTAAAAAAAAAAAAATCACTTTTAAACAACCATTACAAAGTGTAAAAACTACTCCCAATAATTCCTATGGCCTCAACTTGGACTGTTAGAATATTTTAATATATATTAGAATAATTTAATTAGCTCCATGGTTAGTTTGCCTTCCACAGAACAGACCTAAAAAGTCTCCCTCAGCCCAGCCGGCATGGCTCAGTGGTGGAGCGTGGACTCAGGCACCAGTTACTGTTCGATTCCGGGTCAGGGCACATGCCTGGGTTTCCCACTCGGTCCCCAGAGGGGACTTGCAGGAGGCAACGGATGTATTATTCTCTCTCATCATTGATGTTTCTCTCTCTCCCCCCCTCTCCCTTCCTCTCTCAGAAATCAATAAAAACATGTGTTGTTTTTAAAATGCCTTCCCTTCAATGTAAACTTGGTATTTTCTCCATTGCATGCAGAATTTCCTAAATGTATCAGCATCATCAGAGACTCGGTTAGAACATGCAAACGAATAGTAGGCACCACCAGGGACCCATTAAATCCGAATCTCTGGGGGTGAGACTCGGGAGTTGTGTTTAACAAACCCTCCAGGTGATGTTTGAGAACGAATGCTCTGCAGAACCTCAATTAGAGCCCTATAAATTGGGGGGGAAAGTATATATGTATATATTTGATAAAGGATTTTAAACTTTTATTTACATATTTTAGAAAGCAAGGGGGAGAGAGAGAGAGGGGCGGGGGGGATGGATTTGTTGTCCACTTATTTATGCATTATTGGTTATACTGGTTACTTCTTTAGATGCCCTGTCCTGGCATGAACCTGCCACCTTGGCTTATCAGGACCACGCCCTAACCAACCGAGCTACCCGGCCAGGGGACAGATATTTCAATTCTTGGCAGAATAACTAGATGACCGCAGGAGAGCCCGTCAGTGTGTTTTCTCAATGTTCACAGATTTGGGGGTACCTGCCTGGTTCCCCCCGCCCCCCTTCGGCCCTGTTCTTACCAGCCAGATTGTTGTAGCAGTCTGTCTGGGTGGTGTGCAGCATGCTTTCCTGAACAGGTGTGAGAGCCGGGCCCTCGGGTCCCAGATCGGGTATCGGGGAGGGCAGACTGGGATCCAGACCCCGCAGCTGAAGCAGAGCGCGATGGTACCGACTCACAGCATCTCGGTACTTCCCCTCCCGGTAGCGCTGGTTCCCTTCCTCCTTGTACAGCTGAGCCTCCTGCAGGCGCTTGTCCATGACTCCGCCGCCCAGGGGTCTTGCGGAACTGGGAAGCGAGAGGGCAACTGAAGCTCTGCGGGTGGGAGCAAAATTACTGCTTTGGGAGCCGAGTGCAGGCAGGAAGCTGCCCTTCTCCAGGGACGAGCTCTGCTGGTTTCTGCTACAGCCCCCCCCGCCCCGTCTCCTCTGAGGTATTCCCGACCTCTAGTAGAGCAGGAAACGAGTCAGTGAGAGGATGTGGGAACAGTAAAGCCAGAGAGTAAGTGCTTGCTCCGGAGTCAGGAGACCCCGAAAACGCAAAGGGCTCGCGAGGAACTGTGGCAGGCGTGCGAACGCCGGCGGAATTTGCTTCCTCCTTTCTTGGGGACACACCTCCCTGACCTGGAAGTGGAAGAAAGTAGGCGGGGACAACTGCTCAGAGAAGTTTAAAGGACTTGCCTCCGTCCCGGCTCTTTATTCGCACGTTTATTCCAGAAGCACTCGTTGATGTCGGTGCCCGGAGCTGGGAAACCCAGGCGAATGTGGCCCGAGCCCGCGGCCACCCCTCGCCCTCTGCAAGGGCCCTAGCCCGGAAGTCTGCCCCTGGGTTTCCGATTACGGGTGGGAGCACCCAGAGGACAGGGTCCGGACAGTTTGTTGTCTAAAGGGTCGCGCGCATCGCACCACGCCGCCCAATCAGGAGCGATCCCAGAAAAGTAATCCCGCAGAAACGACCCCGCCTTTCCAGCTTCCTCTGCGGACCAACGGGGGGGAGGGGAGCCCGTGGCAGCTTCGCCAATTGGAAACATTCGGACTACCACGGATGACCAATCAAAATTGCAGATGAAGATTCAAGTTGGCCAATAGCCTAGCTACAAGGCGAGGTTCGGTCATCCGTTGCTAGGTAGAAATTGAGGGTTGGGGCGGAGCAAGCGGTTACTGTATTTCTTGGTTTTGGAGAGCCCTTTGGTTTACTAGTCAGAAAGACGATTCCTAGGAGGCTTTCACTTTGCAACAACTTCCCTTCTGGCTTTTATTTTTAACTGCGAAGAAGCTGCTGCCTGCTTAGACAGGAAAAGCGCCCGGTGAACGAGCCCCAAGACGAAAGCGCGGCTGGAAGTCAGGCCGAGCGAAGGTGGTGGCGGGGTGGGAGGGGCGTGTGGCAGGGGAGGGAGGTCCGGGCGGCTGCGCGATTCCCCGCTGGAAGTACGGAAAGAAGGGCGCGCACACGCCTCCATGC
>NW_006297142.1:1212837-1224776 GCF_000327345.1 Myotis davidii | reverse complement strand
CTCCGACCTGCCGGGTGCGCCCTCGTCCCAGGCGCCCAGCCTTGCACCCCGGGGTCCGATCCCTTGTTCTCACTGCCGGACGTGCAAGGTTCCCTTCGCCGTTGGGTGGGATTTCCCAGGGGAGGTGGCTTTTATTCCCCCCGCACCTTCCTGGGAGGTTTGGCCGCCTCGGGTGGCCCGGCTCTGCAGGAGGGAGGTTCCTGCCTAACTGGGTGGGTTGGTGGTGGTGGATGGACAGGAGCGGTGCTGCGTGCGGACGGCTCGCGAGCTACCTGTGGAGCAGCCCCCACGGCGCTGGTTACCGTGTCCTAACCCGAGAAGGCACGGAGGCGTGGGCAGCCCCACGGACGACAGCCAGACCGACCGACTGATGGGGGCTTTGGCCTTTGGGCTGGCTGCTGGCGTTTTCGCCATAAAAAATATGAAGCAGTAACTAAATCCGTCAGCGGTCGATCCATCAGACAGACGCACAGTGGGACGGCTTGAGCCACGCAGAACCTGGCGGTCTACCCTTGCTCCTGCGCAGGCAGCAGCAGGGCACAGCCAGTGGGGTGACGGCGTCGAGTTTAATAGTTAACTAGCAAAGAGAAGGCTTGTCCAGTGCATTGGGAATGATAAGTCAGTTAACTGGCGGGGGCTTTTCCCTGGCCTGTGTTATGATGAAAATGTCATCTTCCCACTGAGTGGAAGGGCGGGCATATCTGTAAATGGGGTGCACGCGTAGCCTTTTACGTTTCAGGCCCCTGATGAACTGAATTGAAACGATTGAGGTGGTGGTGGATCCATCAAGCAACCCTGGGGAAGAGCATGTGTAAAGTTGCCCCGGTAGTTAGTCACCTGCCTTCCTTTGAAGTAATTGGATGGTTAAGTTGACCCATAACTATCTATCACAGTGAGGCGGACAGCTAGAGCCGCTTCTAAGTCTTACTGTGAAGCGGGTTGCCGGCCTTAGTTCCTGTATTAATACATTGTGTGGGCTGCTACTTAGTATCGTGGTATTAATTGGAACCCATTCTACAATAATCACGTGCTACTTGAAGATTGTTTGCCTACGTCCTGGAACAACAATCCCATTACATAACCTTTGACATAATGTGTACCCCAAATAGCAGATAAAAGAGGTGGCGGGAGGTGAAGAGGGCATAGAGGCGATAAATGGCGATGGGGAACAATAAAATAAAAAAGGTTAAAGAATAAAGGACTGCCTTAAATTATTATTTAAAAACCTCCGTATTGAAAACTACAGAGGCCGAAGGAAAAACTCCTGAGTTGTTTTTTTCCTCTAATAAAGAATGTTGCTAAATATCTGATAGCGCCTTTCTGCCCCCAAATTATGTGCAGCAATGATGCAGAATTAAAAGATGTGCCTCTTGTGAATGAATGGTTTTGCTCTCGCAACTTTCAGTAAAAATCCATTATAAAAATACAGCTCTGTGTCATGCACCTGTATCCACTTGCTATATAAGTAAATCCGTGGATGGCTGTGCATTTTAAAGCTGGAAAGGCAAACCCCTTGTTTTTCTAAATTGAGGCTTCTATATCATGAAGCTGTGGGTAAGTGTTGGAAAATATACTTTGTGTCTAGCTTAAATCCAAATCTGACTATCAGGAATCAAAATTAAATTAACCAATGAAGTTTTTTTATGTCATACTATTAGGAAAACTGCAAGTTTGACCCGATTTATGCAGATAAATTTAGAATGCAAAAATTGTCCAATTTTTGTCTACTGCTTGACTGTAATTAGTCCATAGTGTACTTTAAAAACATAAATACAATTTCAGCCAATGTAGGAAGATGACCTTTGGAAATAAAATGTTCTGTGGATGCAGTGGGATTAACTTGGCTATTCTGATGAAACAGATACTCAGATCCCCTTTAGTATCTGTTGGTTCTGAGCTTATTCTACACTCCAATATGAAAACTGCTGATTTTCTTTCCCTCCTTTTTGTAGGAGATGACCAAGATAGTGAAAAGTCAAAACCAGCAGGCTCAGATGGTGAGCGGCGGGGGGTAAAGAGACAGCGGGATGAGAAGGATGAACATGGCCGAGCTTACTATGAATTCCGAGAGGAGGCTTACCACAGCCGGTGAGGGAAACAGTCCCTTCCCTTGGAGGGAGTGTCTGCGCTGATCTTGGTGTACCTGGTGTTGATTGGAGAGTCTGGAAAGGGGTGGATTAAAAATGGAATAGGTTTTATAGGCATAAGTTTTAGATCGAATCTACTCTGAAAGCTCCTGTTGCCCTTTTCTCCTTTACTGAAAGAAGCTGTCTGCTGGAATTTATATTCGCTGTAGTTTAAAACAATGTCCTGCAGACACCTCGCTAAGAGGGCTTTGGTTACATTGTATCTGCTTTTCTCTTACTTGTGTAGCTCAAAGTCTCCACCACCCCCTGAAGAAGAGGCAAAAGAGGAGGAGGAAGATCAAACTCTTGTGAACCTGGACACGTGTATGTATAAGGCAGACAGGTTGGGGTTTTAACCAATCAGAAGTGATTTTGGAGATTAAAATTTCATGGCCTGCAAATTTTAAGAGATTTAGCATATGAGAGATTTTGTATCCATTCTTGAAAACTGGGTATACTTGTGTGCTATTGGTGGCACATAAGTATTAATGGATTGCTTCTTTCTTAACAGATACCTCTGATCTCCATTTTCAAGTGAGCAAAGACGGCTATGGAGGGCAGCCACTTTTCTCAGAGAAGTTCCCTACCCTGTGGTCTGGGGCAAGGAGTACTTATGGAGTGACAAAGGGGAAAGTCTGCTTTGAGGCCAAGGTAGTATGTACAGCTCATTAAGACCGTTCATTTATTAAATTATTGATTAAACTACTGTGTACTGGACTCCTGCCCACCAGTATTTCATTAGTGCAGAAAAAGGTGCCACACACTTCAGTGATAGCCTTAGCTCCAGTAATCAAGAAATTGTCTCTTCCCAGGGTTTTGGTTTAAGTTCATTGGCAGTTATTATTCTGATGCTAAGTTATGAGAGTTGTCATTTTTAGTTTGTATAAAAATCTTGTCTTGCTCTGGCCTTGTTTCTCAGTTGGTTGGAGTGTCATCCTTACACAAGGGTTGTAGGTTTGATTTCTGGTCAGGGCACATACCTAGGTTGACTCCTGGTCAGAGTACATATGGGAGGTGACTGGTTGATGTTTCTCTCTCTCTCCCTTCCTCTCTCTCTAAACACAATAAAAACATACCTTTGGGTGAGGATTAAAGAAATAAATATCTTGTTTTTTAAGAAACTTTGCTTCTGAGTTGGCCTGAGTATCTGAGAGGTTTTTTTTCTGACCTGGCCAGGTAACCCAGAATCTCCCAATGAAAGAAGGCTGCACAGAGGTTTCTCTCCTTCGAGTCGGATGGTCTGTTGATTTTTCCCACCCACAGCTTGGTAACGTTACTTTAACTTCATCATTCATGTTTGCTACCATATTGCTTACTCATGGGAAGTTTGGGTGTAGGTAACTAATTTGTTCACCATTCTAGGTGAGGATGAATTCTCTTACGGTTTTGATGGGCGAGGACTCAAGGCAGAGAATGGGCAATTTGAGGAATTTGGCCAGACTTTTGGGGAGAATGATGTCATTGGCTGCTTTGCTGTAAGTGCTCCTGAAAGTTGTGGGTGCACAGCAGGGCCAGGGTAGAGGGCATTGGGAATTCAGTTCCCTTCCCATTAGTTGCTGTATTTTATGTATTTGATGCATTGCTTAAAGATTAAATTGTAAGATTCAAGCAACCTCAAACCCTATAAACCCATAAGTGCTCTTGTCTTTTGTCACTGTAGAATTTTGAGACTGAAGAAGTAGAACTTTCCTTTTCTAAGAATGGAGAAGACCTTGGTGTGGCATTCCGGATCAACAAGGAATCCCTGGCAGACCGGGCGCTCCTACCCCATGTCCTCTGCAAAAATTGTGTCGTAGAATTGAATTTTGGTCAGAAGGAGGAGCCCTTCTTCCCGCCACCAGAAGAGTTTGTATTCATCCACGCTGTGCCTGTTGAGGAGCGTGTGCGCACTGCAGTCCCACCTAAGACCATAGAGGAGTGTGAGGTGTGCAACACAGTGTGCAAAAGGCTTAGTGCTCCTGCTGTGGGGGCGGCAGCTTTTCTGAACTGGGGCAAGGAAGGGTATTATTAAAGTGGGCTTTTAAACATGACCCTTGCTAATTTTTTATGGTATTCCTGGTTTTGTTTGTTTGCAGGTGATTCTGATGGTGGGACTTCCCGGATCTGGAAAGACTCAGTGGGCACTGAAATACTCAAAAGAAAACCCTGAGAAAAGATACAATGTCCTGGGAGCTGAGACTGTCCTCAATCAAATGAGGGTGAGTTGCTGGGGGAGGTTAGTCAACTGGGTAATTGCTTTGGGGGTATCAAGATATTCCTATAACCTTTCCCAGTGGAGTTAGTCTTTCGAGTGTCTGACAACACAAATAGAGAAATGAATTCATCTCAGTACATGTTAAAGGGAGGGCTTTTTTTCTTCTTCTTTGCTGTGTTGTCATATTTCTGAAAGATGATAAAATCTGGAATATATTCAGATTAAGACTAGAAGTGACTCCTGCATAAAGTGGACAACATTCATGGCACAGAGGAATAGGAATGAACTGATGTGACAGCTTTGGTGGCATTAAAGAAACCTATGACTCTTAGGCTTTAACTTGCTGTATAACTTCTTGCGTTTCTCTCCTTTCCTCTCAAACTCATCAGATGAAGGGGCTTGAGGAGCCAGAAATGGACCCCAAAAGCCGAGACCTTTTAGTTCAGCAAGCCTCCCAGTGCCTTAGCAAACTGGTCCAGATTGCTTCCCGGACAAAGAGGAACTTCATTCTTGATCAGGTATTTTTCAGACATTCAGAAGCAACCTCACTTTACAGAAAATCCAAAGATGAAAATTTTGGCATCCATTTAATCTGATACAATTGCTCAGAGTTAAAGTGGGGTGCGTTTGTAGAAAGATACTGAGTTAAGGAACAGAATCAGTTTACTTAATTATGACCAAAAGGTTGTATGTTGTAACATCCTTTGAACTCAGAGATGGTGGGTGTTCCGTTCGTGCTCTACCAGAGAACACGTGAGCCCAGACTAGAAGGCACGTCCTCGAGGCCGGGGAGAGGGCGTTAGAGCTCCTTTGGTTCCTGGCTCCCCCACTTGCTAGGTTTGTTACCTTCTTTGGACAAGTCTTGGCCTCAGTGAGTCTCGATTTCCTGATGTGCAAAACCCAATAATATCTGTCATGTAGAGTTTAAAGAATCAAAGGAGATTGTATGTATAAGACTCCTAATCTGGTGCCTCATTTGTAAAGGATGCTCAGTAAGTGTTTTCGTTGAATTTGATGATTTTTATTCCTAAAACACCTGTTATTCCTCTTGTCCCTAGTGTAACGTGTACAACTCTGGCCAACGGCGGAAACTGTTGCTGTTTAAGACGTTCTCTCGGAAAGTGGTGGTGGTTGTCCCTAGCGAGGAGGATTGGAAGCAGAGGCTGGAGTGGAGGAAGGAAGTAGAGGGCGATGATGTGCCTGAGTCCATCATGCTGGAGATGAAAGGTGGGCAGAAATTGTACAAGTCAGGCACCTAGCCTTAGTCAGCACACACCTCACTAGGGCTCTCAACCCCTGGAGGGATTCTCCACCCCTTACGTGTAACCCTGGAGAGTAAATGAATGGATGTGAGCGCTTGTAGGTAAATGAAGAAGCAGAGTGGAAGGAGAAGCACTAACTCCTTGGTCATTCTGGATAAGATACAATAGTGATTGACCTCAGGATAGTTAAAACTCAAGGCGGAGGCTTCATTGACTCAGTTACTCATGCAGTCAGTACTTAAACTATCTACTTGCCTAGCACTGTTCTAGATGTAGGGCAATTGTGAATGAAAGGAAGCTCTGCTTTATTAAATTTATATTCTGGGGGGAGTATTATGATTCAAATTAAAATATAGTGGTTGGATTGAATGATCCCATCATTATGTCTTGATTTCCGATAACACATCAGGCTTGCTTATTTTGGTTTCTGGTAGGAGCCTGAAACCTTTAAAGCAATACAAAGCCTAGTAGCAAAGCCCCTGTGAGGCGGGATTACCTGTCCTGATTGATCTCGCTTCCTGCTGTTCCCTTCAGGGTGTGATTTTTAACACCCAGGGATGGAGCCGGTTGCACATCTAAGAGCCAGACTGTCCGAGTTTAGACAGAAAGAACTATGCAGTCCATAACTGATAGGCGGTTGGAGGAATGTAGTTCAAGAGGGTTCACCGGATTCATCTAAGGATTAAGAGCCCCACATTGAACTGCATTCCACTGGGACTCAGCCGCTGAACTTGTATTTCTTAGCGTCTTATCTAACCAACACCAAAACTTTCTCAGTTACTTTGCGCCTCTGGCTACCGCTTCTGTCCTGATAAGAAACCTAAACCCAGTGGACTCCCTAATTTATTATGGATCACTTGAGAACTTGTACATCTACCACTTATAGTAGCCCTTTGCATGTGGCTGTTACAATTTAGGGAAAGCCTTTGATAGATAAGTACCAGCACGTTTTTGTGCATTAGTAGAGGAGCTTAGGAAATCTATTCTTCCTGTAATAGTTTTTATAATGAGCTCTTACCCATCCCTGCACTTTTCAGGCCCACAAGTTTCTCTCTTACTCTTACAGCCAACTTCTCTTTGCCTGAAAAATGCGACTACATGGATGAGGTGACATATGGGGAGCTGGAGAAGGAAGAAGCGCAGCCTCTTGTCACTAAGTACAAGGAGGAGGCAAGGAAGCTGCTGCCCCCCTCTGAGAAACGGACAAATCGCCGGAACAACCGAAACAAGCGCAACCGGCAGAACCGAAGCCGAGGCCAAGGCCAAGGCTATGGTGAGTCCCGGGCCGCAGCCCCCGACCCCCGTCTGTGCTTTGTGCTGAGCGGGATCCGTAAGGAAACCACGTCCAGTCACTACCAGGAATAAGGAAGTGACTTCCTTATGGAGCTTGTTTCTTCCTGTGCCTTACCCCAGCTTCTTGTGCCTTTTCCATAATCCTCCAGTAAAAGGGGTTATTTTTCTGCAGGAATATTTGCTTCTGTGAAAAGCAATGCTTGAGCCTTCTCGTTTGTCTAGTTTTCCCTTGTATATGTCGGTTTCCCACTTCACTGTTGCAGCTTACCTAAAGGGTTTGTGCAGTGAAATTGGATTCTCACTTGAAGTTTTCTTAATGCTCTACCGAGTGGGCCAGCCCAACCATACAGACCAGAAAGTGAATGTACTATGCAGTAGTGTGGGGGTTACGAAGTAATTTAGGCTACAAGTGGAATTAATGTCCATCTCGAATGTCTAGCTTGTCAGTTAACCTTCCACTGTGCGTTCACTGCCCTTTAAAAATGTATGTGTGTGTGTGTGTGTGTGTGTGTTGGCAAGTAAGTCAACAAAATGTTTGCATGCCTGTTACGTGCTAGGCACTGGAAATACCAACAGTGCCTGCCCTGGAGGAGTTTGTCACTTAGACTTCGTTCCGTCTGTATAAGATGATGGGTCGGGGTTATCTGACCTCTGAGATCCCTTCCAGGATTGAAAGTCAGTGGTTCTGTGAATGGCAGTATTTACTGACGTTTCTAATTCTGCCAGGTATTTTTTTATCATCTTAAATATCTTGTAGAAATTGGGGAGCTTCAGAAGCAAGGTGGCTTGGTTTTCTTGTGTCGCTATTCCTCTGCCTTCCCCCTCAGACTTCCTGAAAGATCCTGGCTAGTGCTTTAATTAACACTGTGGGAGCCTGACAGAAGCAGGCCTCCTATTCTCCCAGAATTGCCCTGGGCTCCAGCTTTTTGATTTCCACTCAGCCACGGAGCCAGGACCCCACGCCAGCTGTCTGAGCGTGCTCTCCCGTTTCTCTTCCAGTGGGCGGGCAGCGCCGAGGCTACGACAACCGGGCCTACGGGCAGCAGTACTGGGGGCAGTCTGGAAACAGAGGGGTGAGTGCAGCTCTCCTTCTGCTCCTCCTCTGGGCCGTGCTAGCACTCCTATTGGCTTGGGGGAGCAGAGTGGTTTGGGCTGTTTTCTCAGGGCTAGCTTGTGCCCATTTAATGTGTTCCTCTGGAAGGATTTATCCTGGGAAGATTGAGTCTGTTATAAAATCAAGCTGAGATGTGTTTCATTTAAGATGGGGCTAGCAGTGGATCATGATACTGGAAACCCATAAATCTTCACTCCTCTTTCTCCTTTCTCAGGGTTATCGTAATTTCTACGATCGATACCGGGGAGATTATGATCGCTTCTATAGTCGAGATTATGAGTACAACAGATACAGAGACTATTACAGACAGTACAATCGGGATGTAAGTATATCTGGGGATAGAGAGGGTGAAGGGGGGCAGGACCAGGGGCTGAGTGTCATGCCTCTTGGTCCTCAGCCAGCTGTGGCCTCAGGTGACGGGGTTCCCCTCTCTTCTAGTGGCAGAATTACTACTACCACCACCCCCAGGACAGAGACCGATACTACAGGAACTACTACGGTTACCAAGGGTATCGGTGAAGCCTCTGCCCTTGTCACCTGTCAGCCATGAAGCTGAATCTCTGGGGGTGCCAGCCATCCCCAAAAACACAACCAAGGAAAACAGGGGCTGTCGGGGTGGGGCTGAGCTGCCGGGGAGGGGTGGTGGGAGGGAGGGTGCGCAAACAAGGGTGGGGGAGGGGGGAGGTGG
This sequence comes from Myotis davidii, assembly GCF_000327345.1. Lineage (NCBI taxonomy): Eukaryota > Metazoa > Chordata > Mammalia > Chiroptera > Vespertilionidae > Myotis > Myotis davidii. The sequence goes on along the minus strand of NW_006297142.1, from coordinate 1,216,099 downwards.
AAACAAACAACAAAACTGTACATTTTTTTTAAAGTTTGTTGAAAAGAATATTGTCTTATTCTATAAAACATTTCAAACCTAGTTAGATATTTGTAATCAAAAAACATTTGCTCAGAAAGCAGCACTTAGGGCTGCCTGTCCTATACCCTGCAGTTGGACAGGAAAAGGACTGAAAATGTCACCCTTTAACACTGTAAGGCAGCAGGAGCGCAGCCATGTGAGGGAGAGTGAGGAGGGTGAGCAAGCAGGCGTGTGAGGGCACTCTCCGTGGCAGGCAGGAGGGGACAGGGAGAGCTTGTGACTGGGGCAGTGAAATAAACGATTGGCTCTTATCAATCACTTGCACCAACTAACCGTTTGTATTTTCTTTACCAACCTTTCCCTCTTGGGATATCTGGTCTGGTGGGCTGGGAGGCAGAGTGGCATTGTCTCCACTTTCCTGTGCCTGTGTGCTGTTTGGCTGAGGCCTGGAGACTACCAGTTGGGTGGTTCTATTATATAGGATTCCCAGGCTGAGGAGGCAGGGGGACTGCTTGTTCACAGAGCAGAATAGCTTGCATCCTCTACGTACCCATTAATGAGTTCCCATCAAGTCTTGGGGGAGAATGGGGTTGCAGGCCTCAGCCTGAAGATGGTGATCGTCAGTCTGTCCTCTCTGTCTTCCAAGGTTGAGATAGGCATGAAGTCTCTGAAACCATCTCTGTTAGAGTATCTGTCCTCTTACAGTGCAAGAGAAGGAACGTTTCTCAGGGTTTCCGCTCACACAGAAATGAAGCAGGATTCTTTTCATGGCAGCAGGATGTGTACATAGTGAATCCTGTGGTGTGGGCTAGCAGGCCCAGGTGCTGAGAATAGCAACTATTTTATACAGTATGGAGGGCACGAGCCCGCTGGTCTTTTTGATACACAGGTAGAAAGTGAATAGAAAGGGGCGGGTGGGGGCGGGGGGGAGGCAGCTCAGTGGGGCTGCTGCAACTTGGGGAGAGTGTGAATGTGTGTGTCATGTGTGCATGAAAGGGAGCGCCCCTTCCTGGCTTCTTGAAACAGGATTCCTTCTGGGGTGCTTTGCTTGCGTGTCCCCAGAGAGGCCTCAAGCCAGGAGACTTCAGTTGGGATGGTCTTTGCAACTTTACCAACACCCTCCCAATTCTTAACAGCTTCAGGTGCCCGGGTTCAAGGCTATGGGTGGGACATGGGAATGCTCTTTCAATATGTAGCTTCAGTTTTAATTCTTCCCGCTCAGCAGCTCAGCATGGAGTCCGCCAAGAGCTTCTTCAGCCAATACCACATGTTGCAGCGCTTCCTGGTGAGGAAAGACCCTGGGTTGTTACTAGAAAAAGCTTCACTTCCATTTCCTCACCTGAGCAGTTCTCTGTTTAAAACTTTGTGCCGAGATTTGGTCTCTCCCTCTCCCACTGTGACCACCGTGCAGCCCTTCTCTAGTCTGCAGGCTCTCGTTCTGGCCCTCTAGTTGCCTGTCTGTGATACACCCTTCTGTCCCACAAATACCTCTGACCCCCAGCCTGGAATGGGGGGCTGATAGGAAGTAACTGCTTGCTCATGGTGTCCTCTGGACACTGCTTTTGTAGTGCCGTCGAATGGATTTGTGTGTGGCAGTGGATGAAGTGACTGCATGAACTTTTCTGTAACCCACTAACTTTTTATTAAGGGAGTTTTTGAGAAGCTTTGCTTATAGTATCAGGGCAAGGAGGTGAAAACTGGAGCCCAAAGAAATTCTCTTAGGGCAAGATCATGTTATAATAGAAAATTAAATCTGAGGCAGAAACTGCCACCCCCTTCGAAATATCCAGTCCTCCAGCAAGTAGCATCCTTTTGTAGTCTATGACATGGTGTGTGGGTGCTAGGCCCTCAGGGCCAGGGGGATAAACTCTGCCCCTTTGGGTTTCTTGTGGGGAGGGAGGATTAGGGGAGGTACTTGCTGTTCAATTTTGACACTAGAAAGTCACCTTTAAAAAAAAAAAAGCTGTTTTTCTAGGTGGGTGGAAAGTGACTGCCACGTCCTCGTTGGTTTAACCCGAGATCACTCACAGCAGCACCAGGTGTCTGGGTTTTGTTTCTGTTTTTATTATAAAAAAAGCAATGTTAGGGGCAAATGTGGGTTACCAGAAGGGACCCCTAGCCTTGTTCTCCTTAGATCTGTGTAGTGTTTTATCCGACCTCTGTTGTAGTTGTAGATGGAAAAGCTTGTGAGAAAAACAAACATCACATGGAGCCTGTAAATGTTTTTGCACAACCTGTAAAGCATTCTTGGAAGTGGCCAGTAAAAAAGGGTTTTACCATTTTTAAAAAAATGTAACTGTGTCATTGTTTACATCTGTAACTTTCCTCCCCTGTTCTCCTTACAGCATTCTGGCGAATGTGTAGGCACAGTAGTTCCAGTTTTAGAATAAATAACCATTTGGATTGAATTCACTCTCCTGTGGCTGCACTGAGGGGTGGAGTGTGTCATCTGGGGATTGATTTACTTTGGATGCTGCTTCCAGTTCACTGGGTCCCACCAAGGATGGCTCTCCTGTGGGAGGGCTGTTACTCCTTCCTACTTCGCCATCCTGGCTTCCGTGGTGCCAGCCATGCCTCCACTCGGGGTGGCGAGCCTCCTCAGTGCTTGCTGATGCTGAGAGCTTGAGCCGTTGGAATGGAGGAAAATAAGTTATGTCAGATCTCTGTATTTGGCCTAGACCAAAACCAGGTGGCTGCCTGAAGTTAAATCTCAGGTCCCATTTACGGCCGAGTAAGTTTATTCATGAGTAACTGCCACTTACGAGTAAAAGCCTAGTCCTTCAGCAGAGGTGTTTGGTGGGAATTCTGTGAACTCGGGGAAGGAGAAGGTAACTGATTCACAAGCGCGCGACTGCAGCCAGCGCTGCACGGACCGGCCCGTCCTTTCCAACCGGGACTCACCGGGCTGTGTGCGGAGCCGGGACACGTCCGGGGGCCCCGGCTCCTACCGGGCGGTGGGACCCAGGGCCCAGGCGGGTACCCCGAGGCTCCCCCGATCGCAGGGCCCGCCCAGCCATCACCTCAGCTCTTATTCACAGCTCGTGCCTGTCTCTGAGCCCCTTCACCGCCCCCTCGGGCTGCAGCGTTCGCCCTGGTTTCCGAGCATGAACGTGCGTGAGCAGAAGGTGAGCGAGGGCTTTTGAAAGTTCCGGTGACAGCTGTCGAGCACTCTCCGGCTCTCCCCACCTGCGCCGATGCGGGCGTTTCACTCACGGCCCGGAGCTCGCCAAGCGCGGAGCAG
>NW_006297142.1:1209539-1211388 GCF_000327345.1 Myotis davidii | reverse complement strand
TGGAGGGGAGCGGCGGGCCCCTCCCTGCTCGCTCACCACCCTCCGAGGGCGGGGTCATGCGCCCCAACATTTCGTTCTCCCCCATCCCCACCCCTGCGCCCTCCGCTGACCTGGAGAGGGAGGTGAGATGCTCCCGTCTCCCACTGGCCCGGGCCACACCGACCCTTCCACACAAACGACCTCGGGCGTTTCAGCCCGTGCAGCCATGTGCGTCCGCACGGGAGCCTCGGCCACGAGCCCCGCCCTGAACCCACCGGGCAGCGGCGGCCACCGGGCAAGATGCTCCCGACTCACCTGAGGCCACGGGCAGCGGCGGCCGGGAGCGGGGTCCGCGGGGGGCGCCGGAGCCAGGTGCCGGGGTGCGCGCCCCACCTGCAGGGAGTTGCCGCCGAAAGCGTTAGCGCCGAGGCTGCTAATACAGGGCCCCCGGGATGGGCAGGTCAGTGCGCCTCGGAGGGCTGGTCCCGGTTCCTCGGTTCCTGCGGCTCAGGCACAGCCCGCCAGCTGGCACCTTCGGGACAAGGATGCGGGAAGGAGCGGGGTGCGGGAGGGAGCGGGTCGGGCCTGGAGCGTACCAAGTGCCGGGCCGCGGGGGCGCCTGGCTGTGCCCGCAGCCCCTGCGCACCCCCTCCTCCCCACACTCCCCCCTCCCGTCTCAGTACCTCCCCCTCCCGCCGGGTAGGATCCTGAGTCTGGCCTCGAGCCGCCCGCAGGAGCCGCAGCCCGGGCGGCTCCCCCTCCAGCGGGTGGTCCGGGCCTGTGACAGCCCCTGCAGTGCAGCCGGGACTGGCTGCGGGGGACCCTGCTCATTTGAAAATCTGACATCAGCTGGGCAGTCGCCCCCATCCTCCGCTCCTCCCTCTCCTCTGACCCAGCATTTATCACGTGCATCTTCGTTTCTCTCCCAGGAACCCGCCATTCCCCACATCCAGGAAAATGTGATGCGCTACAGGTATTAGCCTCTAGGTCGCCACTTCATGTTCCAGCCACAAGTGACTGGAGCGGAGACGCTAGGAGCAGCGAGGAACCTCAGGAAAATGCCCAAAGAAATGGCAGACCAAAGGGAAGCATCTAGGGGGAAAGAGGCGTGCAGAGAGCGGCTCAGAGAATCGGACAAAGTGGAGGTAGGGGCCTTGGGGAGTCCTGGTGCCGCTGGAGTAGATGGGGCTTTGGGGTGCGGTGGGGTTATTGGTGTGCTTGGTGCTGGGGGCGATGCAAAGATCCCCACACTGACCTGGCCCTCCGAGAGCTCCTATTGGGGCGGACAGACATACAGAACAGAAGGCGCCGCCCTCCGAGGCCCCGTCTGGCTGGCGCGCTGTGGGGACTCAGGGAGAGTGAGTCAGGGTCAGAGCGGGTCCATCACGCGTCCTGGACGCTGGAGGCAAAGCACCGGACCGAACTGCGACCGCTCTGGATCGCGGCAGCCGGAGCGCGGGGCGCGCAGGTCCCTGCAGACTGCCATGTTCTCTGGCGAGTGCTCTCTGCTCGGGCAACTACCGGCCCGAGAGCTGAGGACGGGCGACCAACGTCAACGCCGGCTGGGCGCCGCCTCCCTCCCGTTTTGGGGGTTAAATGGCCCGGGTGAAGGTGTGGGCGCAGGCCCGTGATTGCGGCCTGGAGGGGCGGGCCCAGGGGATGCTGCTGACTCACAACATGCCCGGGGACTGTCGTGGGACGGGAGGGAGGCGCCTGTCCCCTTTAGCCCGGTAACCGGAGGATGCGGACTGCGGGGAGGAGGAGCGCGGAGCGCGCATAGGTGGGAGCCCCGCAGTCCGGACAGCTGGGTCCCCGCGCCTAGCCCCGCCCCGCCCCCTGGCGAGGCCCCGCCCCCGGACAGCATTGGCCG
>NW_006297142.1:1200705-1209423 GCF_000327345.1 Myotis davidii | reverse complement strand
GCGGGACGCCCTGCCCGGCGTGGGGCGCGGGCCGGTCAGGAGAGGAGAAACTCGGGAGGCAATTGTGACTGCGCTTTGGCTGCTTCTTGAGTCTGGCTTTGCGACTTTAGGCGCGTCGCACCTTCTCTCGGGGCAGACACCCCGCAGTGCGGATTCAGTGTCATCGTGTGTAAAAGCGCCTTAATAATTGTAAGGTGCGCACCCTCTGTGTTATGTATTGCTGTGAATGAGTCTCAAGGCGGCCTGTCCGGAATCGGGAGGCGGGAGGACCAGTTTAACTGAGCAGCCCTGGCACTGGGTGTGAACAGCGCAGTGGAGGAAAGGGAAGGGACATTGGCTGGAAAACAGTCATTTGGAGAAAGGCCATGTGAAACAGAGACTCTGCTATGTCCTGCTATATCTGGTTCTTCAAAGCCAGCCCAGTAACCTTGTCCTTTTGTCCCCACCTCCCTCCAAAAAGAAGCTATCTTTTTCCTCCTCTCTTGCCTTTTTCCAGGAACCACCAGCTGCTTCATCCCATGGCCAGGGGTGGCGTCCAGGTGGCAGAACAGCCAGGAACTCAAAGCCTGAACCCGGGGCCAGACTCACTGCACCCCTTACCATGGTCAATGACCCACCAGTACCTGCCTTGCTATGGGCCCAGGAAGTGGGCCATGTCTTGGCAGGCCGTGCCCGCAAGCTGCTGCTGCAGTTTGGGGTGCTCTTCTGTACCATCCTTCTCTTGCTCTGGGTGTCTGTCTTCCTCTATGGCTCCTTCTACTATTCCTACATGCCGACCGTCAGCCACCTCAGCCCCGTGCATTTCCACTACAGGTGAGAGGGGTCTTGTGTCAGAGGAATCCTGTGGGAGAACTGCTGCGAGACCCTTAGGGCTTATTCAGTTCCGTCCCCTCATTTACAGAGGAGGAAACTGGCCCTGTGGCCCATATGACTTCTTACCTATCACAGCCCAAAGCTAAACAGCAGATCAGGTCTGATGGGGTCTGGGTTCCTGGTTGTACCTCTGGTTTAAAAGGTTTAAAAAAAAACCTCTAGACTGTCTCTCTGAGTGTCATGAGTCGGTTGGATCTGACCTCTCTCAGGGCCACAGTAGACTCTGGAACAAGCCAACCCCTTGGTTCAGCTCAAAGCTAACCTGGCCTTTACTAAAGGAAGTATTAGGAAAGCAGCCATTTGCCCTTTGCATCACTTCCGCTCCCAGTAGTCTACTGCACAGTAGAGATTATGGAAACACAGGTGGCTGGATGTGTAAACTCCCAGAGTCATACTCTTCCCATTTACAGACCCTGCCAGATTCTCTCCCCTTGTCTTAACAATGGCCAATCAAGAGAAACTGACAAGGACATTATTGTCAATGGTCCAGAATCTTTTTTTTCCCTGTCTGTGTCCCTGATTATAAGCTATAATTTCTAAGGAGCTATGGATGTCATGAAAGCTATGGCTCTTCTTTTTTTATATATATATTTTTATTGATTTCAGAGAGAAAGGGAGAGGAAGAGAAATAGAAACATCAATGATGAGAGAGAATCATTGATTGGATGCCTCCTGCACACCCCACACTGGGGATGGAGCCTGCAACCCAGGCATGTGCCCCGACCAGGAATCAAGCTGTGACCTCCTGGTTCATAGGTCAGTGCTCAACCACTGAGCCACGCTGGCGTTATGGCTTTTCTTGCCATAAAAACATATCGACATGCCCACCCATATGCTGCACACACATGCCCATGTGCAATTTTGCCTACAACTTAGGGGGGAGGGGTCATGACCCTCTTAAAAAGGGGTTTTCTCAAACTGGGCCCCAGACCAGAACTATTGAATCAGAATCTGGGGGTGGGAATCAAGTTCTCCATGTGAGAAACACTTAAGTCTGAAACTTTTTTTAAAAAAAAATTATTTTTATTGATTTCAGAGAGGAAAGGAGAGGGAGAGAGAAATTTTTACTGATGTTTAGAGAGAGTGGAAAGGATGGGGAGAAACAGAGAGAAACATCAATTTGGGAGAGACACATCAATTGGTTGCCTCCTGCTCTGGCCCCACCAGGGCTGGGGAGAAGTCTGCAACCGAGGTACATGCCCTTGACTGGAATCTAACCCAGGACCCGTCACTCCTCAAACCTGACGCTCTATCCACTGAGCCAAACTCGCTAGGGCAAGTCTGAAACTTTTCCATGAAGTGTCCATAATGTCCCACTTAAGAATGTCTGCTCTCTGAGGGGAAATTAGCTGAAGTAGCAGAAAGAGAGTGAAAGACTCACTTGAATCTGTGGGCTGCATCTCTCCTCCATCTGTAGCAGAGAAGGGTGTTCTGGGAGAACGGGTGGGGGACAGGAGGGAGCACTAGGGGGCCCACAAGGGGTGCAGGCAGGTCAGGCAGACTCCATAACTTAGCAGTGTCATCCTCATTCTCATTTAGGACCGACTGTGACTCCTCTACCTCCTTACTCTGCTCCTTCCCTGTTGCCAATGTGTCCCTAGCGAAGGGTGGACGTGACCGGGTGAGTATGGGAGCTGCAGAGAGGTTCCATTAGAGCTTTGATGACTTGAAATCAGAAGGAAGACTTGAGAAAGATCTGGAGAACAGGGGTTGAGTGAAAGGGACTAAGAAAGGAAGGCTCTCAAGGAAAGGATGATAATAACCAGTGCCACCCAAATAAATTCAATTGAAAAAAAAGGAAAGGGAAGTTAAAGAAAAGTTACTCTAAATAAATTTTATGGCTTGTTCTTTCCTGCAGATGTTAGCAATGTTCTCCTTCTTAGATTGTTTCAGCCAGTCCACATCTGTACACGAGGTGTGTTTTAAATCTAAATGAGCCTAAATTATCAAACCAGCCGTTTCACTGGACTTAGGTGGAAGCCACCCAAGAGTTTTGAAAGCTTGTATGTAAAATTATGAAACTGTTGACGAGTATGTGCAGCCTGCCATTACAAAGGGGACTGTGCCATAGGACTGGCCAGCGGCCAGGGTTAGCTTTCAGCTAACCTGGGAGCCCCGAGAAATGCAGAATGGGAACATCCTCCTTTATTTTTTAAAATATTTTTATTTATTTCAGAGAAGAAGGGAGAGGCATGAGAGAGAATCACTGATGGGCTGCCTCCTGCATGCCCCCCACTGGGGACTGAGTCCATAACCCCGGGCCTGTGCCCTGACCGGGAATACTAATAACTGGAATATACAGAGCAGATTATAAAGAAAGCCTCAGGCCCTGGCCAGTTTGGCTCAGTGGACAGAACATCGAGCCTGCGGACTGAAGAGTCCCAGGTTCTATGCCTATTTAAGTAAACGAGGCATGCGGCCTGCTATCTGCGAGTTTGACATTTACAGCAGACAGTTGTGAATGAATGACTGTATTGGGTGGATGAAATAATGTGTCTGCTCTGTGCTTAACACCTTCTAAAAGTAGAAGATGTGGTCTGCTTTCAGAGAACCCAGAGGATTGATAGGGTTTTACACGTTGTGTTAAATAGCTAGTGTACGATGCAGATTCTGCATTTCAGAAGAATTTGTGAAGACGTGGAGAGATCAGTGTGAGACATGGAGGTAGGCTCCCAGTGGACCTCTTAAAGAAGGGTGGACACCGTGGGAACAGGAGAGAAGGGGAGAATCTGCCTACCTGACACACATGAACAAAGGCATGGAGTCGGTCACAGGTTCTGGTATTAGATTCCATGGATCTCCTCAAAGAGAACGTTTATTTAGACGGTACATATACACATGCATTCACACACAAACAGCCTGATTGATATAAAGTTCACATGATAAATAATGCACTCATTTAAAATGCACAGCTCAGTCATTTGTAGTGTATTCACAGAGTTGGGCAACCATCACCACAGTCAGTTTTAGAACATCTTCATCACCCCAAAAAGAAACCCATTAGCTAGCAGTCACTCTCCATTTCCTTCCAACCCACCCAGAGAACTGTTTTAATATTTCAAAGAATTCGCTGAAGCCTCTGGTTTAGACTCATCTGACCTCTACAGGGGGTTAGGAATCTCATGGAATCCGTTTTTTTCAAAAGAGACTTCAGACTGAAAGTAAGAATCTGTATAGCCTGGGATCAGCGGCTTCTGCCTTTTACCCTGTGATGAAATGCTGAGTCCCCTCAGAGGCACGCCCAGCCTTGCAGCTGACTTACTACAGCTAGCACAGTGCTTTTCAACATAAAAATATCCATTCCCTCTTTGATGACAAGCTTTCCTTCACCCCTGTGGAGGTCACGCTATAGGGAAATAGTTGGTATAGGCTTAGAGGGGTACAGGAATGGTCAGGAAACAGCAGGCTATGTTTGGTGGCAAGTCGAACATTTTGAGGTTAATCCCAGAGAAGAAGCCTTCCCTCTCATAGTGTTCTCAGGGTTCTCCCGACCAAGATAAGGGGCCCAGAATGACAAAAGGATGGTCTGGCGTGACAGTGACCATGCAGAGCTGGCTGAGAGCTGGCTGGGGAGATGCGCACTCTGGCACTTGGTTAATTAATCATGTAAGTGCAGGCAGGATGGGTCCTGGGGGCGGGCAGTAGCCTCCAGGGACAGGCCTGAGTCACAGATGGCCCAGTTGGCAACACGCTGGTTCACTTTTGGAAAAGAAACGTGACAGTCTTTTCCAGAACAGCAAGGAGAGAGCAGTGAGAAGGGTTCATCCACCAGCAGGGGGCAGCACGACCTTGCAACGAGATTGAGAGGTGGTGACTGCCAACCAGGGCGCTTGTGGCTTAATATTAGGAGGCGAATATTTGAAGGCGTAGGGGGAGGTGGAAAGGGGTGACACAATTTAAAAATACGTGTTTTTAAAAAGAGATGGGACTCCCTTGGGCAGGTGCTGATGTATGGACAGCCGTACCGCGTTACCTTAGAGCTTGAGCTGCCAGAGTCCCCTGTGAATCAAGATTTGGGCATGTTCTTGGTCACCATTTCATGCTACACCCGAGGCGGACGAATCATCTCCACCTCTTCACGCTCCGTAAGTGTTCGTGGCCCGGATGGGAGGGTGTGGAGAAGGATCGCCGTGTTAGAGTATCTGGGTAGGCCTTCAGGAGCAAATGCTCCCCCCGAGGTCACAGGCCCATCAGGGTGGGCAAGGGGAGCAGGCATTGCCCGGTGGCATTGTCCAGCTTTGGGATAAAATCTGAAAAGAACGGCTCTGAATATGGGCCTCCTTGGAGCCAAACAGACCCAGGCTCAAATCCTCACTCAGAAACATATACCAGCTGAGGGCACCGTCACCCCGTGAGTATAAAGTATTATACACCATATTAGGGTAACTCCTCACAGCAAGACCATGAGGGTTCAATGAGGAAATGTAAAGTGCTTGTTAGCACATAGTAGGTGTTCAATAAATGTTTGAATGATGAAAATCATTGATTGGCTGCCTCCTGCATGCCTCCTACTGGGGATTGAGCCTGCAACCCCGAGCATGTGCCCTTGACTGGAATCAAACCCAGGACCCTTCAGTCCGCAGGCCCACGCTCTATCCACTGAGCCAAACCAGCTAGGGTATGACTCCATTCTTTTGTTTTATTTTGTTAATATGGTTTTATTGATTTTTATTTATTTTTTAAAAATATATTTTGATTTTTTACAGAGAAGAAGGGAGAGGGAATAGAGAGTTAGAAACATCGATGAGAGAGAAACACCGATCAGCTGCCTCCTGCTCCCCCTTCTGGGGATGTGCCCACAACCAAGGTACATGCTCTTGACCGAAATCGAACCTGGGACCCTTCAGTCTGAAGGCTGATGCTCTACCCACTGAGCCAAACCGGTTAGGGCAGGTTTTATTGATTTTTAGAGAGAGAGGAAGGGAGAGAGATAGAAACATTGATGAGAGAGAAACATCATCAATTGGCTGCCTCCTGCATGCACCCCTACTGGGGATAGAGCCCGCAAACCGGGCATGTGTTCTGACCGGGAGTCGAACTGGTGACCTTTTTGTTCCTGGGTCGACACTCCACGGCTGAGCCACACCAGCTGGGCATCGACTCCATTCTTTTTTTTTTTTTTTCCCCATTCTTAATTGTCAACAGAACCACACCATGCAACAAACCCCTAAATGTCTACCTGGGGAAGAAAGTTCCAGGTGGCGCCTGGCAGTCAGTCTGCTTGGGTGCTAGCGCTATCTGGGGGGAAGGCGGATTGGAGACAGCGGAGGCTGGACCTAGGGAGGTTGCTTAGCAGAGGCCTTTGTTGTGCTGGAAGAGACATGCGGTTGGCAGGGCAGGGCTGCCACGCAAGCATTTGAACGGCTGGGTCAAGACGCGGGTGGGCACGGTAGAAGGAGAAAGTGGGAGCAGGGGACCTGGGGAAGAAGCAGTCTTCATAGCCGCTCAGGGGGACGGGAGTGGGGGGCCCAGGGGAAGCTGGGCTGCCTGACTCCTGCTCGCCTCCTGGCCCTGCAGGTGATGCTGCACTACCGCTCAGACCTGCTCCAGATGCTGGACACGCTGGTCTTCTCCAGCCTGCTGCTCTTCGGCTTCGCTGAGCAGAAGCAACTCCTGGAGGTGGAGCTGTACCCGGAATACAGAGAAAACTCGGTGAGGGCGTCCAGGAGGGCGGGAGACGGCCTCCCCAGATGCCTAGAATTCTCCCCTCGAGGAGCCGGGCTAGGTCAGGAGGGACAGCGGTCAGGGGGGACAGCCACCAGGAGGCTGGAAGTGGGTGGGCCTTGGATTGACAGCAGCCGGATCTGGCCTGATGGGGCCACCCCTCCACCCCGACCCCGCAGTACGTGCCGACCACTGGAGCGATTATCGAGATCCACAGCAAGCGCATCCAGCTGTACAGGGCCTCGCTCTGCATCCACGCCCACTTCTCGGGGCTCAGGTAGGAGCCGGGGCTCAGTGCGGAGGTGGAGGGTTTAGCGGGGTCACAGGTCTCCGCCGGCTGCACAGGTCAGCTCCCTGGGGAGCCTTTCCTCCTCCTGGTGCACGTGGTTTTTTGAGGTCATGTTGGTGCCTAACATTATAGGTACATAACATCATAATTCAACCGCCATACACTGCGGCATGCCCACCACCAGAGCCCATCTCCACCACCCCCACACCGCGGGTCCCTTACCCATCCCGCCCCCTCCGCCCCTGCCCGATCTCCGGTGATGAGCAGCATGTTGTCTGCCTCTATGAATTTGCTTTTGTTTTGCTTTGTTCCCTGGGGAACTTTTTAAAATGCCGATGCCTGGGCCACCCTACCCGACCACCTGAACCCGAGTGGGTGGGGCTCACGCTGGCCCCCAGCCTGTGTGAAGGCACCTAGGGAAGGCGACGTGCAGCCAGAGCTGAGACCCGCTCTCAGGAGGAGGCTGGTGCCCGTAACGGCTGCCTTGCTGTCCCTGCTTCCTGCCTCAGGTACCTGCTGTACAACTTCCCCGTCACCTGTGCCTTCATAGGCGTCTCCAGCAACTTCACCTTCCTCAGCGTCATCGTGCTCTTCAGCTACATGCAGTGGGTGTGGGGGGGCATCTGGCCCCAGCACCGCTTCGCTCTGCAGGTGGCAACGGGCCCCTTCCTGCCCCTTCTCTGCCTGGGGAGTGGGCCAGGGCGTGCGGGGGGCCCTGGTCGCTGGGGGGGTGCGTCAGTCCCCGCTGCTGAGTAGCTTCTCCTCCTCAGGTAAACATCCGAAAGAGGAACGGTTCCCAGAAGGAGGTCCAGGGGAGGACGGCTGCCCGCCGGCCAGGTAAAGTGGAGCCTGGGGCTGGGTGAGGGCCTGCTCCATCCAGGAGGAGGCTGACGGCTCTCACACATGAGCATGCGGGCCAGACATAGCCACCTGACCCTGTCCTGCCCTCTATCCCAAGGCCAGGAGGAGTCAACACCCCTGCCGGACATTACAGAGGACGGCGAGAGCCCTGACCCCTCAGGGACAGGTATGGTGCCGCAGCCACTGCCTCCTTCCCTCCCCCCTCCTCCCTGCCTCCCCAGCAGCTCTTCCAGGCTCCCCCCTGCTTTCTCCCTGTGGCTGCAGAGGGCCAGCTATCCGAGGAGGAAAAGCCAGACCCGCAGCCCCTTAATGGAGAGGAAGAGCTAGAGCGGGAAGCCAGCGATGGTGAGGGACCCCATGGGGACCTGGGGAGGGGGTGGCATTCGGGTAGGGGCCCTGGTTATCTGATTTCCTGTTTGGGGTTTTGCTTTTCCCTCTCCTGACCCAGGCTCAGGCTCCTGGGAAGATGCAGCTTTGCTGACAGAGGCCAACCTGCCTGTGCCTGCGCCAGGCCCTGCCCTGGCCCCCGAGACGCTGGGCAGCTCTGAACCCTCCGTGGGCTCTCACCGGCAGCAGCTCACCTGCTCGAGCTCCTGAGAGCTGGCAGAGCCCCTCCGAGTCCCACACACACTCCAGCCCTTCCCCGCCCTGACCTTTTCCTGCGGCCTCCCCAATAAACAATATTCTTGCCAGCTGCCTCCCTGACTCTTCTTCTTTAGCTGTTTTTATTTATTAGAGGAAGAGGAAGTGGGAAGAAAGAGAGAAACTTCGATTTGTTGTTCCACTTAACCGTACATTCTACTGGTCGATTCCTGCATGTGCCCTGACCAGGGATTGAACCGCAAACCTTGGCATATCAGGATGATGCACTAACCAAGATGAGAAAGGCCTCCACATCGTGGGCTGTTCTAGTCCCAGCTGTTCTGTGGTTGGTTTTGTGTTTATCCTCACCCACGGACATGCTTAGAGAGAGGAAGGGGGGGCGGGCGGGTATGGGGACATCATGTGAGAGCAACATCAACTACCTTCCC
>NW_006297142.1:1199267-1200678 GCF_000327345.1 Myotis davidii | reverse complement strand
AGTTCACACTCTTCACAGTATTCACCCAGACAGTCTCCTGCCCGGGAACTGAACGGGCAATCTCCGGGCGCACAGGATGAAGCTCGGCCAGCTGACCCACCCTGGCTGGGCTCGGCACAGCTGTTTTCATTCACGAGCCTCAGAAGTGCAAGGAGGGGAAACCTATCTGGCCTTCTCCACATCACTCTCATCTCCCTGTGGGGAGTGGGGAGTGCAGGGCGGGTCTGGAGAGCTGGCCTACATCATCCAGGCCCCTGCACCCCTCCCTTTCTGTCCATTGGGAGGCAGAAGACAGGAAATGACAGCCATGGATGTGGTATGATTTTTACTGAAACAGCATTTGGAAGCCTAGGCCACATGCTGTCCACATCTGTTTTCCTCTCCGATACCAGCCAGGTGGCCCCCTCCCGCGTCCCTCATCCCTGGCATGGTTTCAGCCTTTGGCTTCTCAGCTGCTGGCTGCTTTCCACATTCCAGTCCCTTTCAGAACCCAGGCAGCCTCGCCTCCAGCCGAAAGCGCGGCCTGTGGCTCCCCCCACCCGGCCCCATGACTCAGGCCCCCGGCAGGCACCAGCCCTCTTAGCACTCACCAGGAAAGGAGGGCAGGGGAAGGGGGGCTCCGTGGTGACCTCACAGTCGAAGGGTATAAAAACAGCATTGGAACTGAAGACACGAAACCTGACTGCGCAGCCTGTGTTCCCGGAGACCCCCGGCCTGACGTTCGCCGAGATCTGGTCACAGAATCCCACTGCATCAAGGCCTGCGCACGGGTGAGGCGCCCTGAGCCCCAGTCGGGTAGGTGGGAACAGGCAGGGGCCAGGCCTGAGTGACAGGTGGGGCTAAGCCCCTTCCCCTTCTGCTCCGCTCTCGCTCTCAGCTCGGTGCTTGCTTGTGTCCTTGACGGATGCTTGTTTTACTTAGACCTCTTCTCTGGGCAGCGGCTGGGGCTTCGCCACCTTTCCTTCCCAGGCTGAGTGAATACTTCCTCCTGACTCCCCGCTGGCCCCCAAGCACTTGGTTTATTCATTAACAGTTTCTAGTACTTCCTACCTTGCTGGACACCCAGCCTCTTGCCCGACCATATTTTATTTTTTGCCCCAAATCAAGCACATAGGCTGTTCAGAAATTGGTTGACAAATCAGTGTGTCCGGCTCGTTCTCTCCCCTTTTGTACTCTCGGTCGCCAGGGGTTTGGTGAGGGGAGCCTGGATGGCATGGGGGCCCAGCAGCCTTTCCTGATCCACCCTCTTCCCTTCCAGGCTCCATGCCGGGCCCTCCCTGCCTGCTGTGGCTGCTCCTGGCTGCCGCCTTCTCCGGGGTTCCCAGGGCGCAGCCCTTGGCCCTCCAAGACTTCGGAGAGGAGGAGGAAGAGGAGGCCCCGCGGCCACCTGGGCCGGCCGTCCTCTGTGACT
>NW_006297142.1:1194668-1198503 GCF_000327345.1 Myotis davidii | reverse complement strand
TCTTCTGGGAGAAGCTGGGGAAGGAGTAGAAGAGGGGGTCCTTTCTTAAAGGATCAGACGGTAAATAACTTTGGCTTTGCGGTTCCGGAGGATAAAAGAGAAGATTTTATGTAGGTACTCATATCACCATGCGACCATTTATAAACATGTACAAACCATCCTTAGCTCATGGGCCTGACACATCGGGCCGGGGCACATCTGGCCTCGTTGGCGTTGCTTAGCAACCCCTGCCATGCACCCTGGAAGGGCTCGGAGAATAAGCTGCTGCAGGACGGAAGTTTGGGGGCGCAGACTACATCTCCTTCTGCCTTTTGTTTTGCCAGTTAAAAATAATAACAAGTAATAATATAATACCAACTTTCCTCTTTCCCCAACTTGTTTCTTGTGTACCTTCTGTAACAACATTAAAGGAAAACATTTCATTTTCATAATCCTTTTTTTTTTCAAAAAAAATTTTTAAATATATTTTATTGATTTTTCACAGAGAGGAAGGGAGAGAGATAGAGAGTCAGAAACATCGATGAGAGAGAAACATCGATCAGCTGCCTCCTGCACATCTCCTACTGGGGATGTGCCCGCAACCCAGGTACATGCCCTTGACCGGAATCGAACCTGGGACCCTTCAGTCCGCAGGCCGACACAGGCCGATGCTCCATCCACTGAGCCATACCGGTTTCCGCTCATAATCCTTTTCAACTCCCTATCCACACACCTGTTCTTCAGGGTAGTATGCATAATTTTTTTTTTAATTTTATTTTTTATTACAAAGGGTATTACATTTGTGTCCATTTTTTCCCCGCCCTAGACAGTCAATATGCATAATTTTGAATTTATTTCTTATGTTGCTAAAGAGTATAATCCTCACTTACTAGTATATTGATCTTAATTTTTCCCCCAGAAGCCAGAAGTGGGATTTGAAGGTCTTATAAACATTTTTTAAAAATTATAAAAGTAACACATACAAATTTTACATAATACTGAAGAGTATAAAGTGAAAGTTCCCCTCCTCCTCAAAACACTATTGCTTGTAGCAGAGGTCTTTATGTAATACAATTATTTTCTCTTTTTTAATTTTTATAAAGCTACTTATTTTTAAAAAATATTTTATTGATTTTTTACAGAGAGGAAGGGAGAGGGATAGAGAGTTAGAAACATCGATGAGAGAGAAACATCGATCAGCTGCCTCCTGC
Source organism: Myotis davidii (assembly GCF_000327345.1). Taxonomy (NCBI): domain Eukaryota; kingdom Metazoa; phylum Chordata; class Mammalia; order Chiroptera; family Vespertilionidae; genus Myotis; species Myotis davidii. The sequence goes on along the minus strand of NW_006297142.1, from coordinate 1,197,313 downwards.
ACATCCCCTACTAGGGATGTGCCCGCAATCAAGGTACACGCCCTTGACCGGAATTGAACCCGGGACCCTTCAGTCCACAGGCCGATGCTCTATCCACTGAGCCAAACCGGTTAGGGCGCTAGTTATTTTTTAATTGATTTTAGAGAGAGAGAGTGAAACATTGATGAGAGAGAAACATTGGTCCGCTGGAGCCCGCAACCCATGCGTGTGCCTTGATCGGAATTCTAACTGGTGACCTCTTAGTGCATTGAACACTCAGTCAACTCAGCCACACCTGACAGGACTTTTTAAAAATTGATTTGAGGAAGGGAGAGGGAGAGAGATAGAAACATCAATGATGAGAGAGAGTTACTGATCAGCTGCCTCCTGCAGGCCTCCAGCAACCTGGGCATGTGCTCTTGAGTGGAATCAAACCTAGGACCCTTCAGTCTGCAGGCTGCCACTCTATCCACTAAGCCAGACCATCAAACCTAGGACCCTTCTCAGTGCCTTTTTTGCTTATTGCATCCTCAATACTTATCTATATCTATCTATCTATCTATCTAGCTAGCTAGCTAGCTATAGGCTAATATGCAAAGTGTCCCCTGGGCAGTTCAACTGAGAGACCGGTTGTTCGATTGCTGGCTGTGACATGCACTGACCACCAAGGGGGGCACGTTACGAGGGAAGGCCCAGGCCAGTAGCTGGAAGGCCCCAATCGGCCCTGATCACTGGCCAGGCCTAGGGACCCTACCTGTGCACAAAGTTTGTGCACCAGGCCTCTAGTTTACAAATAATAAGGGCCAACTATTTAATTATCAAAGACATGTTTACACAATACAGTATATAGATGATGTTTTTTGGAATTGCACAGCTGAAACCTGTATACTTTTGTTAGTGTCACCTCAATAAATTCAATAAAAAGTGGGGGGGAAGACATGCTTTGCATGCATTCTCAATCTTTGCGATCATTACAAGAAAATTGTATCCGGAGGTTTTTACAGATGAAAAAGTTGAGGTTCTAAATGGTTTGAAGCTACATGTAGTGAGTTGAGTTAGGATTTGGGCCCAAGTTTCCCGACTCCAAAGCTGATGCACTTCACTCCACCATGGAGAGGGAACACAGCATAGCAGTTCAGTGAATGCACACTATGTTCACTAAATTCACTAGGGTTCGAATCCTAGCTCTGCTACGTACCAGCTTTGTGACCTTAGATACATTATCTCATCTTTCTGTGTCTGTTTCCTGTGACTAATGGTACCTATATCACACTGATTGTTGTGATGATTAAATATGCATTAATCATCTAAAAGTCTCAAGTGCATATATTATCAATTCAACTTATTGTTACTCTGCCTCCTAATAGCCTAGGGCAGTGATGGCGAACCCATGACACGCGTGTCAGAGGTGACACGCGAACTCATTTTTTTGGTTGATTTTTCTTTGTTAAATGGCATTTAAATATATAAAATAAATATCAAAAATATGTCTTGGTTTTACTATGGTTGCAAATATCAAAAAATTTCTATATGTGACACGGCACCAGAGTTAAGTTAGGGTTTTCCAAAATGCTGACACGCCGAGCTCAAAAGGTTCGCCATCACTGGCCTAGGGCTAAGTAATCCACAAGGACTACCCAGCAGGGGTATAAATGCTTAATGGGGTAATTATTGGAGCTGGGAGGTAGAGTTGGGATGGACCAAGCAGGCTTCCCTTAGGAAGCAAAACCAGGGAGCATTTGAAATTTTGTTTCATGTCATCAGTTTGGCTCAAATAAACTCACAAAAACTCAAGTAAATAAATGGTAAAAGCAAACCCAGAGTCCAGTCCAAAGAACCGGCTGGGAGTTGACCAAGCCCACAAAAGAGGCAGGACCTTCCAGGCAGAGGGACTGTAGTGCAAAGACCCAGGGGAGGGAGAGGGTTTGTTTTGCAATAAGCACAAGTTACCCTCAGCCAGTGGGAAACCCAACTGCGAACTACTCACATTTACACAATACAGGCTGGCCGGGTACCTAAGATAGGGCTATTGTTAGCCCCACCTTACAGATGGGACTGGAACAAAAACGGGCTGGCCGGAGGGAGCCAGACTACATTTCCTCCTAAGCCAGCGATCCCCAACCTTTTTCATCTCATGGCACACATAAACTAATTACTAGAATTCTGCAGCACACCAAAAAGTATATGTTTTGCAGATCTGATCCCCCCCTCCCAAATATAATTTTGATTCATTCACACTGGACGCTATTGTGTTGGCTGTTTGTCAATTTTTTAATTTGACAACCTAAGGGAAAGCGGTCAGTGCCCCAGACTGGTCAGGTCGTGTATGCTTTAAAAATTCCTGGGGCACACCGGTGTGATGAAGATCGCTGTCCGAAGGGACTGGCAAGTCGTGGAGTTTTAGACAGGTGGGCGATGACAGGGTAAGATACTGTGTTTTGCAAAGATCCCTGTGGCAGTCGGGCGGAGGCCGGCTCCATTACCCGGAGAGACGAGGACAGACGAGCGGGTCAGAGTGTGCACGTGGCCAGGGCCCCGCGGGAAGAGCGCCAATCACCTCCCAACTGGCTGCCCAAGGGACCACATCGCCAGCCCCTGCAGGTCCGCCCACGGTGGCGGGCCGCACCCTCTTCCCCACGGAGGTCAGGCGCCGGGGTTTGTTCAGG
>NW_006297142.1:1189896-1194230 GCF_000327345.1 Myotis davidii | reverse complement strand
CTATCACGGTGTTTCTGCCCCCAGGGAGAAGGCTCTGGCCCTCACAGGGAACCAGGGCATCGAGGCCGCGATGGACTGGTGAGCGCCCACCCCGGGGCGGGGACGGGGGCGGGGCGGGCAGCCTCGAGGCGACCTCCCTGCCGACTCTCTCCGCCAGGCTCATGGAGCACGAAGACGACCCCGATGTGGACAAGCCGCTGCCGACCCCCCTCGGACATGTCCTGGGACGAGAACCCACCTCCTCGGAGCAGGGTGGCCCCGAAGGTCCTGACCGAGGGGCGCGGTGTGGCTGTGGAGGGGCCCGAGGAGATGCCGGGGGTGACGCCGATGGCTTGTTTGCAGGGCCCGGATCCCCCGCGGAAGAAGGGAAACTCGTTCTGAGCGAAGAGGAAAGGCAGGAGCAGACGAAGAGGCACGTAGGCGGCACGGCCCTGCGCGTTGGAGGGTCACCCTGTGCCTCTCTCCGGGCGCAGTCTGATCAGTGTCTCCAACTGGCCACATCCCCTGTCCTCTCGGCGTTTCCTTTTGTGCTGGGACACATCGCCCCTGGCTTGTTTTCCGAGTCCCTTGTTATCAGCCCACCTCTCCACTCCACGGTCATTTCCCTTGAGCTTTCCTGTTTGCACACAGGATGCTGGAGCTGGTGGCCCAGAAACAGCGGGAGCGCGAAGAGAGAGAGGAGCGGGAGGCGCTGGAACGGGAGCGGCGGCGCCGGAGACAAGGGCAGGAGTTGTCCGCTGCCCGGCAGCGGCTGCAGGAAGACGAGATGCGCCGGGCGGCGGAGGAGCGCAGGAGGGAGAAGGCCGAGGAGTTAGCCGCCAGGTGGGACGCTGGTCAGAGCTGAGGAAGGAATCCATATTTGCTTTGTCAGGACCTGACCTGCTTTCTTCCTGTCTGCGTTCCAGGCAGAGAGTCCGAGAAAAGATTGAAAGAGACAAAGCAGAGAGAGCCAAGAAGGTAGGCGGCTGGGAAGATGCAGGAATTAAGTGGATGAGGCCCACGAGCCGCATTTTCTGCTTCGGAGGGCAAGGCGGGGCTCTGTGTCTCCTGCGGGCCGGCGGGTGCCTGATGGCGTCTTGCTCTGTCCTGCAGTATGGAGGCAGTGTGAGTTCTCCGCCATCCGCACCCGCCGAGCCAGGGTCTGTTCCCTCCTCTCCCAGCCAGGAGCCTCCCAGCAAGCGGGAGTACGACCAGTGCCGCATCCAGGTACTGATTCTCCTTCTTGCTCCGGGACCCCTGTGTTGGCCTGTCACGCCCCTAGCCCAGAGCTTTGTTGGTTTGTTAATCCTCACCCGGGATTTTTCCATTGATTTTTAGAGAGTGGAGGGCAAGAGACACAGAGAGAGAAACATCAATGTGAGAGAGAGACATCAATTGGTTGCCTCTTGCAGGAGCCCCGACCAGGGCCAGGGATCGAGCCTGCAACCGAGGTACGTGCCCTTGACCAGAATCGAACCCGGGCCCCCTCAGTCCCAGGGTCGGAGCTCTGTCCATTGAGCCAGATAAGCTAGGGCCCAGAGTTTTTTTCAGTCATGTTTCCTTTGCCAAACTTCTCCCTTCTTTGTAAATGACTTTTGAAATCCTACCTTCTCTCCTCTTAGGAATAGTATCAGATTTCACTTGCCCAGTCTTATTTAAATCCATACCTCCCTCTTACTCAGCAGTTACCTCTTTACTTGTTCATGCTTCCATTGGCTGTATTACACAGCTGTTTGCAAAGCCAACATTTATTCATTTATCTATCATGGTGTTTTTCCAGGTAGTTTTGTGGACTCATAAGTTGTGAGGGAGCAAGGAGTCTGTCTCTGTTCATTGTTTAGTCGAGCAGAACCCAAGTGGTTGTTCATTAGGTGCTTGTAGTAGTAATGGTGCTGGTTCCATCTGAGGAAGGGGCCAGCTTTGCTCTTTTCCTTGCTGGGTCCCTCCCTGTTTTGACACCGTGTTGCGGCTTTCACCTGCCCTCCAGGTCCGGCTGCCAGATGGGACCTCGCTGACCCAGACGTTCCGGGCCCGGGAACAGCTGGCAGCTGTCCGGCTCTATGTGGAGCTCCACCGTGGGGAGGAGCCGGGCGGGGACCAGGACCCTGTGCAGCTGCTCAGTGGCTTCCCCCGGCGGGCCTTCTCGGAGGCGGACATGGAGCGGCCTCTGCAGGAGCTGGGTATGACGTGTGGGACCTGAAGCAGGACATGGGTTGATAGGGACATGCCTGAGAGGGAAGGGCTGCAAAGAAGGGACTTGGTGGAGGTGTGAGGCCAGGAATTTGGGAGACAGAAGGTAGGTACGTGGCTTAAATCTGCTTTCTTCCTTCATCTTCAGGACTTGTGCCTTCTGCTGTCCTCATTGTGGCCAAGAAATGTCCCAGCTGAGAGGCCTTGTCCCACCTCCCGTCTGACCTCTTCAACTTTGATAAAGCACTGACATCTCTTTCCTAATAAATAGCCCCCGAGTTCTCTTATGTGCCCGACTCCTTCCTGAGTGACTGGGAGGGACTAAACCAGGGGTCCTCAAACCACGGCCCGCGGGCCACATGCAAATACAAGTATTGTATTTGTTCCCGTTTTGTTTTTTTACTTCAAAATAAGATATGTGCAGTGTGCATAGGAATTTGTTCATAGTTTTTTTTTTTTTAACTATAGTCCGGCCCTCCAACGGTCTGAGGGACAGTGAACTGGCCCCCTGTTTAAAAAGTTTGAGGACCCCTGGACTAAACAGACAGAGAAAGACTAAAGGGAATGAATGCTTTCAGAACAGATGCCATTCATCTTACATTTCCAACAGAGAGACTTGTTTCTGATCTCGGTCTGATTAGTTGCTGGGGAAGTTGAGGGGAGAGACATGCTTGGGGGTGGAGAGTACAGCGGATATAGCACCTTTTGCTCCTATGGGTAAGGTGGTGTGTAAGCTTGGCTTCCTACTTGGCTATGTGCCTTGGTTTACTTCTTTAGTGAAATAGGGATGATAGTACATGTCAGTTGGAGTTGTGGGGGTTACATAATGTCAATAAAAGGTGCTTTAGCACAGTATCTGGCACCAAATAAGTCCCAGTAATTACTAGCTACTAAAAGGGTAATTTTTTATGCGGCCATTCCTAAACAGTAAGGAACATTAGTGACCTTAAAAGCATTTTACAAGTATTAACTAAGATATGAAGGTACTGTTACCACCTAGGAGTAGGTACAATTAGCCCATTTTAGAGACTCGGACACTAAAGCATGTGACTTGCCCAACCTGACACGGGCAGCTGGTTACGGATCCTGGATACACCCGGGAGCCCAACTCTAGGTGCCAAGCACCTTTATGGGAACCTGCCTCACAGCCACTGATCACCTGACCCTAGTGTTCCCTAACAGCTGCTGCCTTCCCCTCAATCCCAGGCTGGGAAAGGGCCGCCATTAACCTAAAGGTCATGGGTGACATGTATTCAGCGTATGACTTCATCACCCAGCAGTTGAAAACAGCACCAATGCTCGTATCTGGGTTTATACCTCCGCATATTAGTGTTCTGGCTAAACTTAGGTAATGAAAGCAACCGTTTTTCTCGTGGACAAAAGGGGAGCCAAGCAATGAATGGACTTGGCGGTGGGGCTGCAACCTCACTGACAGCTGTACCTCATCCCTTCAGCGGCGCTTCCAGTGGATCCTACGACTGGACTCAGGCTGAAAACTACAGTGAAACCTGGAGGGAAACCCCACTATTTACTGAGAGGTCGCTCTGCCAGGCCCTACACTTTACTTTTCCACATTATTCTTACGGCAGCCCTTAAGATGATTAGCACCTTTACAGAGCAGTACTGAGGCTCAGAGGAAGCGTGTAACGTGCTGGAGTTGAATCAAACCTCTGACTCAAAACACGCTCTCACCGCTCCCAGCAAACGGCTCCCAAGGCCAAAGGCCGCCGTGTTCAGTGCTGAGAGCTCAGCTCCGGCCGCACGACAGGAACCCTGAGCGTCCCCTGGCTGCTACTGCTGCACCGTTTCCCAGGGCAGTTCGACTTCAAGAATGCCGCCCGGTTACCCACAAAAGAACACGCACACGCACGTGAGCGGGCTCGTGCTTTCAAAGCGTGATCGCTGTGCCTATTGGGCTTCGGCCGCACATGGGAAGCGGGGCGCTGGTGCTGCGGCCATCCCAGCCCACAGAACCGACCCCACAACGGAGACATTTACAGGCGTCACAGCTCAGGGCTCACTTTCCGCATGGAGGAATTCATTTACTGGTTCCTTCAGTTCCCCACATCGATGGCGCCGGCCCGCGAGGACATGAACGCGCAGTCAGTGCAGGGTTTGGGGCGGGCGGGGAGGGGGGAGTGCTCACCCGGCGGCAGCTCCCCGAG
>NW_006297142.1:1189567-1189841 GCF_000327345.1 Myotis davidii | reverse complement strand
ACGCCTGTGCCGGAGCGGAGCTCCCAGCGCCCACGGGTGCAGGTCCCGGCTCACGCTGACTTCCCGTCGCCGCCGCCGCTCAGCCATTTCTTCCTCCAGGTCACGTTGTCCTGCGTGGCAGCTGCCTCCTGCAGAGCGGCCATCACTAACTGCTTGGTCCTGACCGCCTCTTCCCGGCTCCGTAAGTCCTGCCCCGGCATCTCCTGCGGGAGAGAGGTTCGCAGTTCCGGCCCCAAGCGCGGGGGTGACTCCGCCTGCCCGCCCACCCCACCTT
>NW_006297142.1:1185830-1189550 GCF_000327345.1 Myotis davidii | reverse complement strand
CCGCTCCTCTCCCGGGGTCACGAGGACGAAGAGCGCGGAGCCCACGCCGGCCCACGCCCCCAGCACCGCGACTGAGATGAGCGCTTTGCGCAAGAAGCCCATCGCCCACCGCACGCGCAGCAAGGCGCCTGCGCGGCCTCCCGCGGCCTAGAGAGGCCGGCACCGCGTCTCACTGGCTCCTGCGCGGGCTAGAGCGCCCCACAGCGGACACCATAGAAAGGGGCCGGCTAGAGAGGACCCGATCGCGAAAGGTGTCGCGTCTGGGGCGCCCGAGTCTTAAGCCTGGATGTGGCCGGGAAGCTGGAGCGCATCGGGAAGGCTGTGCGTGTCCGGAAGGCGCTGACCCCGCAGGCGGAGCGCGGGAGTTGGGAGTGAGATGAACTAAAGGTTGCTCCGTGTTTGCGTCCTGATGGAGATGGAACCCGCCACCTGGGCTATCGGAGGACGCCCGAACCCACGGAGCCACCGGCCACAGTGCGTCTCCATGGTTGCCGCGGCTTTTACAACTAACAACCCAGTTCCTAAGTTTCCTGATCAAGAGAAGGCTAGAGCAGGAGAGAGGCTCTAGGCTTTAAAGGTTTTTAAAGCACACTTGTTAAATTTTTCATCATGCTATATACTCTTGGGACATATTAAATCATGAAAACTCTAGATTTCGTGTAGCATACCCAAATTCCAATTTGGAGAAGGAAACACCTCTTAGTTGTGTCTGGACAAAATCATTTAAGTTCTTTGTGCCCTAGTGTCTGTATCGGAAAAGGGGCTAATAACTATCTATGCCATAGTTTCAGGAGAATTAAATCCATTTACACATAAAGGGTTTATAACAGTTCCTGGAAAATAGTCAACACCACATGAATGTCCACTTAAAAGATACAAGGAAATATGTCAACTTGGGCAACCCAGTTGGCAAAGGAATCAGGAAGTTCCAAGTTCATCAAGGTTCTTCACTCACAGGGCTGTACTCCAGATTCCCTTGTGGCTGTCCCTCCTGCCTTTCCCAGGTCACCAGGGAAAGGGAGTGAGTGGAAATAAAGCTCTTGTCCCAGTCTCGGGGTGTCTTCCTCCCCTGGAAGGCCCATCCTCCTCTCCTCAGAAGTGATTAAGGAGCCAGGCTCCAAAGAAGATCCAGGAGCAGCCTGTGGGGTGTACTGGGCCGGGGTTCAGAACTCTACTGAGCTCAACCACCCCGCACTCTAAAAACCAGCAGCCATGGACTGTGCCAGGGAGCAGCGAGGATGGGCCTTGGTCTAGAGAGAGCCCAGGCTCCTTCCAGCATCCAGGAAATCCGCGGCGGACCAACCCTCTCTGGAAGGAAAGAGAAGAAACTGACAGAGGTGAAGGTCATCAGGATGTGCAGGTTAGTACTTCTCCACCGTGTCCTGCTGCTGGCTCATCCTCTAAGTGAGCCCAAGACCCCTGCTGTCCCCATGCAGGTTGTCTCCCAAAAGACCCAGCTGCCCTCCATTGTGGTAGAAGCTGCTGAGGTAAGTGGAGAGCGGGGAGCTCCGGTGGCCACATGAGGAGCTGCTGTTGCTCACGGATGAGGAGGAAGGGGCCCAGGTCTTCTTCCAGGAGCGAAGCGAAGAGCCAGGTGAGGGAGGTGGCAGGTGCAATGGAGCCCTTGTGACCTGGCGTTCTGGACAGGACTCAGTTGTGTCCCTTGCATTCAGCAGTGCCAGGCACACAGATGTTCAGTAAATGTAGTGAAGAAAAATGTTGATGGGGGAGGAAAAGGTCAAGGTGTTGCCGTAGCTGATGAACTTTAGAGAGCAGTTCTGATGTCAGCTGGGTCATGCCTTTTAATGTTTTTGTTTTTTTTTAAATATATTTTATTGATTTTTTACAGAGAAGAAGGGAGAGAGTTAGAAACATCGATGTGAGAGAAACATCGACCAGCTGCCTCCTGCACACCTCCTACTGGGGATGTGCCTGCAACCAAGGCACATGCCCCTGACCGGAATTGAACCTGGGACCCTTCAGTCCGCAGGCCAATGCTCTATCCACTGAGCCAAACCGGTTTGGCTTAAGATATATTTTTATTGATTTCAGAGGGGAAGGGAGAGGAAGAGAGACAGAAACATCAATGAGGGAGAATCACTGATTGGCTGCCTCCTGCACACCCCCCACACAGGGAATCAAGCCCCCAACCTGGGCATGTGTCCTGACTGGGAATTGAACTGTGACCTCCTGGTTCATAGGTTGACGCTCAATCACTGAGCCACACTGGGCTTAATATGTACTTTTTAAAAAATATTTTTATTGATTTCAGAGAGGGAGAGAGATAGAAACATCAATGATGAGAATCATTGATTGGCTGCCTGCCTCCATGCCCCACACTGGGGATCAAGCCCACAACCCTGGCATGTGCCCTTGGCTGGAATCAAACCCGGGACCCCTCAGTCCGAAGGCAGAGGCTCCATCCACTGAGCCAAAGTGGCTAAGGCTTAATATGTACTTTTTAAAAAAGATTTACAGTTTGCTGGGGTGGGGGGGAGGGGTTGGAAGAAAAGATAAAATTTCCCCAAATCTGACTGCCCAGTGAGACGTAACATTTGGCAAGTCTTCTCTTGCAGATTTCTCCCATCTGCATACTGTTACAGAAACTTTTTGGGGGGAGCATTTACTATATGCTAGGCACTGTGCCAAACACGTTTATGTCATTTTTCAGAACCCAAGGAGGGAGATCCTTTCCCCTCATGAGGAAACTAAGGCTGTGAAATCAGGCTCTTCATTTTTCATATGCAAAAATCACACTCATGTGTTTTTTAGTAAAAAGCGAAACATTTATTTGACCTGAAGTGAAAAAAGATCACAAGTTCATTTGTTTTTAAGGTCAACATATCAGGAACATTTCTCACTGCTAATGGGCTCTTAGCTCCCCTCCCCCAACCCAGACTGGACATTTAGCCCACTGGACCCCAGATCTCTGAGAACCTTTAATCCAGAACTCAGCTCGGGGCAGGAACAGGGAGAGCAAGATGCCTGCTGGGTTCCGGAGGACAGCGTACCAGGAAGCTCCCAATCCCAGTCCTCTCTGGGATCCAACAGGCTTCGAGTCTGCAGAAGCCACCATCTCCGGCCGCCCAGGAGCTGAGGGTACTGTTTGTTCTCTCAACGTTTCACCTAGGTTTGTCTATGGAGCCCTTCTGCCCGTCCTTTCACAATCTTTCCCTTCTACAGGTGAGAAAACTGAGCTTACAGCAGTGGTCAGCAAACTCATTAGCCAACAGCCAAATAACAGTACGACGATTGAAATTTATTTTGAGAGCCAAATTTTTTAAACTATACAGGTAGGTACACTGTTATTAACTTAAATAGGGTACTTCTAAGGCTTAGGAAGAGCCACACTCAAGGGGCCAAAATGCCGCATGTGGCTCGCAAGCTTGCTGACCACCGGCTTCGACGTTAGGCCACCGGGTCACATATAAAATAATTCTTATCTGCTGCTTTTAGAAGTTCCTGTTAGTTAGGGGAATAATCCACTTAGATCTTCTCTATGGGCCTGGTTCTGCTAAATGTTTCAGCTATCAATGTATGCAATACCCATAAATCCAGGTTATTATCCCTACCTTGCTGGTGAGTACACAGGCAGTCAATGCTGTGTGCACCTAGTCAGTAACCATGGAAGCCAGGACTAAAATCCTCATTCTCTAGCCGTCTTGCAAAGGCAAGGTTCTCTCCATCTCTCCTCACCCAGCGAAAACCCTAGGGTCAAGT
>NW_006297142.1:1184282-1185678 GCF_000327345.1 Myotis davidii | reverse complement strand
CCTACCTTGCTGGTGAGTACACAGGCAGTCAATGCTGTGTGCACCTAGTCAGTAACCATGGAAGCCAGGACTAAAATCCTCATTCTCTAGCCGTCTTGCAAAGGCAAGGTTCTCTCCATCTCTCCTCACCCAGCGAAAACCCAAGGCTGTCTTTGAGAGCCTTGGACCAAGTAAGCGAAGTAGGTGATGCCCCTGAAAGGGCCCATCTCCTGCACAGTCACACTCCACCCTGGGGATCCCTGCTCCAGGCAGGGAAGCCGCACATCAGGGTCCTCATCTGAGAACTGAATCAGGGTCCCCTGGGGGCTGAGGACCCTCAGGCATTCGGACAGCAGCTGGTAGGCCCCAGGCAGACCACCTCGGGCAACAGCATCCCAGGTGCCCTTGTCCAGCACTAGCTGGAAGGAGCCGGAAGCCACTGGCTCCAGGTTCTGGGCATCAGCCTGCATGAAGCGAAGGCGGGAGGCAGGGTGCCCAGGGCACAGGGGTGTCTGGCCTTGGCCACCTTCCAGGATGTTGTTCATGTGGGCCACGGCCACGGGAGAGAAGTCCACCCCCAGCACGTCCACTGGGTGTGGGCACTTGGCGTAGAGGCCTACACTCAGGCTGGAGGTCCCACAGCCCACGTCTAGCACCCGCAGCGGATGGGCAGCCTGGGCTCCCTGCAGCAGCGGCAGGAGGAGGCCCTGGGCTTCCTCATACCCAAAGAACCAGTCGAAGGTGGGGACGCTGCCCGGGCGGGGCTGGGCGTGGAGCTTATCCCAGAGGCAGCGGTCCGCCAGGCAGCTACCAGCCAGGGAGCCTGTGGACACGAGCGGAAGGCATGTCACCCGAGTACCGTCAAACCACCGCCAAAACGACGCGATGTGACCTGACCCTTCAACAGCCAGACTGGACCCCGGGTCAGGAAGAAACCGCCCAGCCTCCCACCGCCCATCTTTCCTACCCGCCAAGGCGCGGCGTGTCCCCGCGGCCCGGCTGGCCACCTGGAGGGCTCGTCGCAGCGCCGCCATCCAGAAATGCTGCAATGTTGCCCGAACTCCCCGCAGAAGCCTGAGATTCAAGAGGAGATTTGCAAAATCCGCTTCGTGCAATAACGTGTGCAACCTAACTCTGCAGCCGCGGAAAAAAGCACGCGGACACACACCTAAAACGGTACCACGGCCTTGGCCTTTATTGGTTGCAACGGGAAGTGGAAAAGGAGGGGATACGACAGCTCCGGATCCTGTGGCGGCTTCAGACCTGAAACAAGAGGAGGAGGCATGAGCACCCCTGGGGGGGAGCCCGCGGAACTTCGGTTCCGCCCAGCGTCTCGGAGACCCGTGTCCCGGCGCTTGAGGATAGAACCGGCGGACTGGCAACCGTCGGCACCGAAGACATGACGCCGGGGCCGGAG
>NW_006297142.1:1183133-1183850 GCF_000327345.1 Myotis davidii | reverse complement strand
GTGGCCTCTTCCTCCCCCGCAGGAGCTGAAGAAGAAACTGTTCAAGCGACGGCGCGTGTTGAACCGGGAGCAGCGCCGGAAGCACCGGGTGGTCGGGGCCGTGATCGACGAAAGCGCCGCCATCCAGAAATGCTGCAATGTCGCCCGAACTCCCCGCAGAAGCCTGAGATTCAAGAGGAGATTTGCAAAATCCGCTTCGTGCAATAACGTGTGCAACCTAACTCTGCAGCCGCGGAAAAAAGCACGCGGACACACACCTAAAACGGTACCACGGCCTTGGCCTTTATTGGTTGCAACGGGAAGTGGAAAAGGAGGGGATACGACAGCTCCGGATCCTGTGGCGGCTTCAGACCTGAAACAAGAGGAGGAGGCATGAGCACCCCTGGGGGGGAGCCCGCGGAACTTCGGTTCCGCCCAGCGTCTCGGAGACCCGTGTCCCGGCGCTTGAGGATAGAACCGGCGGACTGGCAACCGTCGGCACCGAAGACATGACGCCGAGGGGGCCGGAGCCCTCTCCCTCTGCCTCCGTACATTACGGGGACCGGGACCGCACGCCCGAACCCCGCCAAGAAAAGGAGGGTCCGCAAACCCAGCCCAGAACCCCCGCGCGCCCCAGAGACCCCCGAGAAGTTGCAGCACTCACTCCGTGGCCGACCCGGAAAGGTGGGGGAACCCACTGAGCTCCCTTATATAGCACCAGGCCCCGCCCCCGAGCTG
>NW_006297142.1:1179006-1182456 GCF_000327345.1 Myotis davidii | reverse complement strand
GCCGCAGGCGCTGTCTGCACCCGCACTTCGCGAGGGACGCGCCCCCTGCGTTTGCGCCTGAATTTATAAGCGAAGCCCGAGGCGCACACGGGCGGGGCCTGCCGCGGGCTGTTTCCCCGGCACCTGGGCTTTGGCGTGGAAATCTCAGGACGGCCTCGTCGGGAGAAAAGTTCCCACGCTATTCTTTCATTGAATTCTTCATTGTCAGTCTTGGCAGAGTTTATAATAAGAAACGTATTTCTTTGGCCTTTGCCCCGGTTCCTGGCACGGAGCCCCTAAAGCCTTCCGAGTGATAGGAGCGTTTTTTATTTCGTTAGGAACCCCTTTGAGCACGCCGAAGTTTATGCTCATGCGTGACCGGGTGGGTCTGGTCACCAGAAAACCCCAGAGGTTAGAGGGCTGGAACATGAAACTCCCCCTCCCCCACTTTGGGAAGTAGGGTGGCGGCGGGTGGGGTGCTGGTGATTGAACTCTGAGAAGTCTTGGGCAGCGGAGGTTTGATGAGCTTCCTGGTTGGTGAACTGGTGGAGGTGCTAGAAGGTAGCTCACCTGGAAAGGGCCGGGAGACGCCTGGCCTCTCCCCCATACCTTACCCTATGCATCTCTCCCATCTGGCTCTTCTGAATTGTATCCTTTTATGATAAATTATCCTTTTATGGTAAATGTCCCCCTGAGTTCTGTGAGTTCTTCTTACAAATTACGGAGTCTGAAAACGGGGTTAGGAGAACCCTGCTTCATAGCAGGTGGGTCAGAAGTACAGGTAGATAATGTCATTGAATTAAGTTTATAGGACTTAAACTCCCCTCCCCCAATCTGATGTTAGAAGTATCTAGACTAGAGGAGAAAAATAGTTTCCCCTTACAAATTTCTACAATATATTAAAGTTTAACACAATGTTAAGTACTTGATGTGTTGAAATTAAACTTACTACCTCAGAGCCCAGATTTTTAAATAGTTCTTTAATGTGGATCCAAAGACTTTTTTTTTAAATATATTTTATTGATTCTTTATAGAGAGGAAGGGAGAGAGACAGAGAGTCAGAAACATCGATGAGAGAGAAACATCGACCAGCCGCCTCCTGCACATCCCCCACTAGGGATGTGCCCGCAACCCAGGTACATGCCCTTGACCGGAATCGAACCCGGGACCTTTCAGTCCGCAGGCCGACGCTCTATCCACTGAGCCAAACCGGTTTCGGCCCAAAGACCTTTTTTAAAAGTATTTTTTTATTGATTTCCGAGAGGGAGAGAGAGGTAGAAACATTAATGATGAGAGAGAATCATTGATTGGCTGGCTGCCTCCTGCACACCCCATTCTGGGGCTCGAGCCCTTTTTTTTTATGGTTTGTTTGTTTTTTAATTTCAGAGATGAAGGGAGAGGTAGAGAGAGAGAGATAGAAACATCAATAATGAGAGAATCATTGATTGGCTGCCTCCTGCATGAACCCCACTGGGGATTGAGCCCTTGCCCTGACTGGGAATCAAACCGTGACCTCCTAGTTCATAGGGCGATGCCCAACCACTGAGCCACGCCGGCCGAGCCAGAGACCTTTGTAATGGCTAGAACCGCCTGTGTGCTTGTGTTGTTAGGTTAACCCAGATCTTTGTCCTGCCAACCCCTCAGGTCCAGTGCACGTGCCAACATTACTCTGTCTGGGAAGAAGCGCAGAAAACTCCTGCAGCAGATCCGGCTTGCCCAGAAAGAGAAAGCAGCCATGGAAGGTGAGGCTGGGCCCAGAGGCGGGGTCGGGGGCAGCCTGGCTCCACTTGGGTTCTTTAATGCAGCTTCTTTCTCTGTGTTCAGTGGAAGCCCCTGCAAAGCCAGCCGGGACTAGTGGCCCACAGCCTAAATCAAAAAAGAAGACGAAGCCCCCCCAGGATGTAGACATGGAGGACCTTGAAGATGGGAGCTAAGTCTTACCCCTTTGTTCACAAGGTTCTCACCGGGAGCCAGGCGGACTCAGGGCTTGTTCCAGAAGTCTTTGGGGAAGACATTGCACCTTTTCACTCTCCCCAGACTCCTCTTCCATAACGGCCTAGTGGCCTGCCTGGAGGGACGTGTTGTCATACCTCCTTACCCCACCTTCAAAGTAGAATCTTAAACCTCTTGGATGCTTTCTCAAAAGAATTTGGAGGACTGGAGAGGCGGCGCCTTAGCAGGCAACTCCATTCGCAATAAAGCCCATATTCTCGCTGAGACGTGTGTGACTGCGTGCAGGGCTGCGGGTGGACCGTGAGACGGGCTCTGTGAGGGGAAAGGCAGCGGTGACACAGGACCCACAGGGTGTGCTTGAGCAAAGGCATCGAGGACCCAGCCTCCGTGACAGCTAGTCTCTCGAGTGAGTGACACTCCAACGTTTACTTCTGAACAAAAGATAGCTTGCTGTAGCGATGGCCGAGGAGGTCAGGGTCCTGAAACCAGCCATGCCACTGCTCTGTGTTACCGGGTGGGCAAATCGCTTTGTCATGTTTGTCGCTGCTTCCTTTTGCTGGATTACATTTTTAATAAAGTGAAGACCAGACATTGTTCTCCCTATTTATTAATTTATGAGAGGAAAGGAGAGAGAGAGAAACGGTGATCAGTTGTCTCCTGTACGCACCTGGACACAGAATCGAAGCCAACTCCTTTCACCACAAGATTCTCTTGCCGTGATTCCCTTGTGACGGGACAGACACTCCAACCAACGGAGTTACTCCTGCCAGG
The DNA here is from genome assembly GCF_000327345.1 of Myotis davidii. NCBI lineage: Eukaryota > Metazoa > Chordata > Mammalia > Chiroptera > Vespertilionidae > Myotis > Myotis davidii. The sequence continues at coordinate 1,179,753 of NW_006297142.1, read as the reverse complement.
CATCATTTTCCCCATTTAACTGTCAAAAACGCTGCTAGAAGCCAGGGCTGGGGTGTTTAATGAACATGAAAAGCTGCCCAACCCTGACCGGTTTGGCTCAGTGGATGGAGCTTCGGCCGGGTCCCGGGTTTGGTTCTGGTCCGGGGCATGTACCTTGGTTGCAGGCGCGTCCCTGGTGGGGGGTGTGTGAGACGCAGCGGATTGGTGTTTCTCTCTCATCAATGTTTCAAACTCTCTATCCCTCTCCCTTTCTCTCTGTAAAAAATCAATAAAATACATTTTTTTAAAAAGCTGCCTGTGTGGAGAAATATATTTAATCAGGGAAGGCTTCCTGGAAGAGGGAGACTTTGTGGTCAGTGTTGCACCTCTTCCCCTACTTTATATTTTTAACAATATCAAACTTTCACTGAAGCTAAAAGATTAGTACAATGAACCCTTATATATGGACTCTGTCTGGATTTACGATTTTTTTAACATTTTGCTCTACTTGTTTAATCTCTACACATTTGCAAATATGTATGTATATGGGTCTCTGTTCTTTGCTGACTCATTTGAAAGTCAATTGCAAATGACATCCATCCCTAATTTTGCTATATATAAAAAAACCTTGTTCATCTTTAGAGAAAGGAAAGGAGAGGGAGAAACATCGATGTGTGAGAGAAACTTACATTGGCTGCCTCCTGCACACCCGCACTGGGGATAGAGCCCACAACCTGGGCATGTGCCCTGATTGGGAATCCAACCAAA